>NC_137827.1:7165435-7585435 GCF_963921795.1 Nannobrachium achirus
GGTGCTTGATACCACACTGAACTAAGCGTAATCAAGTGAATGCTGGAGATGTGGCGTAACGGCATATATTTCTACACAGATTGCAATTCTTTCAACATAAGAGTTTGGGCATAAGAGTTGAATGCTGCCTTCAGGTATGACATGGAAAGAGGGGCATTTGCATTTCTTTCACCATCGTAAAAACTGCATTCATGGTCTGGAGAGGGAGCACTTTTTTACAGACCGGTAAAAGGGCTCAAGCCTCCTTTGATGTCTATGTGTGCACGTGCCTGCTTTGAGAGAGAGAGGAGAGAGAGGGAGAGGGAGAGGGAGAGAGAGAGAGAGAGAGAGAGAGAGAGAGAGAGAGAGAGAGAGAGAGAGGGAGAGGGAGAGGGAGAGGGAGAGGGAGAGAGAGGGAGAGGGAGAGGGAGAGGGAGAGGGAGAGGGAGAGAGAGAGAGGGAGAGGGAGAGGGAGAGAGAGAGAGAGAGAGTAAACGGAAATATTGATCAGGACAAAGTTGCTGATGAATTTTCAAAGAGATGAACTGTATACACTGATGATTTTGCTACCTTGCACCCATATGCTGTAATGTAAACACCACTGACACACACACACACACACACACACACACACACACACACACACACACACACACACACACACACACACACACACACACACACACACACACACACACACACACACACACACACACACACACACACACACACACACACATTGAATCAGAAAAAAACAAGAAAACCTCACTGGAGATTAAAATAGTAAAAAAGGAGTTGATGGTGCTCTTGGATCAACGGTATCAAGGCATAAACAAGAGAAAGAGGCGATCCTGGCACTCGAGGTAAAAGGAGGAATAAACCTATATTGTATTTAAAAGGCTACTGCCAACAAGACACGAGTGCCTGTATCGCCTCTTTCTCCTTTTTACACACACACACACACACACACACACACACACACACACACACACACACACACACACACACACACACACACACACACACACACACACACACACACACACACACACACACACACACATTGAAGCTCTGCTTTCAGTTGTACTGCTGCTGCTGCTGCTGTGCTGGAGCTGGTGTAGTCAGGGTTATCATATTGGTATGTGGACCACTGCACCACATTACACTGTACTGCACTGAACTGCACCGCAACACACCGCAACGCACTGCGCTGCAACACACCACATTGCAATGCACTGAAACACACCACATTGCAATGCACTGAAACACACCACATTGCAATGCACTGAAACACACCACATTGCAATGCACTGAAACACACCACACCATGCTGCATGCACCACAACAGTGGTTCTCAACCTGTGGGTCGGGACCCCCAGGGGGGTCCCCAAATTATTTTGGGGGGGGGGGGGTCCCCAGATGATTAACTTAACGTGCAACGTTGTTTTCTCACTCGACAGTAAAAAAAAAACAACATAAAGTTTAAGTGTATAGAGTGTATTTGTGGCGGAGAGAGTCGCAGCCCCAGCCTGAAGCCTCAAAAGTCTAGTATCTGCTCTTGTTCCATAAGGATATCCCTATGGAGTGATGGTTAAGATATTGGACTTTCACGCGGGAGACCCTGGTTCGATGCCGGGTGGGGAGGTTCGGATCACCTCTGTTACATATGCGCATTTATAAAGTGGCAATTTAAGGACTTTTTTAATACCTCTAAAATGACAAATTAAACATTGGCCAAATTGACAAATATTAGAGGCAGAAATTGTGAAAATAGCAGATCGTCAGGGTGGGGGGGTCCCCAGTTCAAATATGATTATTTTGGGGGTCGCGGCCTGAAAAGGTTGAGAACCACTGCACTACAACACAACACAACACAACACAACACAACACAACACAACACAACACAACACAACACAACACACTCCAACACAACGCAATGCACCGTAAAGCAGTGCAACTCAATAAGACACAATGCACTGCAATGCAAACACAACAAAATGCAAACACAACACAATGCAAGCAACGCACTGCAAGAACAGGAACATTTGAATCACAGCAGTGGCGTCAGTTCAGCAAAAGCTAAGGTATGGCAACATCACTGGTGTCATGCAAAGACACGTAGCAAAGACCTGTAGCCAAGGTATGGCAGCTGCCGTACCTTGCCATACCCAATTGACACCTCTGAATCTCAGTCAAAATCACTTTTTGACATGCCCACAACATACTGCACATTCACATCATGAATTAAAACAATATGAGAAATCATATCAGATGATGCACACTGCACATGCAGACAGCTTGCCTGCCAAGCCACACAACACAAGGCACACATGTAATCATCAAATCACAACAAACAACACAGAAACATGTTATATAATTTGCCGAAAAGCTTACTAGGATTAACTGTTAGTTGACCTTGTATCCGGGATTTGTACTGTCATGAAACTGTACTTTTTTCCCATGCAACCTAATCAATCAATCAATCAATCAATCAATCAATCAATCAATCAATCAATCAATCAACCAACCAACCAACCGACCAACCACATAACAGCAAACAACCAATAGAAGCAGCCATGTATCAGCTTAAATCAGGGGTCTTCAACAGGGGTTCTGGGACCCCTAGGGGTCCTCAGAGTTACTACAGGGGGTCCTCCAAATCTTTGTGTGATAGAAACTTTTTTTCCCCTCCTTTTTTACATTAACCACTTGAACCCTTAGCGTCCATTTTTGGAGAACTTTAGCCAAAAATAGCAGATCTACAAGCTCACAACGCCTCGCACTGCGAGGTGTTTGAGCTTGTAGATCGGCTATTTTCGGCATAGAGCTTTGGTGTAGAGGGCAAAAAGAGCAGACTAAGTACAGAGTGAAAGGTCGAGTTCATTAAGTATTGACGGTTCAAGTGGTTAAAGGAGCTATAGTCAACTTTTTCATTGTAGGGCCGACACTTTGTTTACATCCTAGTCTATAGACTAGAATTAGCCGCAAATTGCAACACTAGATTTTTTTATAATGGGATGAATCTAGGGTTGCAATACCTCCCATAGGCAGCCGATGCATGAAAACAGTTTTTTGCTAACTGATTGTATTAAACGACTTCAAACTCACCAATATTGTAGCTCTATGGAAAGCTTGGAAATTACTCTTGCTAACTGCAAAGTGTTTGTTTCTGAAAAATCCACCGAAGAATTGTTATGATTTATTTTCTGTCAAGAAATCCGAGCAGACATGGTTTATTTTCTAAGTGCTGAACTTCGGAAGCGCTCGTCTTCTATAACGCCATGTACCGCTGCCTCCTGCATAATGTGACATTTAGAACCAGGTGGTCACAGGACCGTTGAGGGATTTTCCACGAGCGCTTCCAAACTCCGGGACTTAGAAAAAACCAAATTTCTTGGATAGAAAGTAGCTCCTAACATGTCTACTGTGGATTTTTCTGAAACAAACACTTTGCAGTTAGCAAGAGTAAATTCCAAGCTTTCCATAGAGCTACAATATTGGTGAGTTTGAAGTCGTTTAATACAATCAGTTAGCAAAAAACTGTTTTCATGCATCGGCTGCCTATGGGAGGTATTGCAACCCTAGATTCATCCCATTATAAAAAAATCTAGTGTTGCAATTTGCGGCTAGACTAGAATGTAAACAAAGTGTCGGTCTGACAATGGCCAAAATGATTATTTTATCATTATTTTACGCTTTTGTGGTCATTTTTGAATAGAAACACATATATGAAGCTTATTTCTTTATAAAATATTTTCAAAACATTATTTTTAATTTAGCATCTGTTTTTCAAGAAAAAGTTGACTATAGCTCCTTTAAATATCTGAAAACACAAATTTACATGATTCCAAAATACACTGATGATTGTGCTGTCAAAAGATGTAACTATATTAACAGGTTGTGGGGGTCCCTGCTTCATCTCTCTCTCTCTCAACTAAGGGGTCCTTTGGACTAAAAACGTTGAAGACCCCTGGCTTAAATGATTAATAACATTACCTGACACAGCGGCCAGCCAAGTTTGGTAAACATAAAATCCAGTTCAGCCTACCAGAGTGTTGTGGAGATGTGCGTGACTTCACCAGGGTTAGTTTGCATGGTTGATCTCCTCCTTTCACCAGTAAATCCAAACATATTACATGTGAATACTTCTACAGCCTTACTAAAGGGCAACTTATGTGTCTTCTCTCAAGCCCTGCCATGTCCTGAGCAACTGTACATTAATGTAAAACAAGGCACAGGAGCACAGACATTCTTTTTTTGTCCATGGCATGTAATCCGGTGTTACACCAAAAGTGGTCACCTATATAATTCGGTAGAATGATTAGCAATAACCGTGGACAGCGACGCATCGGTGGTCGGTCACATTTCTGCGTGTAACAGTCAGGGAGTGGGACCTCTGCAACACCGCGTTGCCTGGTTGTGCGAGAGAAACAAGCAACCAGGCCTATGAATACGTGGACAAAATGTATCGCTTATAACAAGCGAGACTGGCAACGCCACAAGCAGGTAAACACCTCAGATGCTAAAGGCAACTAATTTCCCCCCTGCAATATTGAATATTCCGAGGATAAGGTTAATAATAATAATAATACACTTTATTTGTATAGCACCTTTCATGACATGAAATGCAGCTCAAAGCGCTTTACAGAAAGCACAAGTGTTTAACAGAAAAATTACACTTGATTATAAAGCAAATAGAAAAGTAAAAATCAAACCTCGGTTCGAAGTGAAGCGGTGAATCTTAGTATAGAATTAATTGTCTGGAGAGCCGGTATGACAGCCGGTATAATAGGTTTTAAAAAAATATATAAAAAGTCCTGCTTGCTGGTCTCTTAGTTGTTTGTCAACTGCATCCCTCTATAATTATTTCAGTTTCTGTTATCTTTGTGGCCTACTAAATTTTTCAACTTCTGCTAGATTTTCAATGTATTTACTCTTGTCAGCCTTAAAGGAGTCATCCAGACCAAAACACATATAGGGTTAAATCTGTCTTTTATCATACCCCTTTATACCTGCTTTATTCCATTTTTTTCATAGCTGCCCCTGTTGCTAGATTTCGGCAGCCCCTGTTGCTAGATTTCGTCGGCCCTCTCATAACTAACAGAGTGTATAGCCTTTATACTAGTGCGGTTATTTCTTCAGCTTCAAAGTTAGTATTTTTTTATTGGATTGTGTTTACACAACGTCCTGAGACCAACCAAACCGCTGTTTTGACCTCACAGGCACCCTTACTTGTCAAACCGACCCCTCCCTCCCCTCCCTTTCTAGCCTCTCCTCTCCCTGCTCTGGTGCAGAGCAGAAGCCGTTTGACAAGTAAGGGTGCCTGTGAGGTCAAAACAGCGGTTTGGTTGGTCTCAGGACATTGTGTAAACACAATCCAATAAAAAAATACTAACTTTGAAGCTGAAGAAATAACCGCACTAGTATAAAGGCTATACACTCTGTTAGTTATGAGAGGGCCCGCAAAATCTAGCAACAGGGGCAGCCGAAATCTAGCAAAAGGGGCAGCTATGAAAAAAATCGACTAAAGCAGGTATAAAGGGGTATGATAAAAGACAGATTTAACCCTATATGTGTTTTGGTCTGGATGACTCCTTTAATGCTCCTTTTTACCATTCTGTTAGCATCTGTATATTCTTATTGTTCCTTTGCTTTTGCTCTTATGCGGCTATTTGTCATTGCTGCAATAGGTGAGACCTATTGCATGTACAAGACAGATAAAACCTGAAGGCCAAATTATCATGTGAAGTTTGACCAATCCTCAAAGTATCCATTCATCTGACCGGGAGGGACACCGCACACATATTCTGGACGTACAGGACAGATAAAGCCTATTCATTCTGAACTGAAATGACCATATATGGACATGGGACACACATTTTGCTTTTTGAAAAAGACTATTCATTCTGGACTGATATTTTGCACGTACGGGACAGGAAAAACCTGTTCATTCTGGCCTGGAGTGACCATATATGGACATGAGGTGACATACATTGTGTTTTTGAAAAACCCTGTTCATTCTGGACTGAGGTCACCATATATGGTAATTAAACGGACATTCTGTTTTTGAAAAAGCCTGTTCATTCTGGACTAAAATGACCATATATGGGCGTGATACACACAAAGCCACTCATATGAAGCGGTTTTCACCGCTTCAAAAACATAAAACATTAAAAAACATTTAAAACATCAGTAAGGTATTTTCACAACAGTGCGGACATGAATAACAGCACAGGGATTTAAATAGGTTTAGGAATAGGTGTGGTTTTATTAAGGTTAAGTTTAGGAATAAGGTTAGGTTTAGGCATAGTTTACTGAGGTTACATTTAGGAGAGCCAGGTAGAGACCGGGAAGAGCGTTTCGGTATTCTTCACGAATAGCATATATTTGACAAATTGTCAAATATAAGAGGCAGAAATTGTGAAAATAGCCGATCTACAAGCCGAACGCCTCGCATGTAGATCTGCTATCTTCACTATAGAACCGTGTTATACAAAATGTAATGCCTCAACTCGTGCTTGTCAGGGTCGGGTGGGGTGGGACCGTGGGGGGTCCCCAGTTAAAATATTATTATAGATCAGGGTTCCCCAATTCGTTTTCCCCAAGGGCCGAATTATGTCTAGGGTGCCAAGCCGAGGGCCACAGCATTGCTTGGGGGCGACGGTGGCATTCCCGCTACTCCAGTGACAGTTCAGATATCGTTGTTGTTGGGTGAAAATCTTGTATGTCCAAAACAGTTCGTTTTGCATTTATCATTTAAAAAAATATATTTAAACTAGTGAAAACAGCCGATCTACAAGCACACAACGCCTCGCGGTGCGAGGCGTTGTGTGCTTGTAGATCTGCAGTTTTCACTACTTTTGTGCGACGGCCTTGTACGATGAAGCAGGGCTTTACTATTTGCAAAAGAACGTGCACATTTGGAAATACGAGTTTCCACCCGACAACGACGATATACTAGTGTTGGTGCTATACTCTTATACTACTGTATATATTACTGGGGTTGGTGGGGGTCAGACAGTAGCCCCTCGCGGGCCGCAAATGGCCCGCGGGCCGCCTATTGGGGAACCCTGTTATAGATTATTTCGGGGGTCGTGGCCTCAAAAGTTTGAGAACCACTGCACTACACCACTGCCTTAGGGGCCTCTCACCATCTCACCCCCAGCACTCTGTACTCACACACAAATCCCAGGCTGCAGCAGCACATATGTGGCGGGCCAGCGGAGATGTACACTGACCATTAGTCTCCATTCCACCGCCGAGGCAATGGAGTGCACTGGCTGGGAGCGAGCCCTGGGGAGCAGCTAGAATTACTGAGGTGAAAGAGAGAGGCATATCAAGTCAATGGTCCGTCCTTTGCAGTATTTATAATAGCCATTAGTCTCCTGTTACCGGGCCGCTGCCGCGTCTTTGGACAGGGAGGGGGGATTACATCTCGCTGAGTTTTTTTTTCTTTCTCTCTTTTCCTGGAGTTTGGTCCAAAACGAATTAAAAATGTATCGAAAGAGATCTTTTCCAGGACACCGTGAATGTCCAGGGAATTCGAGCAGTTTCGTGAGTGATGCAGCAATGCGTTTATTTAAAACGTCAAATCATTTCCAGATAATCGAACGCTTTTCCGTTGTTTTAGAAGCAGGGTTTCCCTATAGGGTGCCACCATGCATGATGCCAGTCCAGGAGATGCCGTGGAACACCATAATAGTAACATTTGGATATTTACCGATACCAGTAAGACTCCCTAATCGGGAGATAAGTGACCGTCAGGTCGCATGTATAGTATATACACATTAATGGTGTCTGCAAAAAGCAACCTCGTGGTGGCGCTAGAAGAGGGGCATGTGAGAAATGAGTGGGTGGAGGTTGTGGTTTGCCAGCCAAGGAGTGTGTGTGCAAAGTTTGGTATGAATAGGGGCAACGGTGCCGGAGATAAGAGTAGGGCCAAAAGTGTGACTTGACGTGGCAGACGGAGGGACTGACAGACGGTTTTCATCACTTATGTAATTATTACAACTTATACAACTCATTTAAATATGACTTTTAAACAATAAAACTTAAACTTGAGAATCAGTTCTAACCAAGAGGATGTTCTCTCAAGTCTCTTAGTCGTCCAGGATTCAAGTACAAAGGCCTTGAAATGGTTATATTTAAAGAGCTGGTGCCATAGTTTTGTACTTTTTCCTGTGTCTATGGGGTTATCATTACTCTAATGGACCCCCAGGTGTGGTTATAATATGCAAATATGTCTTCCCTGTGTGGTTACTTCTTGAAAGCTTGAAAGCCTCTGAGTCAGCAAACATTAGAGAGGTTGTGCCGCCAGACGGCACCCACTTTAAAGAGTGTGTAAAGTTGCCAGAGCCGAGCGGATACTTAAGGCTCCAAGAACAGTCCAAGATTGTCTTTAAGGGTTTTCATTTCTCACAACACCTGGAATCTTCAATGCAGCTTACAGTGATTTCAGGTCACAAAAATAATACCGGACAAAAATACAAAAAAAAGAGCAATGTGGAATAATAAATAAATAAAACAATTCCCAACTGGGTAAGAACTCCCTTCAAGGACCTGTAGTCTCTCTCAGGGATGTTATGATAGAAAAATATTAATATCCATTCAGGGTGAAGTCAACCATTTATTGAAGAAGATTCAGCAACAGAGAAACAGCATACACAGCATCAGAGAGCTCTGGCCTGCTGGCCAGAGCTTTGCCCTGTCGGGCAGAAGACCTTTCTGAAGTGTCATGTGGGGACACCTCTTATACACCAAGGTGCTCTCCCTAGATGGAGAGAGAATCTACAGCTATACTAAGTACCATACAGTATATAATAAGGCTGACTGGTTAAGTTGCAATGACCATGTATTCAGCAGCGAAGTGTGATGTCACTTCCGTGAAATGGCGTGAAATGTCGCCCTCTACGGGGTTCATGCTGGTATTGTTTTGTATTCAAATCGCCATTGAGGAATTTGCGATGACCGCATATAAGAACTGTGTTAAAAATATAAACACACCATGTGCGCGGACATGCTCTCAGCGACAGTCTGTCCCAGACACGAGTGTCTCTCTGTAGTTTCCAACATTTAGGACAGCGTTGATTACATTTTCTCTGACAACAGGCTATATCAGATATGAATGAATATCATAAACTATGCAGAACCCCCCCGCTGACAGAAACGCGCACATGGTGTGTTTATTTTTTTAACACAGTCCTTATATGCGGAAAACGCAAATTTCCCAATGGCGATTTGAATACAAAACAATACCAGCATGAACCCCCTAGAGGGCGTCATTACGCACAAATGACGACATGGCTTTGTTTCTCTATAGCATCACTTAGTACAGATTTTATGCTGACACAAAGGAGAAGTAGAAGTCACAGTCCATGGATGTCAGCTGTTGGATTGACAGCTGCAGGCACCTCCAAATTAGTACTTTGGCGTGTGAGATTACAAATACTATAAATATTTCTACCACAATGTCTCTGTGTTCCTGCCACCTCCAACTAACCTGCATGTCTGTCCCTGTAGCCTCCCTTTAAATAGGGAGTGGATCCTACAGGACACAGCCCAATTAGTAACAATACTTCCAAATACTTCCATAAATAACCCACAGCTAAGAGTAACCTACGCATACGCCCAATGATGCGTTACAATTAACTCCCGGGGTGAACTTCAACTTAATGACATTTGAACAAAGGACCTGAACACACACAAAGCATAATAGTGACACCCCTTTCCTCCACAGCCCTTGGCACCTCCCTAACAGTTTTACTGCCAGATGTTATTATTTATTTATTGGGTCTTGTGCCAGCAAAAGCAGCTTACCTTTGCGAGGTTATAGACAAAGATCTATTTTTTTTTCTCATTACATAGTTCACTTTGGTCATACTAGCAGTAGAGGGCAGCCTCATGCAAGAATTAATGTGAAATGGCCGCGGTAGGCTCCCATCCGTCCAGGCCACTAAATCGCTACAGAGCAATAGACCCAGAGAAAATAACAAGGAAGCGTTTTGTTACTCCATTGATGCTAACGTCCAGTGGGTTTTTGAAAGCACTTTTACGGGAGATGTGTTAACGGTACACACCTGTGCGACCCCTCATCAAAACAAGGTACAAAAGAACGAGCCAAAGAACGTACAATTGGCATCGCGCCGCCGTGAAAAATGGGACGAACGAGAACGTCCAAAGCGGTAAAAGAGTTAAACAACGATTGCCATCAGCTGTGCAGCTGTGACAATTCACCCTTTGTCAAGTCCCGCCCATTGTCCCGCCCCCTCTTCATACCCATTGGTTGCTGTGTCTTGGTGGGACACTTGGTGCATGGACACTCCATCCACTACCATTTTAATTCAGTTGCTTTGTATTGTTATTCTGTGTGTTCAATTCTAATTTCAAATGTGGTTTCAGTAAAATGGAGCTGCTCAGTGGCAGTAGTGACTCAGCATGTTTTTAAATGTTTTTATTTTTCGTTTTAGCAAATTCAACACAAAAAAAGGCAGAAAGAGCCTGCTGGTTGGTCAGTCAGAGACCAATAGCAAACAATAAGTGCATATACAGTTCAATACACCAAGTTTAAAACCGTTAGTCCTTGCATATTATAGAAAGCAGTCAGTTGTATGTGTGTATAGGGCACAGGCACAATATGCATTAATTTGTATGACGTTTGTGTACCATTTCTACAATCTATGATTGGCTACGATCGGGATGGCGTGTCTCTCTAAATCCACGGTCTCTGTTCTATCGTTCAGGCATCACCACGGTGCTGACCATGACCACCATCAACACCCACCTGAGGGAGACGCTGCCCAAGATCCCCTACGTGAAGGCCATCGACATCTACCTGATGGGTTGCTTCGTGTTCGTCTTCCTGGCGCTGCTGGAGTACGCCTTCGTTAACTACATCTTCTTCGGCCGCGGGCCGCACCTGCAGAAGAAGGTGGCCGAGAGGCAGGCCAAGACCAACAACGAGAACAAGAGGGCGCTGGAGGGCAACAAAGTACAGGTGGGGGACCAGAAAAATGCTGCTTAACTCATTTAGTGCCACCCTTTCACCACTAGAGGGCGCCCAGTGGCCATAGAAAATCCCATAGAGATATGCTGGTATATGCAGAAGCCCTGCAGCCATGACTTGCCTGAACACTTTCCTTTGTGCATGTACAGGAAGAGGATGAAGTTAGCTTGAAGTTAGCTATTGGCTACCAAGCATTTTAGAAGCCTTATTTTCGTCAACTTAGCCATGATTAAACCTTGCACACCTCATGCATGGGAAAAAAACAGAGAAGAATGAGCTCTAAAAAATCCAATGCAATCCTGGATTGCATTGGAGTGGATTTGTGCAGTTTGTTCACAGCTTTCAAACAAAAAAATCCGATTGGAAATCCGTTCAGGCATTCTTGAGATAATCGCCATTATGTTTTACATGTTATGTAAACAAACATGGCTGCCCTTTCATTTGCTTCGTTCTATTGTTTTATTGCGTTTACCGTGCTAAAATGTGGGGCATGCGTGCGCATGGGGGCATGCGTACAAGTGGCTAAATATGTATTTTTAGACACAATAAGCCAGCAGTTTCTTTATTGCTATTTACAGTAACACTTCTAGCCCCCATAAGTCACATCCAACCATGAAAGGTTGCGTTGTACGCATGCCCCCACCGACTGTAATAAGAATCTCTAAAACAATAGAAAGAAGTAAATCAAATAATTTTAACACTCATCTTTTATATTCTTTTTTTTACAATCTAAAATATGAACCCTTGTTGTAAAAAACTAAAGTTGTCCTTTAAAAAACTTTATTTTTTTTAGAATTTTCTTTGGGCTTTTTCTGCCTTTATTGATAGGTGTACAGTAGGCCAGTGGTTCTCAACCTGTGCGTCGGGACCCCCAGGGGGGTCCCCAAATTATTTTGGGGGGTCCCCAGATGATTAACTTAATGTGCAACATTTTCTCACTCATCAGTAAACAAACCGACTTAAAGTTTAAGTGTATAGAGTGTAAATGCACATTTCTAAAGTGACAATTTAAGGACTTTGTAATACCTCTAAAATAACAAATTAAACATTGGCCAAATTGTTCAAATATTAGAGGCAGAAATTGTGAAAATAGCAGATCTACATGCTCACAACGCCTCGCGTTGCGAGGCGTTGTGAGCATGTAGATCTGTTATTTTCACAACAGAACCCTGTTATACAAAATGAAATGCCTCAGCTCTAATAGTGCTCATCAGGGTGGGGGGTCCCCAGTTAAAATATGATTATTTTCGGGGTTGCGGCCTGAAAAGGTTGAGGACCACTGCAGTAGGCTGACAGGAAACAGGGAGAGAGATGGGGGGGGGTGACACGCAGCAAAGGTTGTCAGGGTCGGGACTCAAACCTGCGACGCTGCGAGGGCTGGATTACCAGCCTAGGTCTCTGGACCACTACCCTTTTGGCCCAGGACAAAAATACATTCATAATGCAGAATTTACACCAGATTTATTTATGTCCTATCCAATGACGAGGTCGCACTACAAAACTAATAATGACACATATCATTCTGTAACTCTTATCTCTGTATTTTAACCTTTTATGTTTTTGTGTAAATCAACGCCCTGCTTGATCATACAGTACTACAGCGTCGCACAAAAGCATCGTATAATGATGATAACAGATCTGCAAGCTCGTTTTGAGCGTGTAGATCTGCTACTTTTGGACATTTTCTTATTTTGAGTTTTGGACATAATAATGAGGATTCCGAACGACCAGATTTGTAAGTTAACGCAATTTACATTTTCACAAATCTCAAAGTGTTAGGAGGCATGAAAACATTAGCATAAAAACAACAAAGGAGAACAAAAAATACACACTGTATTTAGGACCATTACTACAAGCTAAAAACGCCCGCTAAAAACCTTGGTAAAATCGGGCATAAGGGAAAAGTCCTAAGGATAAAAGAAATAAGACACTTTGTTAAAAAGTATTGTGTCCATTTTGTGTCGTAGACATTGGTGCTCTGAAGTGGTCGGGGAGAGCGTTCCATAGACGTGGGGGCGGTAGAGTTAGTTTAGTTTATTTTGGTCAATTATGTATGTAGTAACATGAAATTTAGATTTAATACAAAAAAAAAGAAGAGAAAAAAATAACCACATTTCTGACCGAAAAGGTAAAGAGGCTGAAGCCATAGCATAGTTCGCCTACCCTTTACAAAACAAAGAAAAGAAAAAAAAAAAAAAAGAAAAACGGTGGAAACAGAGCAAAAACAGAGGCAGCAGAGCAGAATGCCCGGGCAGTCACCCGTGGAGCAGAGCTTTGGGTCCTGGGGGGGAGAGAGAAGAGGTGTTGGAAGATTGGAGGTTTGTGTGGTTGAGGAATTCTTTGAGGCAAGGGGGGTGGGGTGGGGGTGGAGGTAGTTGGGGGGTAGAGGGGAGGTGGTTTTTCGTGGATGCAGCGATGTGTCAGAAGGGTTAGATCTTGTATTCAGTCCTGGGGGAGAAGATGGGGAGCCGGTGGAGTGAACGGAGGAGGATGGGTGTGTGCAGAGGCGTCAATTGGGTATGGCAGGGGTATGCAGCACAATACTCCTATCTGGTTCAATACCATTTAGGAGAAGGCGCGCTCTCTGCAGGAGTCTTGTGGAGAGGTCTGTAGTTTTTTTGGGTGCTGATTCATGTAGAACTTGAAATGAAGGGAATATCCGCACTCTCTTGAATTATGACTTTAAGAAATATTTATTTATTTATACATAGGCACAGCAGCAGCAGTCTATCTAGAGAAAAGGACGTGTTTCGGCCTACAGGCCTTCCTCAGCGTTTCAAACTATAATAAGTCAGTTAGAAGTGACATATATAGCCAAGCAATAGGTTACATCTGTATCTCATCAGGGGAAAATGGTTACCTCCCATTTCTTTTACACAATTTCATTTTTACAATAAATCTATAATAAAAAATACTTAAATAATTTACAATACATTCAGTTTCCACAGTCAGTGCAGTCAAAAAATTCGATTTACAAAAACAATTCAATAATAATTCTTCATTCCTTCCTTTAGGAAACTCTGTATTAAGAACATGGATCCAGTATGCTTACCTCTGGAGTAGTAACTTTCTCTATCGCCTCCTGTTCTTGGGGTGTTAACTAGTTGCAGCTGCCATACCCTGGGTCCAGGGGGGAAAATAAAAGTGACTTTTAAATATAAATCCATGAATGTATCTTTGTCTATTCTGCGCTGGTTATTATGTTGTTAAATTACAGTAAAATAACTACAAATCCAACATTTAACAAAATGGTCACTTTAACAAGGTATTATAATTATATTCTCCACACTTGTATTCTCCCCATCTTGACACAGGTGCAATGCATTATTGTTAATCGTGGCACGTTTACTAACATGCCAAGTTTAGCTGCACTGCAATATCCAGCCCAAGAAACCGTAGAAACCTGTGTAAAAAAACTGACAGAACTCGTTTTTTTTAGACATTGTGAAAATAGCAGATCTACATGCTCACAACGCCTTGCAGCGCGACGCGTTGTGAGCATGTAGATCTGCTGTTTTCACAATAGAACTGTGTTATACAAAATGTAATGCCTCTTTTCCATGAGGACTCCCATCTTTGCCATACCCTAGCTTTTGCAGAACTCACGCCACTGGGTGTGTGATGTGGTCGTACTGTACAGTAGATACTGTATTTTCACACTCTCATCATCAGGATCCTAGCAGCGCTATGCACTGATGAAGCCCCTGGAGGCTCTTGCTAGGGATAACCCGATGATGAAGTAGTAGTGTGTGCATTGCAGTAAAGGGCGTGGACAAGGTTTTTTCTTTCAGCATCTGGCAGGGTGTAGCGTCGTGGGACGTACCTACAAGCTCACAACGTGCCGGCCCGTGGATGCAGCACGTTGTGAGCTTGTTATTCTCATCAAACTATGAATGGAGCTATACAGTATGTCCCACCACGGTGCCAGAGGTTATGAATGAAACCCTGGTTCTTTTACCTCTGTGAGTGAGACACTCGCCATGGGAAACAGCGCGAGGACAGGGACGAAGAAGAAGAGGTTTCTGCTCGACAGCAACGATATGCAGCAATAATACATGACATGATCCATCATGAGGTTTTAACAATGTTATTGTAAAGGCTATAAAGTTCTATTGATGTTGACTGTCCCTCCTTAACACTTTCCCAGCCTGGCCAGAATGGCTTGTTGTGGACTAGCCGGACATTTCTATTATTGTATTATGATCTGAGACATAATATTATGATTATAAGCATCAACGCGTCCCCCGTCCTTCTAGGATGGCACCATTCTTTTTTTTTCTTCTTTCGATCTCCCGGTTTAAACTCACCAGAAGTATCTCGATCTGCATTGGCATATAGTGGGGATTTTGGCGGAGTCGTCTTCCCCCCCATGTGCTTCGCGTGCACGATCTGTGCACATCGAGGTAAACAAATGTAATCCAGTCCGTATGAAGCCCCCATGTCAACTTTTACCTGGTCGAAAACATCACCGAGAGATGCTATGCTAACGCTTCCTCCTACAATGAAAGTGAACGGGAATTTGGCTATAGAGAACGAAAAGCTACCAGAAGCACTTTCGGTTCAGACGGTTGAGAGAATGATCCTTTTAGATCAGCCGAAGAAGAGACGGAGGACAGCTACCGATCGTTTTTTGTTGTTGTGATAATTATCATTTATTTCGGTTTTAACGACCTTGTACGGAAAATTCCGGTCGGCTAATCTGAGTACAGAAGAAGTACGGTTTAATCCGGTTTTAATATTAAGTGGCTCCACGTGGCTGAGAAAGAGTTAACTTCATAAAAAAATATAACATGCAACTGATTTGTTTTTGCCCATTTGTTCAATCATTTCACTGCAAATCTAAATGACCACTACCTCTCCCTCTCCCTCTCCCACTCCCCACCCCCGCAGGTGGACGCCCACGGCAACATCCTGCTGACCAACCTGACCAACGAGATGGGCGGCGTGGGCGGCGACGTCATGATGGGCTCCCTGAGCGACCCGCGCGCCACCATGTTCTCCTACGACAGCGCCAGCATACAGTACCGCAAGCCCATGACGTCGCGGGACCTGTACGGGCGGCCGGCAATGGACCGGCCCCTGGGCCCGCCCAAGAAGAGCCGCCTGCGGCGGAGGGCCTCGCAGCTCAAGGTCAAGATCCCCGACCTCACCGACGTCAACTCCATCGACAAGTGGTCCCGCGTCATCTTCCCCATCACCTTCACCTTCTTCAACCTGGTCTACTGGCTCTACTACGTCAACTAGGCCGGGCCGGGGCGCTGCCACCCGCCCGCCCGCCCGCCGCGCTGGCACTTTATTTTGGCTGGCTATAGGGTTCTTGTACAGAGAAGAAGGAGGGCAAAGAGGGGTGAGGGGCGAGTCCTATTCAGCCCCCGCCCCCCCCCCCCCCACCCACACCTGTTTGTATACTATTTGGCTGTGAGAGGAGAGGAGAGGAGTGGCAGATGTCTTTTCGATGTAAATACAATTTAATATACGATATATAAATGTATATAAATATATAAATATATATATATATATATATAAAAAGAGAAGTATAATTTAATAAATTCTCTCACTTTTTGCTGTATTCATCCATACAAACCTAGGAATAGAGAAGGGGGGGATAAAAAAAATAATAATGAATTTAAGACGCGCCTAAAGAGGGCGTGCAGACTTTTGCATTTATAGGACTTGGAACTTTGTGCCAAATGAACTTTAGAGACAAAAAAAAAATCATTAACGTAGTTAATAGGCAATGACGATATTTAATTTACCGGAATATTTTTTCCCTTCCTTAATTTATCTCACTCTTTGCATGCAGATCGAACGCAACTTTTATTTGCTTCTATATGGTTCGAAAACGACGCTGAAGAGAGAGAGAAAGAGAGAGAGAGAGAGAAAGGGAGAGAGAAAAAGGGAGGGAGAAAGAGAGAAGCAAGAGAGGGGCGACAGAAAAAAGAAAGGCGCTTTTCTTTCACTTGGTTTCAAAACTGATGCTGTGTTTTTTTTTTAAAGAGGTGGTGCCATGATTCCCCCCCCACATGATTATCAGGTATTATGATTATACTAGGAGGAAGATTTGTTTCCAAAAAAGTATACAGAAGAACTGGGTTTTTTATGTGGCCACACCCCCAGTTCATTAAGTATGCATGGATGTCATGGTGGGTGGTGACCTAGCTGAAGTTAGCCACACCCCACAGTGTTGGGTGAATGGAAATTAGGGGAGGAGTTGATACTGTGACATACTTAGTATCTGTGTTTTTTAACTGACACTTTTGACCACAAGGTGGCAGCCTCCAAGAGAAAACAAACAAATACCAAGAGAATACATCATTTCTCATAAAAACCACCCCAGGGGGTCTAATGAAGTACTTTCAACCTCCTAGACACATGAAAAACAGAAAAAGTACAAAACTATGGCACCACCTCTTTTAGCAGTTGCTAGTGGCTGCCAAATGAAATGTCACCGGGTTCTGTGATGGAACGGAAAGAGTTTTTTTTTTTGTTTTTGAAATCCGTCTGTGGCAGTTAGGGTTGGGATCCAGAACCAGAGGACCAACATTGAGGAACCAGGAATGGGTTCCATCACATTTGGAACCGTTTCTGGAACAGGGTTTTATCACATTGTCAGAGCTGTTATGTGGTCTTCTATACAAGAATAATACTGCTGGTTCTCAAACGCTACATTTTTTGACCACCATAACTCTGAGAGCATACAAATTGAACCAAATGGACCCATTGGTACGCTTTCAAGAGTTACAGACCCATATTAGGAATATTTAAGGTTCACCCCCAAAATCAGTTACACAACCCATGGAGAATTCATGGATTTTAGTTTTTGTCCCATCCCTAAGCTATAAGATCATTTGATGACCAGCAGTGATTGGAGACTCAAAGGAGATTCTTTGTGTCTCCTAACGGTTACATGAGGGTACTCAGGAACGGGACAAAAAACTAAAGCCATCTCCATCAATTCATGTCTCCACGGGGTGTGTAACTGACAGGACATAAGTCATTTTTTTGGGGTGAACTACTCCTCTAAACGGAACCTGCTAAGGAATCGGACCGTACCGCAGTCGTTAAAATCCTCAAGGATCCCAACCCTCCTGCCTGTGGTTGAGCTCAGTGCTATGATGTATAAGTTACTCCTCATCGTTGGTGTGTTGAAACCCCTCCTGTTGAACTATGGCGAGGGCCGCCGACACACATTTAAGGAACATTCCTTATCCTTTACCTGCGGGGGAGGCAGAAGCATCCGATTCATTCCCTAAGGAAGTCGTCACATGTTTTGATATGGAAAGCTTTCTTTAAGCCTTCCTTAAGGCTGGTTTTAAGGGAAGAGGATTCCATGAGGAAAGTTGTAGGCAAGCGGCCACGGAGCAGCAAAGCAGCAGGGGGAAGCCGTGATGAGACAAAGGGGCGGGGTTCAACCAACCGCCAACCAATAGGACAACAAGCAGCAGTAAGTCCGCCCGACGACAACTCACAAAAGAACTACACGGCTGCAATCTGCGTCCGCCTCTCGCGGAACGACCCACTTCGTGCAAAGCATTGTGGGAAATGGATTCTTATTTTGATAAGGATCTGATAAGGAAGGATAAGGAAGCGACAAGGAATATTCCTTAACTATGTGAACACGGCCTAAGTCTTCTGTACCTCGGAGAGCACAAGGCTCCTTTGCTCCTCTCTCGTATGACATGATTTGGTTAGGTTTTCTTAAGCTGAGTGCATGTTAACGGCCAGCTTTTTGCACTGTAGAACAACGCCTGTTTCCTTTTACTTTCTATAAAACAAAACAAACTTAAAAAAAAGAACAACGCATCGCAGCAGGGCTCTATCGGGGAAAAAAAACATTCTGTATTATAATCATTCTACGTGTATGCTTTTGAACAATCATTGCATTTTAAGGTAAGTACAGGAACTTGGTGTTTAAACAATTGGAAACCTCTACGACGAATCTCACGGAAAATTCAAAATTTGTATCTCTGAGGATATTCTCACAGTGTCTGTGAGCATGTAAAATGTAATTTTCTTTAAAAGAAATCAGGTAAAGAATGACTTATGATGTCACCACGCTTTCAAAACCACATTAAAAAAAAAACTATTTAAGCCTTGATAACACAAGCCATGTGTGTGTTCTGGCGAAGTCTCCCTGCTCCTCAATGTAAAGGGACAATTAATATACTTGGTTGTTTGCCGATATGTCGTAGTCGAAAAATAGTCTGTCTATACGAGCTCAGCATTGTGAGCTTGTAGACTGACTTCAGACCAGGGCCGTGCAGAGAGCACTGACTGAGTGGGCATGGTTGCTCAAACCTCACAACATTTTTGGGGTGGTCTTTTTGTGGGGGTCCCTTGCACAGATATAAAAAGCTAGATACCTCCCTCTGGTGGGGGGTGGGGGGGGGGGGGGGGGGGGGGGGGTTGGTCAAAGCGAGCTGGCAAGACTCCCAATAACTCTATGCAAGCCTCCAGAATTCTGAGGCGGGGCTCTTCCTTGTGCGTCACAGAATGGGAAGCTCGGTAGGCCAATCAGATGCAGGACTGGCAGGACTACCTCTTTCCCATCGGAGGGGGCAGAGTGCCTTCCGCAGTTCCACAGTTACGCACTTCCGCCAGCGGTGTTTGACCAGTCGCGCCAATGAACTGCAGCGGCGGAGGAGGTATCTAGCTTTTTATATCTGTGGTCCCTCGTGCCATTTCACACCAGAAGTGTAGCTACATACTGTAGAACTTAGCGTGCGTTCTGGCCGTCTCAAATAGGGTTGTTTGCAGCTGCAAGGTTAACGAGGTGGGAGGGCACTTGACATCTCTGCATCAGCTGAAACTAACACTGACTGATTGGCAGCCAGCTCATATAAGTTAAAATCATGAATAATAATTATTATAGTGAAATTAAAATTATTTAGTCAAATATGTTTGTCTTGATATGGGCCACAGAGGTTGGGCAGGCCATTAAATAAGCATCCAACAGACTCCTACAGACTAATTTCAGAGGAAAATACAAATAAAAAACCTAGGGGATGGCAAAGAAAAGGTTACCATTTAAGCCCTTTTTCCGAAGTAACGGAAATAGCTGTTCCACAAGTTCACAACGCATCGCATAACGGCACGTTTTGAGCTTAGATGTGCAATTTTCACTTTGATGGCATGATGCCCAAAACAGGGATGCCCTGGGTGAAGGTGGTTCATGGTATGTTCGCAGACAAGTGTGTAACATGTTCATGGACGGGCCGTGGGACGGAGATGCACTCCGGGCAGCGATCGTGTTCAGAGCAGGGACGTGCTGGGCACCTGATTCAGCCCGGGAAAAAGAGTTGGAGAGGCCCTCATTGCGCGCTATAGAGAGATCTCTCTATAGCGCTGCTGCTACTCAAAGATTTGCCATTTCAGATCATGACAAGTGAAAAGCCAGTGGGCCAATTACATGAGTTATATTTCGTCGTTGTCGGGTGGAAACCTTGTATGTCCAAAACTGTTTGTTTTGTATTTGTATAATTTAAAAAAATGATTTAAACTAGTGAAAACAGCCGATCTACAAGCACACAACGCCTTGTATGATGAAGCAGGGCTTTGCTTTGAGATACGAGGTTTCTGCCCAACAGTGATGATTTGCTTTGTTGGGCCCCCCAGCCCCCAAAATGGAACAAAGGCCGACATTTTATTTTAATTTCTTTCCTAATGGCCGGCCTGGACCGGCCGGGAATGAACCGGCCGTTCGGGAGTTGGCCCGCTTTTCCCAATGGCCAGCATGTCCCTGGTTCAGAGCTGAGAAAATATCTACATAAAAGAACTATAGGTTGTGTACGTAACCCCGGTTATTTGATTTATCGAGCAAGAGGTCTTGCTCATGAAAATGTTTAATTTGTGGTGAAATGCGGGCGCTTGGGAGTGACGATTGTCATCAACACTTCAGGGTAAAGACGTGTTGGGGTCTAACATCATTACCTGCATTGATTACCCCTTGCTCATCTATAGTCAAAGCTACTAGACTGCTACTACTGCTAGCTATGCTTTACCCCACTATTCAACTGTACCGTATAAAACAGATACATTATTTCATCAGGATAAATCAGATAATTAGTGAGGGTAAAGCTGTAATTTTACCCCGGGCAAAGGAGCAACACTTAACGTCAAGATGGAGCATTCTGTTGGCTAGATGTGTTTGTGTGTATTATACTGAACTCAACCAGAAGGACATGAACTGTGCTGGAATAATTATTTCCTAGTTTCTTAGTTTCTTTACTCAATTAAAACAGTGGTGGAAAAAGTTGTACTTAATGTAAGTACAGAACTTCAGTAAATGTACTTAGTTACTTTACACCACTGATAATTACTTCCTAGCCATACTTTTTTTTACTCAAATAAAAGAAGTAATGGGCTACCCACAATTTAGAAATGTTCTGTTAGTAAAAGGCCTCTATTTTGGCATCAAAATGTAGAACTAAAAGCACTCATTATGCAGAACATCAAATGTCTTTGCCAAAAATAGCCGATCTACTGTTGTTGGTTGGTGGGGGGGGGTGTTCCCCCAGGATAGGGATGCTGATGGGGTTCAAGTGGTTCACTTTCATGTGACATAACGATATTAATTTGACCTTGAATGTGTATGTAGATGACGGATCACACTGGACTTTTAATAGTTCATAAACATTAACTATGTTTAATGAAAACATGCCATGGCATTTTTGTGGGCGTGTATACATGTATATTATATGAATATGAGTGTACATGTACGTTCCGATTTATGTAGTCCGTCAGGTGGAAAACTGATTATGTCCAAAACTGTTCAAATTCAAAAATAGCAAAAAATAGCAGCTCAAGCTCAAAATACGGTATGTTTCGCACCGCATTCCGAGCTTGTATATCTGCTACTTTTGTGTCACGCTGCAGTGTGATTAAGTGTTGGGCATTCCTTTACGACAAAACACAAAACAGCTAAAATACGAAGATAAGAGGTCGTTTCTGCCCGACAGTCCAGAACGGACTATGCCGAGTTGTTCTTTTGGTCACAGCAGGAGTACAACAACCATAAGGTATTCCTGCCCTCAAAGAAGGATGTTTTAATCAAAGTGTTTTGCACAAAACCTGGTCAGTATTGCTTTCTTCACCTGCTGCTAAAAATGGACACAGAAATGTCATGTTCCTGTCTGTGGGGATCACTATTCACCTCAATGCAAGGCGTTTGAAGCACCCAGAAGAACGCTTCACTTCAGCATGTTTCTTGATTTGTGCACCAAATGTTGGTGCCCTAATGTGGAAGTCAGAGCATCGAGCAGGCGAACTATAGTCCAGGGTACACAGTAGCATGTGTGTGTGTGTGTGTGTGTGTGTGTGTGTGTGTGTGTGTGTGTGTGTGTGTGTGTGTGTGTGTGTGTGTGTGTGTGTGTGTGTGTGTGTGTGTGTGTGTGTGTGTGTGTGTGTGTGTGTGTGTGTGTGTGTGCAGTACAAACTAGGGCATTAATGACTTGTGACTTTTGCAAGTCGACTCGACACAGTAAAAAGTTTGAGTTGAAATCGACTTTATTGTTTGATGACATCATCACATTGAGGGTGGGGGTGCGGGGGAATAAACCCTAACCCTCTGCTTAATTCCATTGAAAAAAAAACAGTTGGAAAAGGAGAGAATCATTCTGTCCTTGACAATAAACAATCCTACTGTTTGAATGGGGGAAATCTCGCTTTTTGGAACGCACATCATTTCGACAACGGAGCGTCGGCAGGTATCGCTACTCACCCCACGGAGGTTAGGGTTAGGGTTGATTGTCGAAAAGATGACTTGTAGAAATAGCGACACACTCCCGTTTGAATGCTGTACACAAGCTCACATGGAGCAAAAATAATGATGAAAAAATGTTTTTACTTCAACTTTCGACTTTCCCTTGTGGGAGTCGACTTGTGTACTGAAGTCGACTGAGTCGACTTTTCGACTTTTTGGTTAATGCCCTAGTACAAACACGTTGAACAGATCCTTTTCATGTCATTGAAAGCAGTGGTTCTCAACCTTTTCTTTACAGATCAGGCCTGGAACAAAATATTTTGAGATGGGGATCGGCAGTCAAATACGTATATATTTCTAGGGGTCCTTGACATTAAAACGTTTGAGCACCACTGACATAGAAACATAGGTTTTTCAGAAAACCTTTAGGATTTAGAAGGCATGTTTAGATATTTTTTTTGCTGGGGACCCCCTGGCTGGAACCCCCCCCCTCAAGGACCCCCGGGGTGTCCCCAGACCCCAGGTGCACCAGAGACTGACATAATTTGTTGTGTTTTGATGGTGGATTGATGATGCTTGTGTTATCAGGGCTTTAATATCATAATAATAAAAATATTATATATATACATATATATATATATTTAAAAAAAATACACACACAAAGGCTAAACCAGATAGGCTTAATAATGAGCTCTCTTCTCATGGCTGAATATTGTGCCTTTTAACAAGAATCAATATTTTCACAGGGTTTAATCTTATTATCTTTAGTGAGTAGAATTTAAAAAACACGAAGAGCCAAACCTTTTTCTAAAGACAAAGAAGAAGACCTGCGGAAGAAGAGGACGATGGAAGCAAACTGAGAACTGTTCCTTCTCTCAACAAAGCCTCTCTGAAGTCTCAACCAAACGGACTGGAGTTACAGCAGTATACGTCAGGGACGTGCTGGGCCCCTGATTCAGTCCGGGAAAAAGAGTTGGAGAGGCCCTCATTTTCTTTTTGAGTTATATTCCGTCGTTGTCGGGTGGAAACCTTATATGTCCAAAACCGTTTGTTTTGTATTTATCATTTTAAAAATGATTTAAACTAGTGAAAACAGCTCGATCTACAAGCACACAACGCCTCGCACCGCGAGGCGTTGTGTGCTTGTAGATCTGCTGTTTTCACTACTTTTGTGCAACGGCCTTGTATGACGAAGCAGGGCTTTGCTTTGCGAAAAAAATGTATACATTTGAAACATGGAGATACAAGGTTTCTGCAAGACAGTGACGATTTACTTTGTTGGCCGCCCAGCCCCCAAAATGGAACGAAGGCCGACATTTTATTTTTATTTTTTTTCCTAATGGCTGGCCTGGACCGGCCGGGAATGAACCGGCTGTTCGGGAGTTGTCCCGCTTTTCCCAATGGCCAGCACGTCCCTGGTTGTAACGCTTTCCCTTCCTCGCACAGCAAGTCTCTATGGCCCCAAAATAGCCGATCTACGAGCAAGAAATAGCCGATCTACGAGCTCGTGTGAGCTTGTAGATGGTCTATTTCTTTGGCTAATGCCCCTCACGGCCTCACCCCACCAACCAACCCACCCCAGCCCGGCATTATGGATACTCGGGTTCGAGTGGTTGAAAAAAAAAAAAAAAAAAAACACTTCCGGTACATTACCTAAACCGTAGCTCCCATAGTCAGAACATTCCGGCATTACCAAGACAATCTTATATGAATTCAATGCTGAAAAGAAAAAAAGAAATAAACAAACCGAAAAAAGAGAGAATCTTCTCCTGTGAGTTTATTTTTTTTGCGGTGGGCAGAGCTGAATAGACCGGACTAAACAAGGAGAAGCGTCTCTCTCGGCTTTCTTTCTCTCACGACAACAACAAAAGACGGGACGCGTTTTTTTCTTCTTCTAACGGACGAGCTAATGGAGGCTTTAAACAACTGCTTTCATCCAAAGGCCCCGGAGTTACGAGGACACACACACATGCGCTCACACGCGCACGCACACACACACACACACACACACACACACACACACACACACACACACACACACACACACACACACACACACACACACACACACACACACACACACACACACACACACACACACACACACACACACACACACACACACAGACCTCTATTGTATACAACTATGTACTATGTCGCTCTCATGCTCTGTGTGCTCTGATGTGAAATGATGTTTGTGTGTGTGTGTGTGTGTGCGTGCGTGTGTGTGTGTGTGTGTGTGTGTGTGTGTGTGTGTGTGTGTGTGTGTGCGTGCGCGCACATGCGTGTGTGCGTACGCGCGAGCGTGTCCACGTACACATACGGGACGGTATTGTACACAAGGAAAAGGGAGAAGAACACAAAAATAAAAATCCTTTGATGGAATCTGTAAGGACTTCAATTAATAGAAATTAAAATAAAATTACTGACATCTCTATCAAACCGCCGTCTGGTCATTTGAATGGAGAGCGACAGAATCAAGGATGTCTATCACGCATCCAGAAGTATGAATGAAAGAAATGCTTTTATTTTTCATTTGAAAATGTCTGTTCAACTGAGTCACAGCTGTTAGACAGCCTAGTATAACACTCATGGAAATGTGAGAGCGGGATGTTTTACTGCTATAGGACAAAGTACTTAAAGGGCAAGACCACTTTGGTAGAGGTTTGGGTGGCGTAGTTACCTTGCCATGATGAAACTCTGAAAGGAGGGCAACAGATCAAAAATAACTTCTCCATTGGCAAGAAATTGATTATTCAAAATATGATGCAGGCTCTTTTAGCCCGTAAACCACTGGTTCCATGACTCCAGCAAAATTCCCATTTTATTTCCCTACATCTAACTATAAACTAGAAATACTGTTCCTACGAAACAGTGTGGGCTTGCATGGAACACCATGTATGGGCACAAAGATCTACCCTTTGGCTGCACCTCATTGGCTAAGGGCTCTGCCTTTGTACTGTCGGTAATTTATTGAGGAGAATAAAATTGACCTATAACATACTAGTCTCGCCTTTCAACAAGCCCACAATTAGGGAAACCCACGTCTGTCTGTGTGTGTGTCAATGGGAAAACCCTTGAACAAGTGACGTCAATCGGGTGATGACGTCATCATCATGCTTGGGCTTCACTGTGATGTCCGACTAAGGCCCCTTTTAGATGAAAACAGGCTTCACTGTAAACGGCTAAGAGCCGTTTAGTTTTCATTTTTTATGTGGTCTTTAGATGAAAACGCAATTTGTCCATAAACGCGGTAATTTGCATGCCAGGTCGCTAGGTGGCGCATGTCGCCATGACCACACTGCCCAAGTTCCGTTCTCTGGTCCTCCTGAGTAGAGATGGGATTTATGGCTCTTTGAAGTGAGCCGAATCTCTGGGATCCGTTCCTTTCAAAGAGCCGTTCAAAAGACTGGCTCATTCTAGTCACTAGTTGTAGTTACTTTGTAGATTTTGATTATAATTATCACTTATACATTAACCCTATATACATTTATTTTGGACATAATAGGTACATAGGCCTACCTGCCATTTGAAAATAGCCGATCTACAAGCTGTGAGCTAGATCTGCTATTTTCAAATGTTTTTTTCTCCCTACATTTTATTCATTGGAAAAATTGTGAAATGGGACATTTTGCATAATGAGTACTTTCTAGCTACTATTAGTAGCCTACTTTAACTACATTTTGATACCAATACTTTGATATTTTTACTCAAGGAGCCTACATTTTTTATTCCAAACTTCAACTTGTGGCAGAGTATTTCTACATTGTTGTACCTTTCCCACCACTGTTGTTCATTAGAAAGGAACGGCTCCCTATACTGCGAACCGGATCCCATCGTTCATATCAAAGAGGCCGTTCAAAAGACTCGATTAGTTCGCGAACATCCCGCCTCTACTCCTCAGTCAGTCAATACAACGCACTGCCGTTGTCGCCAAAAATGCTTAAAAAGTTTGTTCCAGACGGTCGGAACAGACACATGTACCATACACATCCCGGGACTATATTTATTCCTTATGATACGATACAGAAAAAGGCGTTCGATTCACGTTTCGTTTCAACACAGAGGACTGGAGTCAATGCCTTTACTGCAGCTTATGGAGGGGATGATGATTACACACAGACTGTCGCTATTTTCAAGGTCGGCTATTTTTGCAGTTGTCTGCTATTTTCACAACGCACCGCGACGCGTTGTGAGCTTGTAGATCGGCTATTTTCACAACGCACCGCGACGCGTTGTGAGCTTGTAGATCGGCTATTTTCACAACGCACCGCGACGCGCTGTGAGCTTGTAGATCGGCTATTTTCACAACGCACCGCGACGCGTTGTGAGCTTGTAGATCGGCTATTTTCACAACGCACCGCGACGCGCTGTGAGCTTGTAGATCGGCTATTTTCACAACGCACCGCGACGCGCTGTGAGCTTGTAGATCGGCTATTTTCACAACGCACCGCGACGCGTTGTGAGCTTGTAGATCGGCTATTTTCACAACGCACCATATACCATGTACGCGCTGTGAGCTTGTAGATCGGCTATTTTCACAACGCACCGCGACGCGTTGTTGTGAGCTTGTAGATCGGCTATTTTCAAATAGCTACGGTATAAATTAGGGCTAACGTTAGCAAATAAATGTACTTAATAGTTACTTTACAGTTTACACCACTGAACTGATGTTTAAAACGCAATTAAATTGCTCTTCATTAAGGTACAGTATGAGTATGAGCTCAAAGCTATTTATCATAGTGGCATAAAATGAAGGGGGGAAAAAAGACGATATATTCGTCAATCGCTGATTATTTGTATGACAATTAATCATCTGACAGCCCTATTAGGACGTCCCACATCTTATCATTTTCAGTGGTTTGCTGCGTTTACGGTATTTAGATGAAAGCGGGAGATACAAAGCGTTTTTACCTTTTCCACTTTCAAAGGGGGTTTCACTTTGTTACGGTTTCACCCCCCGAAGACGCCATTTTCGTCTAAATGACCCCCCACAAACGGTTATAAATCATTACGTTTACAGTGAAGCCCGTTTTAATGTAAAAGGGGCCTAACAGAATCACTTTCATGCCCATATATGGAGCTCCCTGGTGTCATCAATATTAAGCCCATATCTAACAGGACTTCATATGGGAATGCCCATATATTGAGGCCATATCGGCCACATACCACACTAACAGAATCCATATATGGCCAAGACAGCCCATATCTGTGTGGCTGGTTCTACAGACAGGGATCTCTATATATGTATGGGCAAAAAAGGGTATGATGTCAGATGTCATAGACATCATAGGACTTTCACATAACGAATAACTGAGTAAGCATGTTTGGGCTCTCACAGCATATCTCCATATACAGTACATAGATCTCCATATATGAGTACCAGGGGTCTCCATATATGGGTAACTGGTCTGATATACATCACTGGCCAGATGGCCAAGAAGGGCAAGGTCGCATGTCGCCCTGAGGCGTCTTACTAGTTAGATGTTATTATATTTTACCATTAGGTATTATTAAAATATAAATGGTAAGACGGAATTCAGTTAGCAATTTAGGCCACTAAACTGCTCCACAAGACGCAAGCTGGTATAAAATAACTATGTATTTTTGAGCGGTGGTAAACCGCTCCATAGAGTGGCTGTGCGTGTGTCTGTAGAAACGTGTGTGTGTAGCATAGCCTGTACATCCTAGACTCAAATCCTAGTCTGAAGACATTATGCAAGCACAACCACCGCTCACTTCACATTGGGTGTGATTTTTATTCTTAGACTGCCAGCTGCCTTTACTTCCGGTTTTGGTCATCAACTTGATGACCAATGTTTCAACTAAAATCACAGATGGATGAATTGCAACTGTCAGATGTGCAAATCAGTGTTATTAGGACCTAGAGATTTTGTTCCTCCGAAACAGTGTGGGCTCGCTCGTGACTACATTCTACAGCGTGCTAACTGTCATATGAAGCTCAACCAATACTCCAGCTAACACCACTCCCAGATTTTCCACACCTCAATTGCACCTCATTGGCTAAGGGCCCTGCCTTTGTACTGTCTGCGACGGAACTCACGCGACGGAACTCACACGACGGAACTCACTCTATAAATAATGAGGATAACATAGTGTTCTCGCCTTTCAGGCGAGCCCACAATAAATAAAGTTTCCCCAGGATTATAGTCCAACATGCCAACATGATTATATTCTGCAACATGCTAACTGTCATGTGAAGCTCAACCAATACTCTAGCTAACACCACTCCCACTCCCTGCCTTTGTACTGTCTGCGGCAGATATATGCGGCGGAACTCACTATATAAATGAAGCTCAACCAATACTCCAGCTAACACCACTCCCAGATTTCCAACAATTGCGCCTCATTGGCTAAGGGCCCTGTCTTTGTACTGCCTGCGGCACAAATAGGCGGCGGAACTCACTATATATATTATTATATAAACTAGACCAGGTCAACCTGGTTGTGCCAGACCCCCTGTCTGTCATCATCATTTATGACATCATGCCTTTTGTAGGCATGTCATCATCATGTCATCATCATATATACCCTTTATATAGAAAAGGGACAGACCGACATTTGCTTATGTAGGCCTACCCATTTCATGGGTCTGGCAATAATGAGGATAACATAGTGTTCTCGCCTTTCAGGCGAGCCCACAATGATGTCAATGGTTTGTGTGACGTCAGACCAGAGCTCTGGTCGACCTGTATAAGATGTGACACAGTTTCTAAATCACCCATTTAGTCGTGGTACAACCAAGAGAAGTTCTTTACAGACATAGAGTACTGTGAGAGTCAGAGAGGCAGCGATATATAGAGACATAGAGGAGGAGAAAGAGATTGACAGAGAATATATTAGTCTTTCCAACCTGCAAGAGACAAAGAAACGCCTTCCAATTTACTGTCCAAGTAGCAGCGGGCGGTGGCCATGAACCAATCTTCCAAGACTCAGGTGTCCTGTTCTAGGCGTCCGTACGCCTTCACGTCTCGGGCCACCCTCCATGAAGACATGAAGAGGAGCCACAACAACTTCTGCCGTCAAACGATGACCAATGGACAGCTGCCCTCATCTTCCTGTCCGATCATCACCAGCTGTGTAACCG
Organism: Nannobrachium achirus; assembly: GCF_963921795.1. Lineage (NCBI taxonomy): Eukaryota > Metazoa > Chordata > Actinopteri > Myctophiformes > Myctophidae > Nannobrachium > Nannobrachium achirus. The sequence goes on from NC_137827.1 coordinate 7,195,226, forward strand.
GCCAGCAACAAGGAGACACAGACACACCGAGATCTTGCGAGGACTTCAACGCAGCCAGGAGAAGTAAAGAAACATTTGATGACCTACACAGGAAAGAAAACCTCTTATGTGATAATAAGAGTTTAATTGAGGTATCGACACAGCATGTCCACACCAAAGAAAAACCTTTCCTGTGTAAAACATGCGACAAGGGTTTCAGTCGGTTAGGCAACCTGAAGTTACACCAGCATGTCCATACTGGAGAAAAACCCTTCATCTGTAAACAGTGTGACCAGGGTTTCAGTGTGTTAGGTAACCTGAACAAACACCAACGTACACACACTGGAGAAAAACCCTTTGTGTGTAAACAGTGTGACAAGAGGTTCAGTGATATTGGTACCCTGAAGAATCACCAGCGTATCCACAGTGGTGAAAAACCCTTTGTGTGTAAACCGTGTGGCAAGGGTTTCAGTAGATTATCAACTCTGAAGACACACCAGCGTGTCCACAGCGGAGAAAAACCCTTTGTGTGTAAACAGTGTGGCAAGGGTTTCAGTGTGTTAGGTAACCTGAAGAATCACCAGCGTGTCCACAGTGGTGAGAAACCCTTTGTGTGTAAACAGTGTGGCAAGGGTTTCAGTGTGTTAGGCAGCCTAAAGTTACACCAGCGTGTCCACACTGGAGAAAAACCCTTCGTCTGTAAACAGTGTGGAAAGAGTTTCAGTCAGTCATGTAACCTGAGGACACACCAGCGCGTCCATAGCGGTGAAAAACCCTTCCATTGTACTCAGTGTGACAAGGGTTTCAGTAAGTTAGAACCTCTGAGGAGGCACCAGCGTGTTCACACCACATAAGAGCTTCAATCAGTTACATATTCTGATGACAAACCATCATCTTCACACACTTCACCAAATGAGTTGCCCACCAGATGGCGCTGACATGGCAATTTCATCAATTGGTGGATTTTTTTCTTTTTGTGTGTGTGTGTGTGTGTGTGTGTGTGTGTGTGTGTGTGTGTGTGTGTGTGTGTGTGTGTGTGTGTGTGTGTTTTGCCACCAACAGCCTCAGCTCGTACTTGGCCCGGATCCACGACTCACGCTCCTCTCTGAAGCAGAGACAACAAAACAACAACAACAACAATAACAGGAAAAAACTAATGGGAAGAATATAGTCAGGGTGCTTTTGTAACGGCCGGTAGAGAAGAGCTCGTAGTAATAACAATAACTAGAAATGCACTCTGTCGAGGTGCCAACTTGCGCCTCACGTACAAGCAGGCCACACATGGTCGGTCTACTTGTGCGCAAGCAGAGCGCACCACGAGGTGTGCGCTGCTGGCCTCTTTGGATGGTAATGAAGACATTACCAAGACCGCTATTATATTCCAAACACTGCTGACATCACCAGGAATGCTGGTCCTTCATTGGCTGTTAATTATGAGACACCCACATACCGTTGTTTTGGGTTGAGATTGGCACATTTCCTGGGGCAATCTGCCCAGATCATGCATGTCACACGTGTCTTCTTTTTTTTTCTTTTTTTACTCTCAAAAAAGCATATGCAGTGTAGTACATTTGAAACTACATTACAGTGCACATCATGGGGTGATCACTGCTTGCCTCCTGTGAATTGTTTCATTTTTATTTTTGTTTATTTTATTTTTATTTTGTTGCTGAGTGAGGTCAACAGACAAAGTGACATGAGTGAGATGAAAAAAACCTGAGTGAAATGTTCCAATGTGAACCAGAAACATCGGTACATACATACACTCGTGACTCCGAGAATCCCAGACATTTCAGGGCTACGGTCTTCAAAAAAGGGAGACATCTGCATACTCAGCCGATTACAATACTTGAGCGCTCTACTTGCGCAAGTAATAAGTACCCCCCTGACGCAGGGGCTACAATGTAAGTCCATTTCTAGTCAATGGAGACATCATGTCTGCGAGCTTGTAGATCTGCTATTTTTGAAAAGCCGTGAAAATGTGCGCAAATCTTTGAATATATGTATTTTTTAAGTGAACATTTGTAACTCAAATTTTGCTTCTGGGGGGTTGCTGGAACTAATTATTCTGAGATGGGGGTCCGTGGCCAAATTCACATCATTTTGGGGGTCCTTCACATGAAAAGGTTTGAGAACCACTGACATAGTAGTCTCTCAAGAACAGACTAACTGAGCTCCAGTTAAGTGAAAATGACCTTTTCTTTGACGATGGCTGGCCAGATTGCTGACATAGAAACATAGGTTTTTTCCAAAACTCTTCAAATTTTCACGATTTTTCAAAAATAGCAGATCTACAAGCTCGCAGTGTATATCTGCTATTTTTTTTATATTTAAAGCATAAAATATTGCGTCATAATGTGTTCAGGCCTAAATGGGTTAAAGTATACTGTAGATCAGTGGTTCTCAACCTTTTCAGGCCGTGACCCCCCCAAAATAATCATATTTCAACGGGTGACCCCAAACCCTGACAAGCACTTGGATAGGAGTTGAGGCATTATATTATTGTTCGGTTCCAGAGATAAACATTTTTAAATGTTTGCCTCTATATTAATTACTGTAGCTTCCATTTTTTTGTATCCACCTGTTTCCGCGAGAATTTACTGTAGCATTGTAATTCAGTTGCTTCGTATTGTTATTATGTGTGTTCAATTCTAATTTCAGACTTGGTTTCAGTAAAATGGAGCTGCTTAGTGGCAGTATAGTGACTCAACATGTTTTTAAATGTTTTTATTTCTCTAAAGATTATGTTTTAGCAAATTCAACATAGAAAAAAAGGCGGAACCAAGGCGGGACAAGGCAGATAGAGCCTGCTGGTTGGTCAGTCAGGGACCAACCAGAAGACTAACAAGGGGTGAATTAGAAATCTGGCAAGGGAAGCCACTATAGCTAAGTCACCCCTGTGTTATAGGACACATAGCCTAGTCTGTGTCATATTGTTTTAAAGACCGTCACAACTCAGGAACATGTGGTCCCTTCACGACGGACCACATCCGATGTAAAAACTCACCAATGTCACCCAATTAATGTTTCACTACTGCAAAGTAGAAATACCTTGTTACAAATAAAGTCCGGAATTAAAACATTACTTGAGTAAAAGTACAAAGGTATTAAAATTCAAAAGCAGAAAGTACTCATTATGCAGAATGATTTACAAGTTTTCAAATGTATAAAAATCGTTGAAAAAAGCAGATCTACAAGCTCACAATGCATGCTCACAATGCATCGCGATGCATTGTGAGCTTGTAGATCTGCTACTTTCATATGGCCGAAATGTCTATAGGGTTGAAGTAGGTTAATGTATGTTTTGTAACAATAATCAAAATCTACAAAGTAACGATTAACTAAGGTTTTCAAATAATTGTAGAGGAGTAAAAGTACAATATTGTCTCCACCAGCCGAAGGCATGGGGGAGAGTATGTTTTCGCCCCTGTCCGTCCGTCCGTCCGTCCGTCCGTCCGTCCGTGCGTGCGTGCGTGCGTCCCTCCAGTTTGTTACTAGCTAATCTCTGGCGCCGTTGGCCCGGTTGCTGCCAAAATGAGCACACACTCCCTGGATGCCAATTCAGAACCTCTTCCCCACATTTTTCAAATGGCCCTGTTCTAGCGCCACCATGAGGCCGATGTTTGCAAAACACATTTCTGTACACTACTCTTAGAGATTTTGTCCACAAATCCTACAAATCGGTAGACAGTATCTCTGCAGTCATGTGATCAACATGGATCTGTCCGATTTTCCATATTCAATCCTGATTGGCTACAATTGGCTTACAAAGTTTGCAGGATTGCTCCGTTTTGAACAAAATGCCTCAAATCATGAACACAGCGTGCAATCCTGGTGAAATTGGGCGCGCACGCACATTCCCACTAGGCCGAGGAAGAAATGCCACTTCAAATTTCTCAAATCAGCCTCATGGTGGCGCTATAACAGGGCAATTTGTGTTTTTACCTTCACCGATAAGTGGAAAACTTTGTATGTGCCCTCCCTAGAGGCTGAGGATAAACCTTTGCCCTGCATTTTTCACATTTGCCTTTTATAGCGCCACCAGGAGGCCTACTTATGTAAAACACATTCTTTGCTATATTACTCCATCAGATTTTCTCCAACAATCATGCAAATCAGTTTGTCATGTGATCAAGTCCAATCCGTCTGATATTTCATATTCCATCCTAATTGGCTAATATGGGCTTCCAAAGTTTGCAGGATTGTTCAGTTTTTGAACAAAATGCCTCAAATCATCAAGGCACCTTGCGATTACTGTGAAATTTGCAAACACATAATCCCACTACGTCAAGGAAAAAATGCTACCCTTTTCACATTGGCCTGTTAGAGCACCACCAGCAGGTAGACTTTAGCAAAACACATTTTTGGAACAATGCCTCAATCATGCATGCAGCGTCCGACTGCCATGAAAAGTCTAAGATTGGAGAAGAACAAATGCCACCCTTTTTACATTGGCCTAGTCTCTCAAGAACAGCCTCAGAGAACGAAGGCCGACCGATAGGTGTCGCCCTTTCTTCTTTGACGATGGGTTCCCAGATTGACATTGGCCTATCATAGCGCCAACAGGACGCCTGGCCTGGAGGAGACCTGTGCTCGAAAGAGCACTGCTTCTAGTTGTCTCCACCAGCCGAAGGCATGGGGGAGAGTATGTTTTCCCCTTCGTCCGTCCGTGTGTCCGTCCGTGCGTGCGTGCGTGCGTCCGTCCGTGTGTCCTCGCAGTTTGTGTGCACCTAATGTCAGTCGCCGTTGGCCCGGTCGCTGGCCAAAAATCCTACAAATCGGTAGGCAGTATCTCGACAGTCATGGGATCGACACGGATCTGTCCGATTTTGCATATTCCATCCTGATTGGCTAAGATTGGCTTCCAAAGTTTGTAGGATTGAGCCGTTTTGAACAAAATGCCTCAAATCACAAACGCAAAGTGCAATTATCATGAAATCGCGCACACACGTTCCCACTAGGTCGAGGAAGAAATGTCACTTCAATTTTTTTAAATCAGCCTCATGGTGGCGCTATAACAGGCCGATTTGTGGTTTTACCTATAACTCCACCGATCAGTTTCAAACTTTGTAAGCGCACTCCCTAGAGGCCAAGGAAAAACCCTTTCCCTGCATTTTTCACATCAGCCGCCACCAGGAGGCCGACTTATGTAAAACACAATTTCTCCTATTATTCCTTGAGATTTTATCCAAAAATCATGCAAATTGGTACACAGTATCTCTATAGTCATGTGCTCAAGTTCGATCCGTCTGATATTTCATATTCCATCCTAATTGGCTAATATTGGCTTCCAAAGTTTGCAGGATTGCTCCGTTTTTGAACAAAATGCCTCAAATCATCAACACAGCTTGCAATTACCGTGAAATTTGCCACACATATTCCCACTATGTCAAGGAACAAATGCTACCCTTTTCACATTGGCCTGTTATAGCGCCACCAGCAGGTAGACTTTAGCAAAATACATTTTTGGAACACAATGCTTCAAATCATGCATGCAGCATTCGATTGCCATGAAAGGTCTAAGGTGAAGAACATATGCCACCCAGTACCACCAGGACGCACGGCCTGGTGGAGACCTGTGCTCGGAAGAGCACTGCTTCTAGTTGCCTCTGAGATGTAGTGGAGTAGAAGTAAAAGACTCACAACACCTCGTGAAGGGGTAGGGGGTCGGGCCGTCCCGTTCACAGACCCTGTGAGCCAGGGGACAGATGGTGTGTGCAGTGCGGACGGACCCTGCCAGATCACGCTTCAGCACTGTGGGACTCGCTGGGAACAACACACACACACCGTACAAAGACACGCACCCACGCACAGCAACACAACACAGTGCCAACTGGAACCACAAACATGATCTGCAGAGAGAGGCCAAATGTAGGCTGCTCCAGAAAGAACCGCTCAGACCAAAGTTCTCCAAAGAACCATTGAATATAAAAAAAAATTAAACACTATCGAAAGCAGTAAATTAAACAATTTTAACACTCATCTTTTATTTGCTCTAAATACAATCTAAAACATGAAACCTTGCAGAAAAACTAAAACAAAGTTGTCCTTTAAACCCAGGTAAAATTAATTGACTGATTTCTCCCAGGGCTCTTGGTCCACTTCCTTTTTTCCCTCTACACCAGGGGTCTTCAACAGGGGGTCCTCAGAGTTACTACAGGGGGTCCTCCAAATCTTTGTGTGATAGAAGCTTTTTTCTCCTTTTCAATATTAACAACTTGAACCCTAGCGTCCATATTCTCAGAACTTTAGCCAATAATAGCAGATCTACAAGCTCACAACGCCTCGCGCTGCGAGGCGTTGTGAGCTTGTAGATCGGCTATTCTTGGCAAAGAGTTTTGGTGTAGAAGGGTAAAAGAGCAGACTAAATACAGAGTGAAAGGTCAAGTTTATTAAGTATTGACAGTTCAAGTGGTTAAATATCGGAAAACACAAATTTAGATTAACCCAAAATACACTGATGATTGTGCTGTCAAACGATGACACAAAACTAAACTATATGGTATCTAAGGGTTGTGGGGGTCCCTGCTTCATCTCTCTCTCGACTAAGGGGTCCTTGGCCTGAAAACCTTGAAGACCCCTGATTTACACCAAAGTCTCTGCGTTGAAAATAGCAGTGAGCTGGTAGATGGAGTCCCATATGGCACAGGTGCAGAAATTTTCTATTTTAAAAACAAAATGAACAGACGCCGGAGGGTTTTAAGACATGCCCAACATGGGGATGCGAGGGTTTAAGTGGTCAAAGGTGCCTGGCATGTGCCTCACATGTGGAGAGCCAGTCAGTCAGTTGTCAATTTCTTGCCAACTTGCATCATTTGTCTGGTGTGAATGCACAAGGATTATTTGACTGGCATGAATGCGTAAGGATTTTCAGGGTGATCGCGGCGACACGCGTCTCGCTACAGGCGCAGATGCTTCAGAAATGTCTTAGCAAAACAGCGCGGTGCGCCTGCAGAGCGGGCCTGCGGGCCTAACTGGACGATTAAATCATGAATCACAGAGGGAGAAAAACAACAACTGATTGGAGCAGAGCAGGGGGCCAGTTGTCTGGATTTAAAATGAAGCAAACACGGAACTAAAGGTCCGCTAGTTGCGCTGTTCAACGCTGAGAGGCTGTTTGTCAATCAGTCGTTGCCTGCATGCAACACCTATGGTGTGCATGATGTTCGCGTGCATGAATGTCCACGTGTGTATATACGACGAACATGCACATTGATTACATTTGATTTAAGGGTATACTTTCTGTCCACCACTGCCCTTGAGACTAAGATTTTCATTTTAATTTGCCAAGCAGCATCTAAAAAAAAAGAAAACAAGACTTGCATAACAAAGTTAAAGTTTGATTAGCGTGACCTTTTGAACAACAGGCGGTCTCTGTTCAATCACCGGGGCTTTAATGAATTTCAGGTTTGCACAATTAATTGCGACCGTAGGTCGCATTTACTACCAAAACCTCCACGGGCTGTCTGTCAGTGAGTGAGTCAGTCAGTCAGTCACACTTTTGCCCTGCTCATATCTCCACAACCGTTGCCCCCATCCATGCCAAATTTTGCACACATACTCCTTGACTGCCAAACTACAACCTCCAAGGACCCCCGGAGCCCCAGGGACCGACCCCCAGATGTAAAAAAATGACCAAATGTGCTCACACGTCACACTTTTTCCCTGCTTATATCTCCGCACCCGTTGACCCGATCCATGCCAGATTTTATACACACACTCCTTGCCTGCCAAACTACAACCTCCAAGGACCCCCGGAGCCCCAGATGTAAAAAATGACCAAATGTGCAAAAATGACCAAATGACCACCCCAACGGGGCTGCTCACGGGGAATTCCCGGGGACCACCGACTCCTGGTGCTCCAGAACGGATGCAAAAGTGGTGGCGCCCCCAGTGGAGGACCCCCTGCCACTGCAGCGCACATAAAATGCCGTAACTCGGGCTAGGAGCGTCCGGGAGAGCCGGGGCCGGTACCTATTCGTCCGCCAAGGCAACGCGGAGACCCCACCCCTCATTTCTCACATGCCCCTATTGTAGCGCCACCTTCAGGCCGATTTTTAAAACACATTTTTGGACACTGCTCCTACAGTTTTTGCCCTAAAATCACAAATATCACTACACAGCATGTCTACACTCATGTCATCAACATGGATCAGGAAGATTTTGGAAAAACACATTTTTGCCCTATTTGTGGAGATAAGCCACCTACGGTCGCTTATCTCCCGATTAGGGAGTCTTACTGGTACTGTACTGTACGTAAGCAGGACTGTGGATAATTAAAACCACTGCAGAGGAAACTGGCAATCAATCCTAACTGAAAAGAGTGACTCATACAGCATCTATCTATCTATCTATCTATCTATCCATCTATCCATCCATCTATCCATCTATCTATCTATCTATCTATCTATCTATCCATCTATCCATCTATCTATCTATCTATGGTTCCTGTTGAGATTGGCACATTTCACCCAGGTTTTTTCACCTCACTCACGTCACTTTGTCTGCTGACCTCACTCAGCAACAACATAAACAGAAAATAAACAAAAATAAAAATACAACAATTCACAGGAGGCAAGCAGTGATCACCCCATGATGTGCACGGCCTTTATTATCCCAAGGGGGAAATCTGCAGCAAAAGCAGTTAAAGGTTACAAGTTACAAAGATAAAAGGAAGAAACAAAAAAAGAAAAAAAGTATTGTTGTGTACTGTCAAAAAAAGCAGAGCATACTAAAAAGAAGTATACTTAGAAGTACTTATACTTATATTATTCAAGCGCGCGCAACAATATCTTACACTTCTACTCTACTTACTGGCAAATATTCTACCTCTTTGCTTATTTAGATTTGTATTTCAAAACATGAATTGTATCCAATTCCTTTTTTTATTTTTATAGTTCAGGTATTCTAAAATAGCGGGTGTAATAAGCGGATGTTGCAATGCGACAATTGTGAAATGGTACATTCTGCACAATGAGCACTTTTTACGCTTGTTAAAGTAAGTACTGTCACTGTCCGGCAGAAACCTTGTATCTCTAAGTTTCAAATGTGTACGTTTTTTCGTAAAGTAAAGCCCTGCTTCATCATACAAGACTGTTGCACAAAACTAGAGAAAATAGCAGATCTACAAGTACAGAACGCCTCGCCTCGCATTGTGTGCTTGTAGATTGGCTTTCACTGCTTTAACTTGTTCACCGTGATAGCGACAATATTGTAATGCCAAAACATCACATGTTCGTTTACTCAAATACAAATTTTGAATACAGAACTTTCACTTGTATAAAGAAATGTGTGGGTACTGCTACTTTAACCCTTAGATGAATAAGTGGGGTCAAAAAATTATGTTGCTATTCTTCAAAATCTTTCAAATTAAAATTCACAGGAGGCAAGCAGTGATCACCCCATGATGTGCACGGCCTTTATTATCCCAAGGGGGAAATCTGCAGCAAAAGCAGTTAAAGGTTACAAGTTACAAAGATAAAAGGAAGAAACAAAAAAAGAAAAAAAGTATTGTTGTGTACAGTCAAAAAAAGCAGGGCATACTAAAAAGAAGTATACTTAGAAGTACTTATACTTATATTATTCAAGCGCGCGCAACAATATCTTACACTTCTACTCTACTTACTGGCAAATATTCTACCTCTTTGCTTATTTAGATTTGTATTTCAAAACATGAATTGTATCCAATTCCTTTTTTTTATTTTTATAGTTCAGGTATTCTAAAATAGCGGGTGTAATAAGCGGATGTTGCAATGCGACAATTGTGAAATGGTACATTCTGCACAATGAGCACTTTTTACGCTTGTTAAAGTAAGTACTGTCACTGTCCGGCAGAAACCTGGTATCTCTAAGTTTCAAATGTGTACGTTTTTTCGTAAAGTAAAGCCCTGCTTCATCATACAAGACTGTTGCACAAAACTAGAGAAAATAGCAGATCTACAAGTACGCAACGCCTCGCATTGTGTGCTTGTAGATTGGCTTTCACTGCTTTAACTTGTTCACCGTGATAGCGACAATATTGTAATGCCAAAACATCACATGTTCGTTTACTCAAATACAAATTTTGAATACAGAACTTTCACTTGTATAAAAAAATGTGTGGGTACTGCTACTTTAACCCTTAGATGAATAAGTGGGGTCAAAAAATGATGTTGTTATTCTTCAAAATCTTTCAAATTAAAAGTTTGAATAATTCCATATTCCAGGTATTCCTCATAAAAAAATATTTGTGACATGAGGCCATTCGCATTTTTATTTATATTTTCATTAATTTTAAGAAATTGCTGTTTTTGTATCACTAGCCCACTTCTTCCATAAGCGGGGTCAAAAGTTACCCCAAGCAGAGCATGTCCTATGGATGGGAGGCTAAGGTGGGGTAGCTGGGTGTCCTATGGATGGGAGGCTAAGGTGGGGTAGCTGGGTGTCCTATGGATGGGAGGCTAGGGTGGGGTAGCTGGGTGTCCTATGGATGGGAGGCTAGGGTGGGGTAGCTGGGTGTCCTATGGATGGGAGGCTAAGGTGGGGTAGCTGGGTGTCCTATGGATGGGAGGCTAAGGTGGGGTAGCTGGGTGTCCTATGGATGGGAGGCTAAGGTGGGGTAGCTGGGTGCTATGGCTCGGAGGCTAGGGTGGGGTAGCTGGGTGTCCTATGGATGGGAGGCTAAGGTGGGGTAGCTGGGTGTCCTATGGATGGGAGGCTAAGGTGGGGTAGCTGGGTGTCCTATGGATGAGAGGGTAAGGTGGGGTAGCTGGGTGCTATGGCTCGGAGGCTAAGGTGGGGTAGCTGGGTGTCCTATGGATGGGAGGCTAAGGTGGGGTAGCTGGGTGCTATGGCTCGGAGGCTAAGGTGGGGTAGCTGGGTGCTATGGCTCGGAGGCTAAGGTGGGGTAGCTGGGTGTCCTATGGATGGGAGGCTAGGGTGGGGTAGCTGGGTGTCCTATGGATGGGAGGCTAAGGTGGGGTAGCTGGGTGTCCTATGGATGGGAGGCTAAGGTGGGGTAGCTGGGTGTCCTATGGATGGGAGGCTAAGGTGGGGTAGCTGGGTGTCCTATGGATGGGAGGCTAAGGTGGGGTAGCTGGGTGTCCTATGGATGGGAGGCTAAGGTGGGGTAGCTGGGTGTCCTATGGATGGGAGGCTAAGGTGGGGTAGCTGGGTGCTATGGATGGGAGGCTAAGGTGGGGTAGCTGGGTGTCCTATGGATGGGAGGCTAGGGTGGGGTAGCTGGGTGTCCTATGGATGGGAGGCTAAGGTGGGGTAGCTGGGTGCTGTGGCGATGCCACACTGGTTCTCCTTGTCCCTGCTCATCCTGATGTAGCCCATCTCACCCCAGTGCTCTCCGAAGCTATAGACAAACACACACATTTACACATTTTAACATCATCATTTTTAACATATGAAGATTATTAAAATGTTAGTGTTTTGCCAAGTGTTTGGGGCCCCACATAACGTCCCTGGACCACACGTAGAAGTGCAGAATCACTCCCTATCCTCCACGCTATTATTGAATCCGTAGGAGACGGTGGGGGAAGGAGCGCTTCTTTTCCCCTTCACCAGCGTCGGCAGGTTATAGCTACTCGCCAGCGTCAGGGTTACTGAGGTTAGGGTTAGGGTTAGGTTTAGGTATAGTTTTACTGAGGTTTTGGGTTAGGTTTAGGCTAAACCTAACCCAAAACCCTAACCTCAGTAAAACTATGCCTAAACCGTTTAGGCATAGTTTTACTGATGTTAGGGTTAGGGTTTTGGGTTAGGTTTAGGCATAGAGGTTATCATTCACCCGTGTGGTACAAGTGACTACAGCCGAGCGCTCCAGACCTCCTCTACAGCCAATCACAAGCTGCGCCTTCTAATTTATTCAACCCCGTCTTCTACGGATTCCATTATCGCATCCTCCTCCACCTCTTCAGACTGCACCTTAGTCCGTAACCCTTATATACCGTAGCATGCACTCGCCATAGCCTTGAGGACCTTGCAGGCCTATGCAGGGGCGTCACAAGGGGGAGGAAAGTGGGACTGAGTAAACTAGGGCCCAAGGTGGAGGGGCCCTAGTAACTTTAGCTATTGAAAGATTGTAGATCTGTTATTTTTGAAAAGTTGTGAAAATGTGTGTAAATCTTTGAATATAATGTAATTTTTAAGCGAACATTTGTAACTCAAATTTTGCTTCTGGGGGGTCCCTGGAACTAAATATTTGGAGATGGGGGTCAGTGGCCAAATACATATCATCTTGGGCGTCATGAAAAGGTATGAGCACCACTGACATAGAAACATAGGTTTCTTGCATACATTTCCACAATTTTTCAAAAATAGCAGACTACAAGCTTGCAGCGCGGCACTCGGTGCCGCGCTGCGAGCTTGTATATCTGCTATTTTTCAATGGTTAACATTCATGGGGGGCCCACAGAATCCTTGTACCCAGGGCCCAGAATTTGGTGTGACGCCCCTGGGCCTATGCAAAGGTTAAAATGTAATTTAGATAGCATGTTATATATCTCTGCTATCGGGCCGAAACCTCCTAACTCAACAATGTTCATTTTCGGGAAAATAAGCTCAAGTGGAGGATTTGACCTAAGGGCTTTTTACTACTTTTCATTGGTTCAATGTTATTTTAACCAACACACAGACGTAAAGGGTGTTCAATAGCACATATTTATGAAAAAAAAGAGAGGGCCAATCGGGTGGAGTTAGCTGGTTTGGCAGAAAGTGTGGAGGTTTTGTCCCAAGCACTTTTTACTACTTTCCAATGGTTCAGTATTATGTTAACCAACAATCAGATGTAAAGGTTGTTCAATAGCCCTGATTTATGCCAAATCTAAAACCTCAAAAATGAAGTTAAAAGGTTTTGGCCAGACAGTGACGATATAGACTAGTTTGCCTACGATTCTAGATAACTACTTCTATGCATTTGATGCATCACCCTGTGCTGTCCCTGCTTATTGTAAATCGCTCTGGATTACATTTGTAAATTGTAAGTTGTAATTGTAAATTGTTTGGGAATAACTTAGCCTGGCGTTGCCAGTCAGACTCATGACATAGATTCACTCACACGTTCTTCCATGGTGGAGGAATGTGTGAGTGAATGGGTTAATGTCAGAGCATTTTGTACTGCATGTTATTATGTTTACCTGTTCTTCACTAGCCAGTAGTCCAGTCCATCCTCTGTAGTACCATAACCCACCACCAGGACGGCGTGGCCCAGGTCAAACTCACTGCTGCCGCACTTTGGTTCATCATACACACCTAAAGGAACGGGCACACGCACGCACGCACGCACACACGCACGCACGCACGCACGCACGCACGCACGCACGCACGCACACACGCACACACACACACACACACACACACACACACACACACACACACAAGCATTACCAGTGTCAAACAAACACATTTTTACCAAAATGTTCCCAAGTTATGGGGTTCCTTGTCTCCTTGAAGTGGTTCTCAAAAAGGTTTGAGAACTGATCTAGGAATAGTAATGATAACCTAATGCAAGTTAGTAAAATAATCATGTATATGTTATAGTAAGAGTATTAAACAGTTGTGCAACATCAGCTGAAGCATTACAAATATGACCGTAAATGAAATATCTTATGTGTATGACAATGACATGTCATACTCACAAATGCCGATACCAGCATTTTAGGCAGTATCAGCAGCTTTTCCGATACTTGTGTTGATATAAGAACACCACTATGTATTACTAATTGTAATGCTAATCCTCATCAACTATATGTTGGTCTGTGGTGCTTGGTTTACTCAAAGACTATACAACAATGCAGTATAATTATGAAATACTTGACTTTACTTTACATTTGTGTTACTTCTACTCCACTACATCTCAGATGCAAATATTGTACCTTTTTACTCCATTACAATTACACATCTTTTGACAGCTTTAGTTTCCTGTTACTTGTAGATCTGCTGTTATTGAAAGAGGTTTTGAAAAAGCAGTAAGGATGCCCCCCCCGAGCGCCTTCCTAGGAAGGCCGACCTCGATGCACGTCCCTTTGGGAGGAGACCCTGTGGTGGATCAAATAATAAGGTTTATATTATCTCCAAATCTGGAAATCTCATTCCATTGAAGATGGATGGATGGATACATTAGTACGTTGAATACATCCTCCGTGTTGCGTGGAACATGAGCGGTGAACTCGAACCATTCATTTGAACTGGTCGGTCCTGTGAAGCTGAGCAAAGTGATTTGTTCAGAATGTTCACTGAAATGAAAGGGCTCGCTCATCAGGGGGTAGCAGTTTATCCACATCCTCCCATCTTCCTGTACGTTGATGACGGTTGGATAGCTTGTTCCATTGGTATGAACCACTGTGACGTCAATGAGTAATTGATCTGCTACAAAAGGGATCTTCTTTGGCATTTCAGCTTCCGTCAGTTGAATTGCCCAGTGCTTATGCCAGTTATTCACATGGTACAGCTCTGGTCTCTCTGCCTGCACGTTGACGACAAAGTAGAATTCAGTGTTGTGTTTTTTAGCGTGTTTGAGTTCGTTGTGTGTTGCAACAAATCTGGTTTGATAGCTAACTTTCTTGGTTGCTTTGACCTCTATGTACTGGGTTGTTCCGTTGGTATGATCCACTGTGATGTCATAGGGCTCACCCGTCTCCCGTCCAGCGTTTATCCATTTGACGTCGGCGTCATCGCCATATTTTGACCTCAAGTACAGCCAGGCCTAGCCTGATTTCAGACTCAGTCCACTCTGAGAGTGGGCGGGTCTATGGGCTGGAACCAGGCCAAGCCAGGCCCATTCTTCTCCACGTTTGCCAACTCCACTCTGGTTCAATTTGTCTCGTATACAACTTGCATTCATCTTTTTCAAATTGAACAGTGTACGTTGTATACAACTTGCATTCTTCTTTTTCAACTTGAACATTGTAGGTCGTATACAACTTGTATTCATCTTTTTCAAATTGAACATGTTAGGTTTAGTTATAGGGGGGGCTCTCTCCATTCCGACATGTCTCCATTCCGACATTGACTTCTTTTTGTCGGAGTGGCAACACTTCCATAGAGGTTAGGGTTAGGGTAAGGGATAGGTTTAGTGTCGGAATGGAGACATGTCGGAAAGGAGACATGTCGGAATGGAGCCATATTAGGTGGTATGCTGCTCTCAGTGCTATGGACCTCCTCTTGAAGATGCTGATGATCAACTGAAGTGATTTGTTGACACTTCATCTTTTTATACCATAACCGCTGCTATGGACAACAAATGTCAACAAACATTTTGTCAACAGACATTTTTGTCAACAAAAGTTTAAACAAACACACTCAAGATGTTTTTCTCCATAAATGTGTACCATAGCAACCATCAATTCACCCTAGCAACGGGCAGTTTTACCCTAGCAACCACAGTGGGTACCGGCCCCGGCTCTCCCGGTCGCTCCTAGCCCGAGTTACAGCATTTTATGTACGCTGAGGTGGCGGGGGTCCTCCACTAGGGGCATCCATTCTGGAGCACCAGGAGTCGGTGGTCCCCAGGAATTCCCCGTGAACAGCCCCGTTTGGGTGGTGAATTGGTCATTTTTGCACTTTTTGGCGGTGGCGGAAGGGGGTCCCTGGGGGTCCCTGGAGCTCCGGGGGTCCCTGGTGGGGTGGAGGTTGTGGATTGGCAGGCAAGGAGTGTGTGTGCAGCTGGCGAAAAGTGTGACGTGACGGACAGACTGACTGACAGACTGACTGACAGACAGCCGGTGGAGGTTTTGGTAGTAACTGCGACCTGACGGTCGCAACTACACTTGTAAGGAGATAAGCATTTTAGAACCCCTAGCCTAGGGGAGCCGTAAAAAAAAAAAAAAAAAAAAAAGTTCAGTGGATTTTATTAATGCCATTTTCACCCCTAGCCCTGAAGCAGAAAACAGCTGTTCTAAGCTCACAGGTCACAATAACGTGTGGCATATTGATGCAGGCATAAGTCCAACCCCGACCCCTAACCTGACCCCTGACCTTGTGTCATTTTAGATGTTTGCGTTGGCTATTCAAAAATAGCAGATATACAAGCTCACATTGATCTTATGTGAGCGTATACGTCTGTTTTTTTTAACATTAAAAAAAAAAGTGTGAGAACAAGTGATTCAGAAGGCATTCATATAGAATCGGCCTCAGGTCTAAATGGGTTAAGTTAAGCTTTGTCAAAAGAAATAAAACATTCTAAGCCTCATTTTAATCAGTTATTTAGTTATTTTGTTGACTATAACAGCCCTGGTTCTCACCTGACTGGTAGTGCTGGAACGATGGGTGCGATGCATCGATAGCGACAGACACCGGCCCTTCGGAGGCCACAGCCGTCTTCAGGTCCTCCTCCGTACCTCCGGTCACGTCCACCCAGCCGCTGCAGCTCGCTGCCAAGCTGCCAGGGTCAGCACTACACTCCCCCTCCTGGTAACAGGGGTGGAAGAAACAGTCACATTTATGGTTCTTCATTAGACCCAGTTAGGCCTAGACTTGGCCTATAGACCCAGGAGGGTCCCCAAATTATTTTGAGGGGGTCCCCAGGTGATTAACTTAATGTGCCACGTTGTTTTCTCACTCAACAGTAAACAAACCAACATAAAGTTTAAGTGTATAGAGGGTATCTGCGCATTTCTTAAAGGCCGGATGACACACAAAGAATTTTAACATTATGATACAGTAGGTGACGTGGTCTTTCTCCAAACAGTCTGAAAAGGAGGCGGGGCCGTATCAGTTAGTAGTGAGTGTATACTTCGTCCGTCGCGCGGTGCCGAGCACCACGTGATGCGTTGTTGTTAGCTTCCGCACGGCTATTTTCGAGAGCTATTGTGTGTGTGTACACACACACACACACACACACACGCGTGCGCGAAAGCACACACACACAGGCTACACACACAGAGTGTATGAGCCACGGACCTCCTCTGCCGAGGGCTGGACCCTCGTTCTAAGCTTGCTCCGGTGCGGTCAGGTGCTCCAGTCAGGTTTAGGGGAAGAGACAGCAGGGTATGGCCGACAAAACCGTCTCAGGGAAGGGGAGAAGCGTGTTGGACCCTCGTAACTAATCTCTGACACCTTTTTGAGCGGTGGTCACACCGTCTCCATAGCGTGGCCGTGTGTGTAGGTATGTATGTTTGTTTGTTTGTATGTGGGTGGGTCTGTATGTAGCCTCAAGCCTGTGGTGTAGTACCTTTTATGACCACACGTTAAGGGAGGGGCGCTGTTTTCAGGCCAGGCCAGGCCAGGCACACAAACACACACACGCACACACACACACACACACACACACACACACAGGGGGGAAGGGGGAGGGGTAAACCGGTTGGTGGGTAAACCACCGCTCAGTTCACACGGGTGTGATTTTTGAAGAAGACTTGTATTTTTTTACCGGTATAACCACTGATTTTATAGTGAATGCTGTATAATTTTTACCCCTAGAACTGGTTTTGAAAGTCGGAAACACACCTCGGACAGCTTTTGTTGGGGCAGTTTCAAAAGATAATGATATGGATACCCGACTCCGCCCCTCCCCCCATATTAGCCCAATCAAATTAATTTATTGTAGTTATTGTACAGAAAGTACTACTTTCAGTACAGTAACTACAATAAATTAATTTGATTGGTTAATTTAACATGGGGGTACATGACATCATTAAAAAATGTGGCTAATTTGATAGCCTTAATTAGCTGTTTTGGCCATGTCACCCGAACTTCAAGTGACAATTTAAAGAGGTGGTGCCATAGTTTTGTACTTTTTTCTGTTTTTCATGTGTATAGGAGGTTGACAGTACTTCATTAGACCCCCTGGTGTGGTTTTTATGAGCAATTATGTATTCTCTTGGTATTTGTTTGTTTTCTCTTGGAGGCTGCCACCTTGTGGTCAAAAGTGTCAGTTAAAAAACACACATACTTATTACATCACAGAATCAACTCCTCCGCTAATTACCATTCACCCAACACTGTGGGTTGTGGCTAACTTCAGCTGGGTCACCACCCACCATGACATCCATGCACACTTAATGAACTGGGGGTGTGGCCACATAAAAACCCAATTTTAACTCTTTCTGTATACTTTTTTGGAAAACATCTTCCTCCTAGTATAATCATAATACCTGATAATCATGTTTTAGAGGGGGGGGGGGGGGGGGATCATGGCACCACCTCTTTAAGGACTTTTCAATACCTCTAAAATGACTAATAAAACATTGGCCAAACATGAGAGGCAGAAATTGTGAAAATAGCTGATCTGCTATTTTCACAATAGAACCGTGTTCGACAAAAAAAAAAAGGGTGAGGGGGTCCACAGTTCAAATATGATTATTATCATTTTGACTTGAGTATACGTTCAAAAGTATAGCAACATATACTTTCCAAGTAAAGTTGCTACTTAAAGAACGAGTTCAGCTCACTAATAATTATGGTCTTTGACATGACCAAACCTTTCTGAACTGTCCACAGCCCTCCTCTGAGACAAGAGGTGAGTACAGAAATGGTGATATCATGAGCATTAGCGACAATCACTTATATGAAGATAAGTTAAAGATGAGTGAAGTAGTCCTTCAAGTAAAGGAAATGAGACTATTTCTTTCTTCCACCGGTGAGGTGACTGACCGTAGCTTGGTAGGGGTAGGACTCGTCAGTCTCCAGACCTCCGTAGTCTCGGATGTACTTAAAGGCCCGGTCCACCCAGCCTCCGTGGCAGCCATGGTTTCCGTAGCTTCCGGAGCAGTCCACCAGCTGCTGCTGGCTCAGGGAGACCAGCTTACCTGTCTGTCTGAAGTGCAGTCCCTCCAGAGCACCCGCCTGGAGGTGCCACAGACAAGCAGAAAGACACTTGTTTTATACTGGCTATCTGCTACTCAGCTCTCTGACATATAACTGTAACTGGGGAAAATGTAAATAGCCTTAGTTATAGTCATCATAGATTAGTTTTTATTTAGTTTTCGTCAGTGAGAAAAGGTAGTCGACGAACATTTTTCGTCATAGTTCCAGTCAATGAAATCAACACTGCAATGAATGAATGAATGGAAAATGGAAATGGAAATTAAATGGAATGGAATGGGATGGATGGAGCAGTGTCCAAAAATGTTTGAACAAATCTGCCTGATGGTGGCGCTATATGGGACAGATCCATGTTGATGACATGAGTCTAGACATACTGTGTACCGATTTGCGTGATGTTAGGGCAATATTTATAGGAGCAGTGTACAAAAATGTGTTTTGCAAGAATCGGCCTCATGGTGGCGCTAGAAGAGGGCCATGTGAGAAATGAGGTTGTGGTTTGGCAGCCAAGGAGTGTGTGTGTGCAAAGTTTGGCATGGATAGGAGTAACGGTGGCGGAGATATGAGTAGGGCAAAAGTGTGACGTGACAGACAGACGGACTGACGGACAGCCGGTGGAGGTTTTGATAGTAACTGCGACCTGACGGTCACAATGAATGAATGAATGATAATGTGTGCACACTGCACACACACAACCTACAGCACTGAAGGCCCAGCAGGATCCACAGGTCCCCTGGTACTTGACGTCAGTGACGTATCCCTGCTCTCTCCAGTCCACTGAGGCAGGCGGCTGCATGGCACCTGGAAGGAGTGGGAACATATTATATTATATTATATTATATTATATTATATTATATTATATTATATTATATCCCTGCTCTCTCCAGTCCACTGAGGCAGGCAGCTGGGCGGCACCTGGAGGGGTGGGACCATACTTTATCCTTTAAAGCAGTGGTTCTCAACCTTTTCAGGCCGCGACCCCCAAAATAATCATATTTTAACTGGGGGACCCCCCCCCCCACCCTGACGAGCACTAAGAGTTGAGGCATTACATTTTGTATAACACGCTTTTCACAATTTCTGCCTCTAATATTTGACAATTTGGCCAATGTTTCATTCGTCATTTTAGAGGTATTAAAAAAGTCTAATTTAGAAATGTGCAGATACCCTCTATCTATACACTTAAACGTTATGCTCGTTTCTTTACTGTTGAGTGAGAAAACAATGTATCACATTAAGCTAATCATCTGGGGACCCCCCAAAATAATGTGGGGACCCCCCCGGGGGTCCCGGCCCACAGGTTGAGAACCACTGCTCTAAAGCAGTGCTTCCCATACAGTGGGTCGGGACCTTTTAATTGACACCAATCACATTACAAACAAGACAAAGACAAAACTACACATACAAACAAAATGCATGGACATTAATAATAATAATAATAATAATAGTACAGTGTGCGATGTGATAAAATGGACAGACATTTATGGTTCAAGCCCAGGCAAGTTATTGACAAAATCTATGAATGGATCCCAGGTTTTGTGGAATCTACCTGTGAGGCCATTAACTCATTTCCCGCGATCCCCGTCGAAACCGGAGATGTCCCGTTGTACCACTCTGCGATGCCCGAGGAGCCCGAAGATTTAATTAGCTTTAATCATTATGAAACGATTAAAAGTATGATCGCTGCATATAGCTGCTTCGGAGACTTTAGGCCCGCCTTCTAACTGTATCCGGTCGTATTTCCTGTTTAGACCGGATCTAGGTTTCCATATCCGGTCTGAAAGCCAATCATTGCTGCCGGCCCATAGGTTTTCCTTGTAAACAAAGGAAGGAGCTGCACGGCCATAGAATGGTTTTTTTTTCACACGTTTTTTTATTTATTTGGTAGCTGTTTGATTCCTCTACCCGCCTGGCATATGATCCGCGCACATATCGTCTGCTATGTGCGCGAACGTGCCCACGTGTTACCATAGCGCACAGCTGGCCGTTTCCAACGTTTTCTTATGTAAATACTGGTGGATACAGCAGGATACTGCCTGGCAACGGATTTGTCTATTCCAATGGATTTTTTTTCTTTTTCGAAAGCTGTCATCTTGTCTACCGGTCTACTACATGAGTCACGCACAGATCATGCACTATGCGTGCACGTGCCCACGTTAAAAGGTAAGGACAATTTGGCAGTTCAGCCTATGTTTAAAATAGCAGCATATGAGTTAAGAGTATTTACAATTCACGGACACATTTTTGTGGGTCATTTCATTAATAAATAAAATAAAAATCGAAGAAATTTCAATACAATTATGAAAAAAATAAAATGTTTAAGTAGTAGTGGAAATAGCCGATCTACACGCTTGTAGATCTGCTGTTTTCACTTGTGGGGTCCCTGGCAAACGTCTAATTTCTCTTTTGGGTCACAGGCTGAAAGGTTTGGGAACCACTGGGTTATCGTGGGAAATAAAAACACCTGCTCACAATAATCATATGGTGGTGATCTTAATCTTAACGTGAAATTGTCGTTGACATACCGGTACACTGGACCTGAGTTGTATACTAACTAGTCTTAACTTCCATAACTTAGTCAGTTATCTATAGCATCAGTTACAGTATAAAGATATATTGTGTAGTTCCACTGAGCTTATAATGCATTACGACCAGACCTCTTATACTTCATAAACCTGGTTATAAGCAGTGGCGTAAAGTAACTAAGTACATTTACTTAAAGGAGCTATAGTCAACTTTTTCATTGTAGGGCCGACACTTTGTTTACATCCTAGTCTATAGACTAGAATGTAAACAAAGTGTCGGTCTGACAATGGCCAAAATCATTATTTTATCATTATTTTACGCTTTTTGTGGTCATTTTTGAATAGAAACACATATATGAAGCTTATTTTTTATAAAACATTTTCGAAACATTATCTTTATTTTAGCATCCGTTTTTCAAGAAAAAGTTGACTATAGCTCCTTTAAGTACTGTACTTTTTTGTACAATTCTGAGGTATTTGAACTTTACTTGCATAATTTCCAATTTCCAATACTTTTACTTTTACTCCGCTACATCTCAGATCCAAATATTGTACTTTTACTTGTTTGAAAACTTTAGTTACGAAACATTAACCACTCCAGCCCTATATACATTATATTTGGCCATTTGTAAATAGCTCACTTGTAGATCTGCTATTTTCAAAAGATGTGTATACATTTGAAAAGTTGAAATGAGACCTTCAGCCTAAGGGTGCCCACACACCAAAATATGGTAGGCAGCGGATAAACTCTTTTTGTGCGCGGCTGACTGAAAACTAGGGTGGCCAGTCGTCCGGATTTACGCCGGACAGTCCGTTTTTTGACCGTGCTGTCCTCCGCCCAGCGCAGCCTCTGGCCGGACACCTAATTTAGGCTACAGTGCATGTGTTTGCTTAATGGTTACATATCTCCGCACATCTCCCGTTAAGCAGATATACAAGCTCACAGCGCGACACCGCACCGCAGCTTGTCGCGTGCTATGTGTGTGTATTTCGTTTACACACAGCAAGCACAAGTTGCACTACTCACACCGAACGCTCCAGTCGCTCCTCCCACGCTTGTGGATAAAACCGACGGCGAGTAGTTGTTAGAAAGCCTGGTGAGGCGAGGTTAAGTAGTTGTAGAAGATAAACTGCAGCTCAGATTTGCACAAAAGACACCGAAACGAAACGTCATTTAGCCAACATGGAGCAAGGTAAATTAGTTAAAAAAGAAGCGCAGAATTCACAAGTATCATGCACTTTGCAGCACTGTGTGTAACGGCTTGATGTCAACAAAGGAAAGGTAGAACGCAATGCATGCTTTGACTGACAGGCAATAACTTAAAGTTGTACCATGTAACTTTTTTTATAAAACAAATCTTAAAATTGTCCTAACTGTTAAATCGCTAAAGTTTTAGAACACCCACTCCGTTATTTTCAGCTTCTGAAGCCTTCTCTTTATATGTTTTCTTCTTAGCAGTGACAGGGGCGGGATTTCGCGCCAAAATGACGTAATCTGCATCATCTGTATACGTTGTGTATACGTTGCCCAATCACATCGCCGATCATGCACACATGGTACACTACCGGCCAATCACAGCTTATCTGCTCTGGTCTCCAGGAAGCGCCTCCGCTTGGCTACAGTGTTTACCATGGTGAAGGATTTTAACCTCTTAATCCACAAATCCTGGCCAGAAAATTACGTTCTACCATGCGTTCTACCCCTCCACGGATTACTATCGGTCGCGGTGGTTTGCGGCGCCGCTCCGGTGGTCCGCGGCGGTGGTCCGCGACGACTCCGGCCGAAAAACGGCCGAAAAAAGCAATACCGCTACTGACCACTAGTTGAGCAACTTACACAATATAGCTTTAATGTTCTGCAGCTATAGGTTTTCCTCTAGTCTCTAGTAACTAAATAAGTGCAGCTGAGCTATCTAGTACCCATAGGTCCACAGGTCTCCCCTTCTCTTCCCCTCTGTTTTATTATTTCTGATGCCAGTCATGTGGAATAGATTTCAAATGGGACAATTTAACTCAAGAATAATTGCAAAAAAGATACAGTGCAGGCCCATCATAAAATAAAATAATTCACGAAGGGTCTTTGGGTGCATTAATAAAGGAGGTTGGCTACCCAGTCTTAGTTTAAACCACTTTAAACCTATTTTACACAATATTCGTAAATAGCCGATCTACAAGCTATGAACTTGAACTTGACCTTTTTTTTTTATCAAAAAGTGTACACATTTGGAATAATATGTGGTTCCCCTGGCTGGCACAAAATATTTTGAGAAGGGGGTCCGCGACTACATATCAATTTGGGGAACCCATACAGCGCGCCCCGGAAAAGTGTCCTCCTTTTTGAGGCCCTGCTGGTGGCCCCCCTACTGAAAACGCAGAGAGCATATTCCGTCCCAAAGCCAGTGACGCGCCTGTCACTCACTTCCCGCACCGCCTTGTCTTGACGTTGCCAGGCTGTCACTCGCTTTCAAGTCCCTCCCTCCCTGTAGCCTGTAGACACGCGTATCGATTATTATAACTCTATGGTAGCGATCCTTTGTCTGCAGAGGTACGTTAGCCAGGTTACGTTGTGACTTGCGAGATTATCAATTTAATAGGCTTTATTATCATCATCTTTACGTGTCAACTCTATAATGGACAGGCGAAGGGTGCTCGCCCTTGCTTTATTGGAAGGGGAGATATTTGGGTGCATGAGACTCTTCAAAACAAAACATCTACCAGTCCCTTCCTGGTTCTCGGAATGTTACGCCTTCGACTCACCCGATTGGACAGAGGAGGGAAACCAGAATCTGCGTGGAGAATGTCTTTGCTCCAGCATAAACGCAAGGTCTGCGCGGCGCCCAGATATCCTCCACTGACATGAAACCGCCCCCTTCTCATTGGAATGCATTGGCGGAACGCGGATTCCACTCTCATAGGTATTTTGGTGTGTGGGCACCCTAATGAGTACTTTTACTTTTGGTACTTAAATACGTTTTAACGGCAGCACGTTTACTCAAGTACATTTTGAATTCTGGACTATTACTTGTAAAAGAGCATTTCTACAGTGCAGTATTGATACTTGTACTTAAGTAAAATAATTGAGTACTTTTTTCACAATCAATGCATCAAATTTAAATGACATGGTCAAAAAGGTTCCGGTTCTCTGCCTCAAAACATTTGTGTAACATTTTAATCAATATAAGGTGCCATGAAATCAGCTTGGGTGCTTACAGGAGGAGATGCGGGGGCAGAGTCCCAATTCCTGACAGACAGTCAAAGGAGGATCAGGGTTTTTCAGAAGGTCAATGAGCTGCTGGGTTATTTTTTCGCATTCGGCCCTCGTGCCACGTGGCAACATGTTGCACAACTCGTCCAGTGCCGTCTTTATCGCAGCCTGCATGTGAGACGGATGGAAAGGTTCAGTTTGAAATCACAACAATCTATTGGAAAATAGCAGATCTACAAGCTCACAGCGCAGCACCGCTTGAATATCTGCTTTTTTTCAATAGATAAAGTATAAAATAATCTTAACCTTGGGCCCTAGTAACTCCACTTTACATGCATTTTCTCTGTAGCTGTACATGCATAGACATAACTAATAATTTAAATAATGATTATATTTTTTATATAAATATTTACCACAACCCCCCCCCCCCCCTTGTGACTCCCCTAGCTACAACAGTGCAGATACATGTTTTATCACACAGCAGTGAGCGCTACACACATCACTTATATTTGTGGTGCTGGGTCAGAAATTATCATGAAGAGAAAGAGACTAATAGTCCAGGCGTTTCAGGCAGTATGTTGATGGAATCGTGCACTTTATGATAGAAGCATGACATTTGGCACTTTACTATACAGTAAAATAATACAAAAAATAAATATGCTTTAAGTAGCATGTGAGGGGTCAAACTATGGGTTTTTCATGATTCTGAATCCAATGCAAGCATTTGTTTTGCACAAAAAACATTCCTTGGGATAAAAACAGCACCCACAAAACTATGGTTTTGTGATGAGTCGTCACTTTTCACAGTTTTGTGGGGGCCGTGTTTCGGAAAGGAATGTTTTTTGTGCAAAACAAATGCTTGCATTGGATTCAGAATCATGAAAAACCCCTAGTTTGACCCCTCACATGCTACTTAAAGCATTTTTTTTTATTATTATTATTTTAGTGTATAGTAAAGTCTACAGTGTGAGAGCCCGACTTTGATTGGCTCCCACAAGTTTCCCAAGACAAATCTGCGATGTCCCTATAGCCAAAAATGTTCCATAATATGGCATGTTCTAACTGTGTGGCAAATGTCATGCTTCTTTCATAAGTAAACAATTTATGCACAAAACACAGACTATAAAAGCTGCACTCTTCACTTCATCAGCTAAGGTTTGCATTACACTGTCACATTATCACACACAACATACCTCTGTCGTGTTCCTCTTCACGATGGCTTCAACTTTCTGGACGACTTTCTGACAGACGTCACAGGCAAGGCAATCTAAAATAATTTAAATCATGTAATAATAATTGTTATTTCTTTTCTCTTTTTTTACGACTCAGAGGTTCTGTTTTATAAGCATAAAAGTAGGGACAGTCTTCCTGACATTTCTTCCTTTTAAAGGACAACTTTGTTTTTTTACAACAAGGGTTCATATTTTATAAACCTGACCTTTAAGTTAAGCGTTACCAAATGTTCATAATCGTGCAATACGGACTGTGGCCAAATGAGGGCAGAGTGCAGGGCAGAAGGAGGGGTAAAACCAGACTCAAGAGTAATGTGGGGAGAATAAGGGTGACATGGAACCTTCACCTGACGGAGGCGGGTGGTCGGCAGAACCACAGTAATGTGGGGAGAATAAGGGGGACATGGAACTTTCACCTGACGGAGGCGGGTGGTTGGCAGAACCACAGTAATGTGGGGAGAATAAGGGGGACATGGAACCTTCACCTGACAGAGGCGGGTGGGCAGAACCACAGTAATGTGGGGAGAATAAGGGGGACATGGAACTTTCACCTGACGGAGGCGGGTGGTCGGCAGAACCACAGTAATGTGGGGAGAATAAGGGGGACATGGAACCTTCACCTGACAGAGGCGGGTGGGCAGAACCACAGTAATGTGGGAGAATAAGGTTGACATGAAACCTTCACCTGACGGAGGCGGGTGGGCAGAACCACAGTAATGTGGGAGAATAAGGTTGACATGAAACCTTCACCTGACGGAGGCGGGTGGTGGTCGGCAGAACCACGGCGAGGCGTGGAGGAGTTGGAGGAGCGCAGGCGGCCGCTGGAGACGAGGCGTTGGTACTCCTCGTTGTCCTGAAGACATGTGTTGGAAAAGCAACTGTTAAGTACATGAGTTTTATTTCGTCGTTGTGGGGTGGAAACCTTGTATGTCCAAAACCGTTTGTTTTGTCGCTTTATACGAATATTGACCACTTAGACGGCCTTAGAGCAGTGAGTCATTATTTGTCAGATAGAGAAGGGCTAACGCCCCCTACAGATGTCATTGTGGAACTCACCGACTGGGTGTTGAACAATAATGTGTTTCTGTTCCAGAATAGGAAGTTCAAACAATGTAAAGGTACCAGTATGGGTGCTTCTTTTGCACCTGAATATGCCTGTTTATATTTAGGATTGTGGGAAGCAGAATCTGTTTTTGATGGTGTTAAAAATCCCTTCAAAGAGAATATTAAAATGTATTGTCGATTCATCGATGACATTTTCCTATTATTCAGAGGTAACCAAGCTGATCTGTTAGAGTTTCATAAGTATCTTAATAACACAAACAGAAATATTAAATTAACATTAGAGTACTCTAGAGAGAACATTAACTTTCTAGACCTCACAATCTACATTAGTGAGGATGGTAAATTACACACGACTCTATTTAGAAAACCTACAGATCGCAATTCAGTGTTACATTATGGATCCTTTCATCCGTACCACCAAAAGAACAACATCCCTTATGGACAATTTCAAAGGGTAAAACGAATTTGCGACCAGGACTCTGATTTTGAATTGCAATCTCAACAAATGAGTAAACGCTTCCTAAATAGATCCTATAATAAAACTACTATTACCGCAGCTCGAAATAAAGCGAGCTCCCTAGAACGGCAACAACTCTTACAACCTTCTAACAAAAGGAAAGAAGAGACAACAGGTGTATTCTTCTCTTTGTCTTACAGCAAACAGTCCTCACAAATCAAACAGATCATTCGATCTAATTGGGATATTCTCAAAAGTGACCCCTCTCTAAATAAAACATTTCAACTTCCCCCTACTTTTTGTTTGAAAAAAGCTCCTTCTTTAAAGGACAAACTCTCTCAGAGTTATTTACCAGCCAAGAGAGAGGGCCATTGGAGAGACAGCCGCTGATACGAACGACCTACGGCCTGGTCGCGACCTAGGCCACGACCTGGAGGTCGTAGGTCCCGGTTCTGGAGGTCGTAGTTCGCGGTACATACTTGTTAGGTCGCGGCCGGTCTAGTTTCGCGACCCCCGGCCGTGGTTGCGCCACCTCGGTCGTCCCCGGGCCGTCTTTTTGCAGAATATTCTAGAGCAGCAGCGCTATTCAACCTTTTGAAGCTTGTGATTGGCTGAACCGGAGGTAGGAAGCGCTCCATTGTAGTCACTTGGACCGCGCGAGGTGCACCAAAACCTATCCTTAACCCTAACCCTAACTCTAACTCTAACCCTAACCTTAACCCTAACCCCAACTCTAACCCTAACCCTAACCCTAACCCTAACCCTAACCCTAACCTGCCGACACTGAGTAGCTAACCTGCCGACGCTGTTGAAAACGAGCGCTCCTTCCCTTAGCAAGCGTAGAGTTTCTAAACTCGCGTCCCTTCCCTTAGCAAGCGTAGAGTTTCGATCGCGGCGCTCCTTCCCTTAGCAAGCGTAGAGTTTCTAAACTCGCGTCCCTTCCCTTAGCAAGCGTAGAGTTTCGATCGCGGACTTCCCAGGTCGCTGAATTACGACCGAGATCGCGCAAAACCTCCAGAACCGGGACCTACGACCTCCAAGTCGTGGCCTAAGTCGCGACCAGGCCGTAGGTCGTTTGTATCAGCGGCTCTTGCTGGAGGCTTAATAGACCAATAGGCACATATAAATGTTTACAAACTAATTGTAGACACTGCTTTAATGTTGTACAACAAAAGGAGTTTAAAGACATCAAAACTAGGGAGACCTTCAAGTACAAACAGTTTATTAATTGTAATTCCACCTACATAGTGTACCGCCTTACATGCCCATGTGGCTGTTTCTATATAGGGCGGACTAAGAGGAGGTTAAAAGACAGAGTGGCTGAACACAAATATGCCATTAGAACAAATAACGAAGATTACCCTATGGCACGTCATTTCCATAGTGTCCACAATGGAAATGACAGCCTCCTCAAAGTAGAGGGTATTGAACAAGTTGAACAAACACCAAGGGGTGGCAACAGATTACAGAGGTTACTGCAGAGAGAAACATACTGGATATTTACTTTTGACGCCATGGTATACCCTGGTCTAAATGAAGAAATTGATTTTAAACCATTTCTGTAAAGGTGATTGATTTGGTTTTTTACATATTGAAAGTATGAGTTATGAAATTTGTCATATATGTCTATATTGTTGGTATAGGTGGGCGATATGAATGTAAATACACAATACTTACTATGTATATGAGTTAGATTGCTTACACTGATCCTGATGAGATGTAGACCTATATGTACCTGTTATGATTGGTTCCCTTGGCCACAAGGAGGTATAAGAGGACATGCACCTACGGTGCCATCCCCCTATAGCCACGCCCTGAAGAAGACACTCTTTGTGTCGAAACCGGTCGGCTTTATTGGCTTTTTATTGTTTTAATATGTAATAGCCCTAGTTGTCAAATAAAGGCTTTTTAATGCGTTCCTTGGCTCTGAGTGTGCGAGAAGAACTTCCCGATGGGACCCCATGCTGATTTGATCCTATATTAACTTCTAGCACCTCAAACACGACAAGACTGGAGATACTACACATGCTACACTCTGAAGCACTCGGCGCACCTTTTTTCACCGTTTGTTTTGTATTTATCATTTAAAAAATGATTTAAACTAGTGAAAACAGCCGATCTACAAGCACACAACGCCTCGCGGCTCGCGTGCTTGTAGATCTGCTGTTTTCACTACTTTTGTGCAACGGCCTTGTATGATGAAGCTGGGCTTTGCTTTGCGAAAAAATGAAACTTGAAACTTTGAAACTTGGAGATACAAGGTTTCTGCCCGACAGTGACAATTTACTTTGTTGGCCGCCCAGCCCCCAAAAGGGAACAAAGGCCGACATTTTTTTTTTTTTCCTAATGGTTGGCCTGGACCGGCCGGGAATCAACCGGCCGTTCGGGAGTTGTCCCGCTTTTCCCAATGGCCAGCACGTCCCTGAGTACATTTACAGTACAAATTCCAAGCAAATAATCTATCGTCATTGTCAGGCAGAAACCTTGTATCTCCAAGTTTAAAATGTGTATGTTTTTTTTTTTGGCACAAAAGCAGTGAACATAGCAGGTCTACAAGCACACAATGCCTCGCGACGCCTTCTATTTCACCATTTTAAATTTTTTTTTTTAAATAATAACAAAAAAGAAAGGTTTTGGACATACAAGGTTTCCACCCGACAATGATGATGTTATACTTTATGAAGGTGTCAGCAAAGACTTTGTGTAATCCGTTATGAAGTTAAGATCACTATCTGTTGCCCCCCATCTTCTGTTATTACTGTACAAAAGCATTATTCAAACTTTTGTTGTATTGCTCAGCATGTTTCTTCACTATACTGTCCAGGGACGTGCTGGCCATTGGGAAAAGCAGGACAACTCCCGAACGGCCGGTTCATTCCCGGCCGGTCCAGGCCGGCCATTAGGAAAAATTTAAAATAAAATGTCGGCCTTTGTTCCATTTTGGGGGCTGGGCGGCCAACAAAGTAAATCGTCACTGTTGGGCAGAAACCTCGTATCTCCAAGTTTCAAATGTGTACATTTTTTCGCAAAGCAAAGCCTTGCTTCATCATACAAGGCTGTTGCACAAAAGTAGTGAAAACAGCAGATCTACAAGCACTGATCTGAAATGGCAAATCTTTGAGTAGCAGCAGCGCTATAGAGAGAGATCTCTCTCTGTAGCGCGCAATGAGGGCCTCTCCAACTCTTTTTCCCGGGCTGAATCAGGGGCCCAGCACGTCCCTGATACTGTCCATGCCTAACAGAAACAAACTCTACAGTATCACCCGTATTGATTTCAAGATCATCAGACTTCCCACACCCACATTGTTGATATGTAAACGATTATGACGATTATGTCAAATAAATTGCGATTAGACGATTATGTAATAATTATGACAGGCCTAGTTATGCAGTGTTGTTGTTTTTGAACAGACTTGTGAAGACAAATATCCCTTCCCGGTACAATAAAGATTATCATCATTATTTATTATTATGTGTTTCATCCATGCAGTTATAAATCTGCTGTTGAGCCAATCAAATGAAGCCATGTGGGAAGACTGACCCGGAAGAGGGAATGTTCATGCCACATTCTTGGGAAAAGGGAATTAGAATTCAATTCAATTCAAAATTCTATTCAAAAAGCTATTCAAAGTGCAAAAGAATAAAGGGTACCATGTCAGCGAAGAAGGTCATGCCCAGGTGGAAGGACTTGACGCCCTGGTCTGCCAGCATGTTGTGAAGCAGCACTCGTCTGCGGGTGTCCAGCCAGGCGTCTCTACGCTGGGCCTCCTCTGCTGCAGAGCTGTACACCTTTCCTGAATACACACCATCAGAAGTACGTTTATAAAATATAGATTTTTAGGTACTTTTACTTTTACATGATAAACTTTGAAAACCTTAGCTACAAGCTACACGTTACTTTGTAGATCTATTTCATAATTATTTATTTTCATAATTTGGCTTTTTTAAAATAGCCTTGTGAAGAGTGTAGAATAGATCGTAGCCCTTCGTACCAAAGCACTCGCAGCACCATGTTGAGGCAATGTGAGCATGTAGATAGGCTATTTTCACAATTTCTGCCTCTAATATTTGACAGTTTGGCCAATGTTTATTTTGTCATTTTAGAGGTATTAAAAAGTCCTTCAATTCAATTCGAAATGTGCAGGTACCCTCTATACACTTAAACTTTATGTTGGTTTGTTTAATGTTGAGAAAGAAAACAATGTTGCACATTAAGATAATCATCAGGGGACCTCCCACAGGTTGAGAACCCCTGATGTATATAATCAGCGAGGTCAGGGTCTCTCACCGAATTTGAGTTTCCATGCGTAGAACTCCAGGTCCTCCAGGGAGATGGTGGCAGCACTGGACACGGCCAGGATGAACCCAGCAACCAGCAGGAACTGCATGACTGACTGATGCATGACAGACAGACAGACAGACACACAGAGGGGCGTCACACCAAATTCTGGGCCCTGGGTACAAGGATTCACTGCAGGGCCCCTGTGCTTTAACTATTGAAAAATAGCAGATATACAAGCTCACAGCGCAGCACCGAGTGCCGCGCTGCGAGCTTGTAGATCTGCTATTTTTGAAAAATCATGAAAATCTTTGAATATTTCAAATCTTTCTGAGGCTTTTTGAAAAACCTATATGTTTCTATGTTTCTTTATTTGGCCACGTACCCCCATATCAAAATATTTAGTTCCAGGGACCACCCAGAAGCAAAATTTGAGTTACAAACGTTCGCTTTGAAAATACACATATTCAAAGATTTGCACACATTTTCACGACTTTTTCAAAAATGGCAGATCTACAAGCTCGCAGCGTGGCACTCGGTGCCGCGCTGTGAGCTTGTATATCTGCTATTTTTCAATGGTTAAAGCATTCAATAATTCTAGGCCTAAATGGGTTAAACATAACCAATTCAGCCCTATACTTCAGCTATTAAAAAGTAATTTAATGCCAATGACAGCCAGTAATTTCAGTACTTTAATTTAATTTCAGAGTTGTGATACTTCTTCCACCACTGTTTGGTTTTTTCGTATTTATTTCTTTTTAAATCACATCTATTTATCGATTACTTTGAATTAATAACAATTAATATACCTATACTTATATCCCACACTGATGTAGATTTAGCTATTTGGACTAGACCTGGTTTAGCGTTATGGCTAAAAATGGCAACAAAAAAAAAGAGATAAGAATGGCATTCAGAAAATGGGCGTGTGTGTGTGTGTGTGTGTTAGGGGTGCCACAGTTCAGTCAGCCCACGGTTCGGTTTGTATCTCGGTTTTTGGCTCACGGTTTCGGTACAGTAAAAAAAAATAAAGAATCCAAAATGTTCCGTTCATTTTAAAGATGGGGTGCAATCATTTGTTTCCCCCCTAAAACATGGTAATCAGGTATTACGATTATACTAGGAGGAAGATTTTCTCCTAAAAAGTGTAGAGAAAGAGTTAAAATTATGTTTTTTATGTGGCCAACCCCCCCCCCCCCCAAAGGAAAAAAAAAAAAGAAAAACGGTATACCAGTTCGGTTCAGTATTGTGGCACCCCTAATGTGTGTGTGAGTGTGAGTGCGTGTGCGCGCGTGTAGGAGCTTGTCCTTACCTTGCAGTAGGGTGCAGAGTAGATGCAGAGTTGGTGTGAATACTGTTCTTACTGTAGTCATAGGGCATGGAGTGACACAACCAACGGGTTAGTAGGAGGGCTGTGCTTCACTGTATGTCATAACTGCCTCTCCCATCTGGTTGCCAGGTCAGCTGAGACTGGTCTGATTGAGAGTAGAGACAATGGGGGGGGGGGGGGGACTATAGGGACGGCAGTGGCTCAGGGGTGAAACCGCCATTAGAACACGGAGGGTTCCCAGTTCGATCCCGGGCTCCCCCAGAGTTAGTGTGGAAGAGTCCTTGAGCAAGACTCTGAACTCCTAGTTGCTCCCGGTGAGCAGGCGCCTTGGATAAAGGGCCAAGGCGCTATATATATGAAGCATTTACCATTTATGACAGTGTTCAAGTTTCAGCCTTTACTGGTTTGTAAGTTTGTGTAAGTCTGGTTGTAGTACATTCGCATATTTTCTTTTAAAAGACGGGTGAGATATAAATTCACCAGGCAGTGAACATTACCATATACTGTTCTTATGTTTTATGCCAAATATATCCTGCAACGGTCGTAGTTGAAAGCTGAAGGTCTACTTAATAAATGTATTAATAAATTCACCCAAAAGTTATAAAAAGAAAAAAGTATTTCAAAATACTTGATTACAATAGTGAAAGTATTCCATAAGTGTTGTGCAACTCTGTCACCTCGAAAAACCTCAAAAAACAAGGAAGTGTTGATCAATAGAATACATTTTCGGTTACAGTATTTGTGAGATCAATGTTTAGCTGTAAATGACACTGTGTGTGCTGCGTGCACGCACGCACACGCACACACACACCAAGTACTTGAAACTGGAAGAAAAGAGAAGTGAAATCTCAGTCACATGGAGTAAACGCATGACACTGATATTTCGGTTCCTTATTCTTCTCAATTTACTGTCAGTCCTTTATGGTTTGTCCTTAAATGTCGTTTCCCAGTTCCCTTTCTTTACCATCACTGTGCCGTTGTTGGTGCGACAACAAGTAGAACAAGGATACTGGCACGGGGGCCAGTTTCATGTGTGGTCGTCTGTCACACGTATGCAGAAGATTTCACTTCAGTTTTCTTGTCTGGGAATGTCTGAACTCTTAGTGTTTTTCCAAGTTCCCTTTCTACACGTTCCATGTGTACACTCTCTGACCTGTAAGGGTGCGTTTGGTTCAACAATGTATCTGGGGACCCCCTGGAACCCTCTCAAGGACCTCTGGGAGTATCCAGACCTCACTATAAGACCGAGAACGCATTACATTAACCATTATTTTATTCTTTAACTATTAAAGAAGTAGCAGATATACAAGCTCACAGCATGGCACCGAGTGCCGCGCTGCAAGCTTGTATATCTGCTATTTTTGAAAAATCTTGAACATTTGCAGCACTCGGTCTTCATCATTCTGTATGTCACACAAAAGCCGATCTACAATTCCAAAATTAATTGGAATAATGAAAAGTATTTTTTTATTTAATTACAAATGCATTTAGTTACGCACTAACTTTATGAGCTTAAATACAAATAGGACTAGCCATTAAGCTACTAATATAGACCAAAGTAATAGGAGCAGGTCATGTTTGCAGTAACAGATGAAATCAATAATATATCAGTATTCTGATATTAACCTGCGGAACGCATTAAGTGAAGATAAGGGCCGCATGTGTGGCCCCCGGGCCACCAGCCCATGTATGCTAGAGGATACATTTACTGTTTGGTCAAATAATTCGTGGTTATGGTTAGTTCCCTTTCTTTACCATCGGTGTGCAGTTGTTGCACGTGAGCCAGTTTCATGTATGATAGACATACAGTTAGGGCTGTCACGATTATGACATTTTACATGACGATACATTTTCTCTCAAATAA
This sequence comes from Nannobrachium achirus, assembly GCF_963921795.1. Taxonomy (NCBI): domain Eukaryota; kingdom Metazoa; phylum Chordata; class Actinopteri; order Myctophiformes; family Myctophidae; genus Nannobrachium; species Nannobrachium achirus. The sequence continues at coordinate 7,229,909 of NC_137827.1, forward strand.
TTGCGATTAATTTGTGTTTTTGTGTTGACAACTACATTTCTGTTTGGCTTTTAGGCTTTGAAGTTGCACATGGTAGATATGACACATAACCTAAATATGCAAAGAAATTACTGAAATATTTGACAACTTTATACTTAAGCCCAAAACGAGAGTAAATGTCAGCGGAACAGTATTGCAAGCCATTTTGACAAAGTTTTGGTCGGCACTACCCACACGTTTGGCTGTGTAGCTCACGCCTCGAATGCCCGATGCTTACAAGCTGCACCTCGTTGTAAAGGTGACGAATCAATGATAAAAAGTATACACAATACAAATTGGTATTATTAAAGGGGAGATATAATGGACCAAAGTCGAGTTTCCTTTCTTTTTGTGCCAAGTTTATTTTACAGAGGAGAGAGGAGATAAACACGTGTAAATGAAAGGAGTGATGGCATAAAGACATGAGCAGACATAATTATAACTGGAACACTGTAAAAACCAAGCTGATAGATGCATGGGTACTCTTCTAACATTGGCAACCAAATTTGAAAATGTATTTTGATGCATTTTGATCTTCAGTCTACCCTATACTGTACAGCCATCTAGTGTTCAAACATGGTAACTGTCACCAGAGAAGGTCATTTTGGCTTGCTTTAGAGATCTTTATTCGGTCAATGTATTTGACATTTGCATATTTTACCTGGAATGTAAAACAGTGTATTTTGTGTTTGTGAGGAGTACGTAGGCTACCAGAGCCTCCATTAGAATTAGGGGTGGACGATATGGAAAAATACAATATCACGATATTTTCCCAAGCTGTATCAAGATACACGATTTTATCACAATTCTTTTTCTTTTGACAGTATACAAATGAAACCAAATGGACCCGTAAGGGTCCATTTGGTTTCATTTGTATACTGTCAGAGTTAAGTGGAGACCTTGACATTTGACATTTTGAGAACTACCGATTTAGACCAAAATGCAGGTTTAAATGAATTCTGCAATGAATCTCTGTATTAACGATTAAACAGGATTTTCTACAAGGCTCCCTCAATTCACCCTTTGTTAGCCTCCTGGTTGGTCCCTGACTGACCAACCAGCAGGCTCTATCTGCCTTGTCCCGCCCTGGTTCTGCCTTTTTTATGTTGAATTAGCTAAAACTTAATTTTTGGATAAATAAAAACATTTAAAAACATGCTGATTCACTATGCTACCACTGAGCAGCTCCAATTGACTGAAACAAAGTTTGAAATTAGAATTGAGCACACAGAATAACAATATGAAGCAACTGAATTAACATGGCAGTGGATGGAATGTCCCACTGAATGTCCCACCAAGACACAGCAACCAATGGGTGTGGAGAGGGGCAGGACAATGGGCGGGACTTGACAAAGGGTGAATTGTATCACGATATATACGATACCTCTGAAAGGGCATATCGTGGAGACATTGCATCGTCTCAACGATAATTATCACCATATCGCCCACCCCTAATTAGAATCATTGGTAACACCTGTGAAGGAAGCAATGAAGGATATGCAAAGATACTATTCCTCAAGACCAGCAGGAATCGTTTCTTATATTTACTATGAAAACAACCTTAGCACAACAAACTGGTACTTGTGTGACCTCACCATTAGGCTGGACTCACACAGCTGCGTGAAACATCTTCTCCGTATCGGCTGAGAATGGCCACTGGGGGCGCCGTACTAATGCATTGTCAATGGAAAGTTGTTTGTTTTTTTGTCGTTGCCGTGTCTCTAGCTCAGCCGCAGCCTGTACGCTCTTGAAGAGACACGGCAACGACAAAACACCAAACAACCTTCCATTGAGAATGCATTAGTACGGCGCCCCCAGTGGCCATTCTCAGACGATAAGGAGAAGATGTTTCACGCATGTCTGTGGTGCGCCTTATGGAAGTGCTTCAGATGACAACATCAACAGGCGTTGTGTTGACACTAAAGGCTCTTTTCCACCGGCAGCGATAACGATGACGATAACGATTTAAAAAAGTGGGTTTTCAATTGAAGTGGATCGGCAGCATCCACCCAACACCGATAAAGACAACGATAGCCGACAACTACATCGTTAGGATCAACAACGATGTGGTTAAGATCACAGTGATATGGAACTGGACAACAGCTTGTGATGCGCTCTGCGCGAGCGGCTGTTTAATTGGCGCCTCTTCACATTGATGTCCGATAACTTTATTGGACATCAATGTGAAGGCATAATTATCGCTGTGATATTTTATGGCTATTGTCATCGTTATCGCTGCCGGTGGAAAAGGGCCTTAAGTCTTGCCCACCTGCCCCCTGGAAGGTAAATACAACTTTGGGGCAGGTGGAGTTTGCTTTCGGGTTGCCCCGACCGGGCAAGTGCTCGTTTGGGAGGGGACGCAACCGTCTATAAACACGACAACACAAGATATCCGTCTTCTGGTCTGTGGAATGTAAAATAAGAGCACTGTTGACATATAATGTGCTGTTTTCACTGTTGCTAGACAAATAAGTGTGAATCCATAGTCAAATTCATAGCTATGTAGGTATTTGGCATAAACCTTTAGGATGAACAGCAAAAAAAAAAAGAAAAAGCGCTGAATTGATTCAACACTTTGAATTCAAATTTTACCTATAATTTTACAATTGACGATTTAGTTTTCGGGCAAGTGGGTATGACCTTTGGGCAAGTAGGACATGACCTGTACTTGACCAACGGGCAAGTGCCTCTGAGACCTTAATGTCAACCCCTGATCAAATATAGTATTTGTATGTTATCGTTTTGATACTGCTGCCAACAGTGCAGGTTGATATTAAAGGAGTAGTTCACCCCCAAAATGACTTTTCTTCTATTGATTACTCACGCCATAGAGACTTGAGTTCAATAAAGTTTTTTTGTATTTGTTGCATTTGATTATAGTAAATTTACCCCCATTGATTCCGGATGGGGACCCAATTTTCTTTATCAAATCTTTGTCTTAGGAATGTAACAAAAAATATATATATATTATTGAACTCAAGTCTCCATGGCGTGTGTAATCAATAGAAGAAAAGTCATTTTGGGGGTGAACTACTCCTTTAACATTACCATGAATTAAACACATAAAGATATAATCACACAGTTCGTAAGATATAAACAAAACATAGTTAGTGAACTCACCAACCATGAAGGACACAGCGTGGTTGATTACGGTGCTGTACTGCTGTGGTTCAATTCTTGTGCAGTTCAATTCTTGAGGTGGTGTAGCATGGCAAGGCACGTATGAAAGCAAGTTGCATGCCTTCAGGCCAAACGAGGCATGACTTATTGTCATTTTAAAGTTTGCATTTTCAAACGCTTGCTGTACCGCCACCCCTTTGGACAATTGGAGTAAGATTGGTTTCAGTGATATTCGGACTAACCCTCTACATTATTGCAAAGTTTCATGAAAATGTGACTTTGCATTGCATGTATGCGTTAGGGGCAGAAGAATATTTTTCATAAAACCCCAATATTCATTGACTTATAAAAAAGGTTATTCTTTCCGTTACAAACTTCTCACGAAAACAGATTGGAAAAGGGTTGTGTGCACGTTGCGCCCCAGGAGGAGATACATTTTAACTGTTTATCATATCATTCAAAATGGTGGGAGATCTTAACACCCATGGAGCCAAACTCGTTCAGGGACAAGTTAAGGCCACTAGGTGTCACCCTGCCAAAAGGAAGTTATCTTGTTGACAGACGAGGCAACGAAGAGTTAACTCTACGAGCCTGCAGCTGCCCTCTGAATGACCTGAGTCCATTACGTCACCCGGCAGCTGCAGGCAGTTAGAGTGGGGGAGAAATTGCGGAAGCACTTTACGTTGCTTTAGATTCTACTTCGAAACATAAGAAGGGCTTTATCTAAGAATGAGATGAAAACAGCGCCAGGGAAGCAGAGATCTGATTGTTTTCACGGCGACACTTTACCGCGATGGTCGGTCCCGGTTTGGATTTTAGTTTCGCGAGCGTTTGTAAACAAATGGATTATCCTCCTCAATCTTCTCTGGACACGCACGTGCACACGCACAAAGCTTGCGAGGCACGTCAAAACAAAGCGTAAGTCAATGGTGGCAGCAGCAACAGCTATAAATGTTATAAACCTTAGCAGCCCATGTGTTAAGGTCATGGCATTAAAGTTGTTCGGCATGAGGAGACGCAAATATGCAATGAAGTTTCATGGCTGTAGGTCCAACAGGGCTTGAGTTATATCCGTTCAAAGTTTGGATTTTCTTCTTCTCCTTTCGTGTATCATCGTCCTTGATGATTGATTGACGACATTTAATTTCACAAGATTTCTTTTCAATTGAGTGCTAATAGTGCCAACCTTTGACCAATGTTTGTGAATTTCATTTCTTGGCCATTTTGCATGACCCAGGTTTTTCTCCAGTGTGAACGCGCTGGTGGCTCTTCAGGGTAGACGACTGACTGAAACTCTTGTCACAATGTTTACAGTGAAAAGTTTTTTCTCCAGTGTGGACATGCTGGTGTGCCTTCAGGTGAGATGACTGAAGGAAACTCTTGTCACAATGTTCACAGTGAAAAGGTTTTTCTCCAGTGTGAACACGCTGGTGTGCCTTCAGGTGAGATGACTGATGGAAACTCTTGTCACAATGTTCACAGTGAAAAGGTTTTTCTCCAGTGTGAACACGCTGGTGTGCCTTCAGGTGAGATGACTGATGGAAACTCTTGTCACAATGTTTACAGTGAAAAGGTTTTTCTCCAGTGTGGACATGCTGGTGTATCTTCAGGTTAGATGACTGATGGAAACTCTTGTCACAATGTTTACAGTGGAAAGGTTTTTCTCCAGTGTGGATACGCAGGTGTCTCTTCAGGTGAGATGATCGATTGAAACTCTTGTCACAATGTTCACACTGAAATGTTTTTTCTCCAGTGTGGATACGCTGGTGTGCCTTCAGGCTAGATGACTCACTGAAACTCTTGCTACAATGTTCACAGTGGTAGGGGTTTTCTCCAGTGCCTGAGAGAGAGAGAGAGAGAGAGAGAGAGAGAGAGAGAGAGAGAGAGAGAGAGAGGGGGGGGGGGGGGGGGGGAGAAGGGGGAGGTAAGTTAAAACTGGTGAGTATAAAATGAGGAGCAAAAACGGCTTTCTCTCTTATTCAACACTCAGTTTCTTTCCCCACACATGTAAGTCCTGTCCCTGTGTTTAAAACTGACTGACCTCCACTGGTCTCCTCCCAATCGTCACTGTCTTCAGTGACTTCAGAGTCAGATTCAAGCTCCACTTCAACTCCAGAACAGTGAGAAGAGGTGTCTTCATCACCGTCTTCACTTTTCACTGCTGGTAATGTTGACGTCGACCCACGAGGCTCCCCTGGTCTTTGAAGTAGCTCCTCCTGTTCCTCCTTAATGTGTGGAGGCTCTGGTTCCTCCTGTTCCTCCTTAATGTGTGGAGGATCTGGTTTCTCCTCACTGCTGCCTTGCTGCAGGTGCTCTGATGGATGGAGAGCCTGGTGAACCATGTTTAGAGGGAGTTTGTGAAGGACCACCACTGCAAGCTTCATAGTAGCCACTAGAGAAGTCAACATTGACCCAGAAGGCTCCTCTGGTGTTTGAAGTAGCTCCTCCTGTTCTACTTTAATGTGTGGAGGCTCTGTTTCCTCCTGTTCCTCCTTAATGTGTGGAGGCTCTGTTTCCTCCTGTTCCTCCTTAATGTGTGGAGGCTCTGGTTCCTCCTGTTCCTCCTTAATGTGTGGAGGCTCTGGTTCCTCCTGTTCCTCCTTAATGTGTGGAGGCTCTTGTTCCTCCTGTTCCTCCTTAATGTGTGGAGGCTCTGGTGCCTCCTGTTCCTCCTTAATGTGTGGAGGCTCTGGTTCCTCCTGTTCCTCCTTAATGTGTGGAGGCTCTGGTTCCTCCTCTTCCTCCTTAATGTGTGGAGGCTCTGGTTCCTCCTGTTCCTCCTTAATGTGTGGAGGCTCTGGTTCCTCCTGGAGCAGACTGGAGCTCCTCTCCTGTTCAGGAGAAACCTCTTCTTTACACACAACCAGGTGCAGGATGTCTAGGAGCAGAAAAACAACATTACAGCTAACACTGGATTCCTTAAAGGAGGACTTTGCCACTTTTCAACCTATATTCATATAATAGTTCCTCACTAATGTTCATAATAAAATTGCACGAAAAAAAAGACACATTGGAGAAATATCCGTTTCCATCAAACCTGACTGAAAACAAGGTTCACAAAAAATAGCCGATCTACAAGCTCACAACACATCACAATATGACACGTTGTGAGCTTGTAGATCTGCTATTTTTGGAGAAGAGAGTTGGGCTTAGATGGAAAAAAAAACTCAAGTACAGTACAAACTAGAAGCAGTGCTCTTCCGAGCACAGGTCTCCACCAGGTCAGGTAGGTCATGGTGGCGCAAAATGTGAAAAGGGTGCCTTCTTTGGCCTTAAACTGCAGTGTAATTTGTTCCTTGACCTAGTGTGAATGTGCATGTAGAATTTCTCTGTAATCACAAGCTGGGTTCATGATTTAAGTAATTCTGTTCAAAATGGACCAATCTTGCAAAGCCACTGAATTTTGGAAGCCAATGTTAGCCAATTAGGATGGAATATGAAATATCGGACAGATCTGTCTTGATCACATGACTATAGGGGTACTGATTTGCATGATTTTTTGATAAAATCTCAAGGAATAGGAACAAAATAGTTTTACATAAGTCGGCCTCCTGGTGGCGCTATAAAAGGCATAGATGAAAGGTTTTTCCTTGGCCTCTAGGGAGTGCATATACAAAGTTGTACACTGATCAGTGGAGTTATAGGTAAAAACACAAATTGGCCTGTTATAGCGCCACCATGAGGCTGATTTGGTTGTTTTTAAGTGGCATTTATTCCTCGGCCTGGGAATGTGCATGCACAATTTCATCAAAATCACACACTGCGTTCATGATTTCAGGCATTTTATTCAACATGGACCAATCCTGCAAACTTTGGAAGCCAGTTTTTAGACTAGAAAATCGGACTGATCCATGTCGATCACATGACTGTAGAGATACTGTCTACCGATTTGCGTAATTTTTGGACAAAATCTGTAGGAGTACTGGCAAAAGTTAGTTTTGCAAAAATTGGCCTCATGGTGGCGCTAGAACAGGCCCATGTGAAATATTTGGGGCAGAGGTTCTGAATTGGCATCCAGGGAGTTTGTGTACAAAGTTTGACCGTGACCAAGCCAACGGCGCCGGAGATTAGCTGGTAACAGACGGACGGACACACACACGCATGGAAGGACGCACGCACAGACGGACAGGGGCGAAAACATACTCTCCCCCATGCATTATGCTGGTGGAGACAATCAGGTGTGTTTTTCTAAGCATAGAGGGTCTACAGTAAGTGGTTAAATTGATGAATTCCACATATTGCAGCACCCCTGGACTGGTATCATGGCACCCTAGAGTGCAACGACACCCACTGTAGCCTATACATGTTTGGTGGTTGTTGTGCCCTGTATTGTCTGTCCTGATGAAGGTCTAAACTCTAAATTACCCAAATGTTGAAATAAAGCTATATTTATTTTCTTTTTTTCCTATAAGTTCTTGGCAGTGTGTGGGGTCTAACCCAAGAGCGGCATAGCTCAGGGGTAGAGAAACCGTCATTAGAGCACGAAGGGTTCCCAGGTCGAATCCAGGCTCCCCCTGAGTTAATGTCGAAGGTATTTTTTTTATACTTTATTGAGTCAAGAAACATGTAACATTCCCTTTAAATGCCTTATCATTTCATTTTACATGTCCTGGGCAATGTTCCCTCTAATTTTTTTTCGGTCTGAGCAAACACTCCAACCTTCTGAGCACAACTTGAGCACTGATGAGCAAATATGTCGAGTGCACGAGTGTATACTGCGTCAGTGCGTCAAGTCATGTCAAGTTATGGCTTATTCAAATGTAATTACAGAATAAGTAATAGCGGTTCGACTACTGTTAATAAACTGTAGGCTACTATAGGACAGTTACATTTAAAAAGACGGGGGAAAAAGGGTTTTATATCAATTAGTATTCAGTATTAGGCCTACAGACTGATTTCCCCCCTGGGGATAATAAATCTATCTATCTTATATAGTATAGGCTATACACATGTTGACAACATGTTGTGTAAATACAATACAAACAATGGGCCTAAATATGAGTCAAAATAACAATACATTGACATATTGACATTAACACATCTAAAGAAGTGTCATTATTATGAATAAAATACAGTCCAAAAGCACTATGTGTAGCCTACTGTATGTGCCAAAGTGCCAATGTAAGCATGCATGCGAAAATTTGGTATAGGCCTACCATTTCACACTCAATTTAAATTAACACTGGCTTTTGACCTTGTAGATTGCTTTCCCAAAAATGTAATCATAATATGACCTAAGCTAGCCCATAACCTTGCAGAGGTGGACTCTCTCCCTAACCCTAACCCAATTTATAGTTTTTATAAAATCAACAAGTTAATTTAACTGTGTGGGGTTCCATTTGTACACTCTGAGTTACATAAGGGTCCATTTGGTTCCTAACTTTTGCTGGGGACCCCTGGAACTACCTCAAGATCCCCGGGGGTCCCCAGACCCAATTTGGGACCAATGCATTACAGGACTGGACACTGGAGTTATTTTTGTTACTGTAACTCGTCGTGAAGGTGAGACGCCAAGCTCGTCAGCTCCAGAGAAACATAGCAGTTTATAGAGTTCATACCTGGAAGCTGGATGGAGGAGTACTGTAGGTCTAATCTCTGCTGTGCACAGGCGGGGGATTTCTTTATGAAACTGCACATTAGCAACCATGGTCCTTTGAGCTTCTGATACGCGCGAAGGAAAGCACATGCGTTTGTTTTGTTTTGGTAGCCTTCCCTACAGACACGCTGTTGCTTTATGACGGCAATAAACAATTTAGTCCGAAGAAGTTTCTGTCTAGCACACGTGCCTTAACCTCGCCTACCAGGCTTTCTCCCGGGAGAGAGCCTGGTTTTCGTTCACAACAGACCGTTTAGAAGAAGCGGCGTCGCTTTGATTTGGTTCCCCCCGTTTGTTTCCCCAATCCCTTTTAAAATGCTGGAGTAGCCTACGTAGTCTTGCCAGTCGCTACGAGTTGGATTAAAAGATGCACATACCAAACGAATTTTTCGAAAGCAAAACTACGCCTCATCAAGGTGTTTATTAGGTCGGCCCTAAAAGTATGTCCTTGGGTGCAGGGGGAATATTTTGGGTTAAAACTGAATCCGGTTGATAGTTCCGGCCAAAGTGTAGTCCGTATAGGACTACAACATGACGTAAAGTGGTTTCCGCTCCCAACCGGATCAAACCCCGTAAAGTGAAGTGATCCCAGACTACACGTGCCTGCGTGCATGTGTGTGTGTGTGTGTGTGAGAGAGAGAGAGAGAGAGAGAGAGAGAGAGAGGAAGGGGGAGGCGAGCGAGAATCGAGTCGAGTGACGGAGACAGAGAGCGAGAGCGAGAGAATTTGGTGAGAGGGGGGAGGCAGCCAAGGCACCGAAAGTGAGAGTGAGAGAGAGAGAGAGAGAGAGAGAGAGAGAGAGACAGACCTAGCGCTGCCTAAGTGCCTATGTTAAACATTGCAGGCAGACAGAGTCTGAGTACACAAAATAATCAACTGCTGCGTTTCACAAATCTATTGGTGTTAATCTGCCGTGCGCTACGAAGATTTGTCGTGCGCGACAGCGTCCTGAGTTGTGCGCGGGCGCGCATGCGCGCAGCTTAGAGGGAACATTGGTCCTGGGTCTTGGAATATGAATATAAACAGATGTGTAAACAAAATGAATAGGGGCGTGTACACATGAGGTCATGTTGTATTGTCATTTTAATTCTGTGTTTTTATGTAGGTGAAGGTCTGCAAGTGTTAAAAAAAGAAGAGAAAAATGGGTCAAAATGTCTGTAATAGAAAGACATAGCATGTAAGGGAATATGTTGAGTCCTTGTGCAAGAACCTCTAGTTGCTTCCAGTGAGCAGATTGGTGCCTTGCATGGTATCCTCTGCCATCTGTGTATGAATGTGTGTGTGATTGGGTGCACAATCTATGTAAAGCACCTTAAATAAAAGTGCTATATAAATGCACCATTTACCCCTTTTGAATCATGGAATTATGAAACAATATTAAAACATAAGACTCTGCAAGTTGTGAGCTTGTAGATGGACTATTTCCAGCACATGTTCCCCTGCTTAGCGATGCTAGGGTTCAAGTGGTTAAACTTACTGAAGTGTGGCTGATCTTCAGGTTCCTCCTGTTTAATAGAAATGGCCCTGGCTGAGTCTGGAGAGTTCATCTTCACCTGCAGTCTGGACTCCACACTCTGGTCTGGAATGAAGCAATTCAACAAGGACTTTATTTAATAATAGTCACCAATCTGCTTTAAATTTGTTTATTTGCTTCCTTATATGCCCTGCCAAACCCCCACCCTTTACTGTATAGGGTTATAAAGACTTATGATGTGTCATGTATTTTAGAAATGGTTTCATGTAAAACAGAGGAAGCGTACAATATAAATAACTGTTGTTCAAAAACTGCTAATCACTGGGTTGTGATATAACTATGTACCAAAACTAACAAGAGGGGATGAGAGATGGTATTTGACCACATACTGTAAGCAGTCTTATTTGACCTGGGTGAGGGGAGCGATCAAAGTAGGGCTGAAAAGATCATTATTTTACATCTGTGTGTCACTCAAGACACACAAAAGCAAAACTCAACCTCAGACTATGAGATGTTTAGTTCTGATCTGAAACAAGATTATGGAAAGAGAGCCTTTTGGTCAACAAGGAAGATATAAAACCATGTGTTTGTTAATACTTTAGTTTCAAGGAGTAAATAATCCCATTAAAATGTATTTCAGTCAGTAAACAGTGACTTGTTACCGCGATAACTAAAAATCCCAAAATAATTGTGTTAATTTCTGCCATAATCGAGCAACCGCAACCTTTTGTGGAACTATGTAACTTTGACCTGATGGTGGCGCTAGAAGATCAAGGTCAATGGAAGACTTGGTTTAGAGTTGATCTTCCAGGAAGCCTTAATGCACTGCCCAACAAGCACGGTCAGGACCTGGACCGAATCAGTGACGTCTCGATTGGGGCCAGATCAAGTCAAACCATGACTAGTCAGATCTGGTCTAGAATATCACCTGATTTCAACCAACATAAATCCTGCCCACGAAAACAGATGTCCTGGATTAATCAGAGAGGGTTTGATCGAGGCCAGATGAATAGCATATTCATAACTAGTCAGATATGTCCCAGAATATAACCTTACATGCTCATACTATTTCAACTAACATTACAAACAATGACAATAATCCTAAAACAAAAAATTCCATATGACATCCTGGTAATGACGTAAAGATCATCCCCATATGGGCTGTGATCTGGCCTAGTTCTGATTGTCACCGGAGACACCGGAGGATATTATCATAACATCATCATGACGTAATTTGGCTTGCAGGGTGATCAAGTTTCATGACAATCTGTCTTTATGTTTTAACACATCTTGTGTCCAAGTGGAGAATTTGGCTACAAGATGGCACCAGAGGAAAGGCTATTTAACCTAAGATTAATCGGGGTCCCGGTCCACCCTATGTTCCCCAGGTTCTATGTTCCCCTATCTATGTTCCCCAGGTTCTATGTTCCCCTATCTATGTTCCCCACCTCACAGCATTGCTTTTAGTGAGGTTAGGGTTAGGGGTAGGTTTAGGTGGTAAGAAAGTGGGGAACATAGAACCTGGGGAACATAGAACCTGGGGAACATAGGCACGGTCCCGATTAATCTCTGCAGCATTAAAGTATTTATGTTTTTTGTATTAATAGTTTTGCCTTCCCGCCTCACGTCTTCCTTCATAAACACATTGCTACAGAAAGATTGTTTTAACTGTGGGAATTAAAGTAGATTCAAAACCTTTAAGGTCCTTTTTCACTTCAATGTGTTTCCACAGTCTATGATGTGGAAAATATAATTAATATCTCAATGTTATTCTCTCTCTGTTAGAAAATCTTCGCTCTTTAAGATAAGTAGTAGTTCTTAGAAAAAAAGACCCCTGGTACCCATATATGGAGACCCATGTACTGTATATGGAGATATGCTGTGAGAGCCCAAAACATGCTTACTCAGTTATTCGTTATGTGAAAGTCCTATGATGTCTATGACATCCGATCTGACATCGTACCATTTTGTGCCCATACATGGAGATCCCTGTCAGCAGAACCAGTCATACGGATATGGGCTGTCTTGGCCATATATGGATTCTGTTAGTGTGGTATGTGCCGATGCGGCCTCCATATATGGGCATTCCCCAGTGAAGTCCTGTTAGATATGGGCTTAATATTGATGACATAAGGGAACTTTATATATGGGTAAAACAGGGATTATGTTAATGTGATTGATTGATTGATTGATTGATTGATTGATTGATTGATTGAAGACTTTATTAGACGTTTGCATAGGAAAAGGTACAGTTTCATGACGGTACAGTTCACTGGTACAAGGTCTACTAAAAGGAGAGCCTAGAAAAGAAGCTTGTTTCCACAGGAAACCATTCAAGTATCTCATATAACATTGAATGACAGACGAGTAGAACACAGTACTATGCAGTAGATATGACATACAGTGAAGCCAGAATGTGATGTCAGAGCATCAGAGGGACAAACACATAGATATTCAGAAGATTGTCTTCCATTATTCTAAATAGAGGTGTCACCTAACCCTAACCTCAGTGTAATACAGTATCTGGCTTAAAGTCCTGTTCGCAATTTGGTGTTAGGGGAGTTTCTCACCTGAACTGAGTCAGTGGGTCCCTAGACATGAAAAATCACCGAGGTGCTCGTCCGCCATAGTGCCACGAATGGCGCAATGGCCAAATCAAATATGGCTGCCATCGGCTATGATGAAAATCCAACTTTTCTGTTTCTGGGTGTATATGCACATGTAATACCTCTATTTGGACTAATTATGGTGTGGGGAATTCATTTCTGATATTGTTTTGACCATTTTGGATGATTTGGACCTCAAAAGGTTATGGTCAAGGTCATTGCTATTCCGAAGACCGTGGGCCATAACGTGGCCATTGTTAGGAGTAAATACAGGTGCAGTAGGTCTAAATCAACTAATGCTGACATGTATAATTCATTTCTGACATTGTTTTGACCATTAAGGATCATCTTGTCTTTGAAATATCAATGTCAATGCCATTTTTTAAAAACGATTTTGTTCATTACTTGCACTTTTATAGTATTTTTCGTAAGTTTGTTACTATTTTATAGTAAGTTTGTTTTGTTTATAACAAAAGACATACTAGTGAGAAATACAACAAGTAAACATCCACATTTAACTTTAAAGGGGGGTTTTAAATGGGTGTTTAAATGAGCAAATAAGACTATTTACGAATAAAAGTGACAAATAAAATCACACAACAAAAGCACAAACAAAATTAAATAACAATTTCCCTCAAAGTGCACCATATTGTGATTGTGTGCATCCAAGTTAGTATGATGTGTTTTACAGGATGGATTTTCCATTTTTCCATGGCAAAATATGATGCACCGATATCCATCAGCAAGGCAGCCATATCCTCGAGAGTCAAAGTGTTCCTTGCACCCATCCATGTTCAATTGGTTCTAGTCTTTCCTCAGGTTCCTTGGCTGTTGCAAGCAGGTGGCAAGACATGCACTAGAAAGGTGCCTTGTTGGTATCAGCAGTTGTACTTCTCTGCTACCAATGCTGTGTCTTGTTCTGTCAAGGTCTTTGCCTCTCCAAAGTTTGTTAGATATTGTATTCGATCAGAAGCCATAGCTGCATGCTTAGTCCCCACCTGGCCCATGCAGTCATCTCCAGTTTCCAAGGCATATGTCCCCTGATCACTGTCTTGGCTAGTGGTGCTCCAAGATGAGAGACTGCTTGATGCCGTAGAAGCATGTGCCGCTGCACACCTAGTGCCATACTGCTACCAGATCTACTTAATCCCCAGTGCTTGGAAGTATCACTACGACAACTCTCTGGGGTCCACTCATAATCCTGGCGACCCATTATTCCCCCGGGGGTCATCAACCCGCGGCTCTAGAGCCGCATGCGGCTCTTTAGCTCCACCCTAGTGGCTCCCTAGAGCTTTTTCAAAAATGTATGAAAATTGAATTGTTTTAACAATTTTTTAATCGTCATATCTGGTTTCAAATTTGTATGTTTTTTTCCCCCCGCAAAGTAAAGCCCTGCTTCATCATACAAGACTGACGCACAAAAGTAGTGAAAACAGCAGAGCTACAAGCACACAACGCCTCGCACACCGCGAGGCGTTGTGTGCTTGTAGATCGGCTGTTTTCACTAGTTTAGTTCATTAATGATAAATACGAAACGAAGTTTTGGACATACAAGGTTTCCACCCGACAACGACAATATATAAGACTTTTATAATTATTTGCGGCTCCTGACACATTTGTTTGTTTGTTTTTTGGTCCAATATGGCTCTTTCAACATTTTGGGTTGCCGACCCCTTAGGGTTATGGGTAGGTTTAGTTATAATAGGGCCAGTTGACTCCACATGTACCAGCAGCTTGGTGACAGCCTCCTCAATCTAGTTCAATCTTTGGGATCTCTTCACCTCCAGCCCCTTTTGCATGGAGCCACTCATCATCATCAGAGATAACAGACGCACCCATCCTTCATCAACTTTACAAATTCTGGGTGTCTGAGGAGAACACAAAGCTCTCCAGCTGTGTGTTCGGAATATGGTGTCCATTCAAGCTTGTGGCGATGTAGGTAGAACGGCTGCCTTGGAATCTGAAGGTTCCAGGGTCGATTTCTGGCTCCTCCTGCTTATTTGTCGAAGTGTCCTTAAGCAAGACACTGAACCCATAACTGCTCCCAATGAGCACCTTGCATGGTTTCATGGTGGTGTGAATGTATGTGTGAATGTGTGTGTTAATGGGCGAATGTGAAATACATTGTACAGTGCTTTGGAGAAGAGCGCTGTATACTGTAAATGCAGTCCATTTACCATTATCAGCTCTGTTGTCTCTGTTGATGATGTCGCTAGTGGAGAAGAGATCCCAGACATCTTGACTAGGATTGAGGAGGCTGACACCTGGTGCATGTTCAGCCTCCATTATAACTAAGCCTATCCCTAACCTTCACTAACCTAATGGTCAGAATAATGGGATGTCGGAACTATGAGCGGACCCCAGAGAGTTGTTGTCTCCTTCACATTACTGCTATATTACACCCCATATTTCCAAGCACTGAGGATGAAGGAGATCTGGCAGCAGTATGGCTCTGGTGAGACTCACTTCTACTGCCTCAAGCAGTCTCATCTTGGAGCACCACTAGCCAAGACAGTGATCAAGGCACATATGCCTTGGAGACAGGAGATGACTGCATGGGCCAGGTGAGGATTAAACATGTAGTTATGGCTTCTGACCGAGTAGTACAATATCTAACAAACTTTGGAGAGGCAAAGACCTTGACAGAACAAGACACAGTATTAGTAGCAGAGAAGTACAACTGCTGAGACCAACAAGGCACCTTTCTAGCACGTTTCTTGCCACCTGCTTGCAACAGCCAAGGAACCTGAGGAAAGACTAGAACCAATGGAAAATGGAACAGGGCATGACATAAAGGCTTGTCCTGTTGTCCAGGACAAGTGCCCATACTATGGAGTGGAGGGAGCAAGGGGGGTCATTAGCCGTCCTTTTGTTATTATTTCAATGTATGACATTTTTATCCGGACAAGTGACTTTTGTCCCCGGACAAGTGAATGGGAAATACACTTGTACAAAGGACAACTGCCTCAAAAAGTCAATGTCAAGCTCTGATGGATGGAAGGAGCACTTTGACTTTAGTACACTCCTGCCATGTTTCAAAGATGCAGATTTACTTGTTGTATTTCTCACTAGTATGTATTTTGTTATAAACAAAACAAACTTACTATAAAATAGTAACAAACTTACAAAAAATACTATAAAAGTGCAAATAATGAACAAAATCGTTTTTGAAAAATGGCATTGACATTGATATTTCAAAGACAAGATGATCCTTAATGGTCAAAACAATGTCAGAAATGAATTATACATGTCAGCATTAGTTGATTTAGACCTACTGCACCTGTTTTTACTCCTAACAATGGCCAAGTTATGGCCCACGGTCTTCGGAATAACAAAATGACCTTGACCATGACCTTTTGAGGTCCAAATCACCCAAAATGGTCAAAACAATATCAGAAATGAATTCCCCATACCCCAATTAGTCCAAATGAAGGTATTACATGTGCATATACACCCAGAAACAGAAAAGTTGGATTTTCATCATAGCCGATGGCAGCCATATTTGATTTGGCCATTGCGCCATTCGTGGCACTATGGCGGACGAGCACCTCGGTGATTTTTCATGTCTAGGGACCCACTGACTCAGTTCAGGTGAGAAACTCCCCTAACACCAAATTGCGAACAGGACTTTAAGCCAGATACTGTATTAGTGGGGGTATTTCTGAATAGGGGTGTTTCTAAGTAGGGGTGTTTCTGAATAGAGGGCTGCCCCCAACCCTACCCTCCCCTGCCCCTTCTTTTTTCTTTTTGTTTTTCTTTACATATCTACTGCATATTACCGTGTTCTATTTGTCTGTCATTCAATGTTATATGAGATACTTCAATGGTTTCCAGTGGAAATAAGCTTAGTCTTTTCATGGATCTCCTTTTAGTAGACCTTGTAACAGTGAACTGTACCGTCATGAAACTGTACCTTTTCCTATGCAAACTTCTAATAAAGTCTTCAATCAATCAAACCCGTGACGGAGATACGTATACATACGGCCAAGCTGTGACCATTATACTAATCTGGGACATACGGTCGCAATAATGGTATTATTTTAAACACTGTAGTACTCAGGGGTGAGATGATGTGGGCTCGGTTGGGCTCGGCGAGCCCACACTTATCAAGCTGTACGCACGCGCGCCCGACATGCACGCACGTCGTCAAGTTGTGTGACGGCTCGGTCAACACTTCAATCCCCTGCCTGTCTGCTTTGCATTACAATACTCTGGTAGGCAGGCTCATTTACACTTACGGTATTACATTCTTAATCTATAAACAAAATAAAAGGAAAACATACCTTCTTCTCCAAGAATGTCTCCTGGTAGAAAACACACTTTAACACAGCTCTAAAGTAAGGATTCTAGTCTCCACTGTTTAGAAAACACTGCTCTGTTTACGCTGTGTTTCAATCCGGAAGAGAGAGAGAGAGGGGCAGAAAGCGTGATATTGAAACCTAACTTATCTTGTCCGGGTTGAAACATACACTAATAGACCTATAAGTTCCGGGCCCGCAGAAATACCAAAAATGCTGGTTTTGATTGATTGATTGATTGATTGATTGATTGGTTGATCGATTGCTTGATTATTTTATTATCACTTTGCATAGGAAAAGCACATCACAGGACAGTACAGTTCAGTGCAGATACATTGGAGTCCTTTCTTTATACTCAATTCATTCACATGACAAACAACAGAAATATGTAAACTAAAACAAAACAGGCCTAACAGTCAGAAATCAGAAATAAAACGAATACAAGATCAGCAAAAATAACATTTAAGACTTCTACAGTGTCTTTCTCCACTAATCCCTCCCTAACATTGTTGTCTAGTTTGTATTTATTGAAGAAATCATCAATTCATCTTAGTTTAGTTTAGTTCTTATTTAGTTTTCGTCAGTGAACAGGTTTGGTGGAGACGGCAGGAACATCTGACAGTTCCTAGTTTTCAACGGCAGGCTGATCAAGCTCAGTGTATCAATGGGGTAATGCTGCCCTCTAGCGGTGATTTAGGAAATAGCTTCGAGCAGTAGCCTACAGTGTGTGTGTGTGTGTGTGTGTGTGTGTGTGTGTGTGTGTGTGTGTGTGTGTGTGTGTGTGTGTGTGTGTGTGTGTGTGTGTGTGTGTGTGTGTGTGTGTGCGTGCGTGCGTGCGTGCGTGCGTGCGTGCGTGCGTGCGTGCGTGTGTCAATAAAGCAGAGATGTTTATGTTTGTTATTCATTGAAGCTGATCTACAGTCTAGGACAAGTGTCTTCAGCAGGGGGTCCTCAGAGTTACAGGGGGTCCTCCAAAATATGTGTAGCCTATGATAGAAACCTTTTTTTTTTTTTTATTAACCACTTGAGTCCTAGCGTCCATATTCTGAGAACTTTAGACAATATAGCAGGTCTGCAAGCCAAGATCGGCTATTTTCGGCAAAGGTGGTGTTTGGTGTAGAGGGAAAAAGAGAGCAGACTAAGTACAGAGTCAAAGGTCAAGTTTAATAGGCCTGCACGATGATCATGCTATCAAATAATGAAACTATATGGAATCTATGAACAGGACAGGTTGTGGGGGTCCCTGCTTCAACTAAGGGGTCCATGGCCTGAAAACGTCGAAGACCCCTCCTGGTCTATAGGATCTTCAGGCTGTGCTCTGACTGCAGAGTAGGGTTGACAACTACCCGACACTCAGCCTTATGTCTAAGGAAAACATGGGATGCCAAGAAAAAAAAAAAAAAAAAAAAAAAAAAGATAAAATCTCACTGCATATATTTATGCAAAGTTTGTGTATACTAGTAAGATGCCTCAGGGCAACATGCGACCTCAGGCCAATTCTTGGCCATTTGGCCAGTGATGACCAGCTACCCATATATTATGGAGACCCCATCATGGTAGGCCTACCCATATTTGGAGATCCATGTACTGTATATGATGCATCCCTTTTATGCCCATACATGGCGATCCCTGTCTGAACCAGCCACACAGATATGGGCTGTCTTCCTCCATATATGGGCATTCCCATATGATCCTGTTAGGTATGGGCTTAATATTGATCACATCAGGGATCTCCATATATGGGCATACAATTGATTCTGTTAGAGTGGTTCCCATGACATCACAACATACAATCCCATTTTATGCCAATACATGGAGATCCCTATCTGAACAAGCCACACAGATATGAGCCATTCTTGGCCATCTGGCCAGTGATGTATATCGATGACATCAGGGATCTTCATATATGGGCATAAAAGTGATTCTGGGGAATACCCATATATGGACATTTACAGGTTGTCACCTGTGATTATCACCTGTGATGTCACAGTGATGTGTCAAGGGAACCACAATGTCAGGCGTGACCTACAGACAGAGATAAGAGGACAAGATTTGCTGGTTTTCATAGTAAATTAACCCCCAGAACCCCAGCGTCCATGTTCTGGGGGAGTAACACTTTTGCTTTTGTGAGCTTGTAAATCAGCTATTTTTCACAAAGGGATTTGGTGAAGACAATTATTAAAGAATGGTGCAGCGTGTGTCCTCTCCTCACCAGAACTAACACGCTAATGGATTGTCCATAGTTAATCATGATTAATCACATATTAATCTCATATTGTTATCCGTTCTAAATCTGTCTTAACCCTGCAAGACCCACTGTCGCTTTTTGGATACATTTATATTTTATATAAAAAAAAAGAAATCTAAATAATTTGTCACATCACCATTGGATCCTATTGTTTAGTATTACAATACCATTGTGCACACTATTTGTATATACTGTAAATACCCCCCACAGAGGCTGACATTCACACAAATTCAAGATCTCTGGAGTCCAGAGTCTGGACAAACAACATCTACATATACATTGCATGTAATATTTGTATTGGTGATCATTAGAATGTCTAGAACAATAGGATATTATTGTGAAAGATATCCTCCAAAATGTAAATTTATAATTGTTGCTTTTTGGCTATGAAACCTTACAAAAACCTTTTTTTAACATTACATTTTCTTTTCCAAAGTACTCCTACTACAACACATCTGAAAAGTAGATTTTTATTTTTTTGCAAGTAGAAATGAATTCGGGTCTTACATGGTTAAACAGATCTTAGTTTGTAATACTCTTATGAACATGGGAGTAGACTAGAGCCCGACCGATACATCGGTCAATTCGATATATCGGTCGTTTTGGAGCAATCGGAGGGGTATCGGATATCGGTGAATTATTCCACCGATATCCGATATTAATTGTCTGTAACATGTCTGCGGAGACAGCATGAAACCCCGATTTATATAAGCCTATTTGTGGGCAATACCAGAATTATCCAGTAGAGTGCAGTATAATAGTCCAAGACGCAAGCCAACACTATAGTGGAGTTGCTGCCTCTGTGTCATTCACTCACCACATGTGCTGTATAACTCTGATTTTTCATTTTGGGGTGAAGGAAGGTGTGTAGACTTATGTGAAAATCCACAGAGAAATATAGATGTCTGACTAGGCCTACTATATAACCAATTGGAATGAAATCTGCTCAAACTGTCTGATATACGGATACAGAACCATATAGACAACATTCCTGGCCGATTGCAGGAGGGACGCCCCGCCCCCAAGTCGAAAGGGAACTTCCGGGTTCTCTCTGTCAGGCATGCATATAAACGTGTTGCCAAGTCAATTTATTTACCTAAACTATCTTGTTTTTTTTGCTTATTTATATTGCAAGAGTTGGCTTGTTTGGCTTATTTCTCTCACAAATTTTGGCAACACTGCCCAGCGCTGCAGTAAAAGATTATGACAATGAACTGAAAGGGTTAAACCAACGGAGGTTTTTTTTCCAGCTGTCAGATGGTGCGGTGACTGCGGTCATGGTCTCTTGATATGCAAGCGCACCGCTATCTTCGATGTTTTTATTCTATCTACACCAGTTAATAGTATTGATGACATCCTTAACATATCCTAAACTCAGCAAACTCCCCAGAGAAGCAGCACGACTCACAACAACAACAACAACAACAACAACAACAACAACAACAAGGTAAAACTCTCATGCTAGCTAATTAGCCTTGTTAGCTACGATCTTTTACTGTATGGGGACTACTCTTGTTACAACTAAGTACAAGTTATTTTCACTTGTGACAACACAACATTGATTATAATTGAAATACAAGCTCTTCGCTGTTGTGTTGTATCTGTGAATGCAATTGTTTTCTGTCTTTCAGACCTGTACTGTACGTCCAGGACCAATGAAGCCAGATGTGAGGGTCTCCTCATCATATTTATTGCAATAAAATATTTATACAAACTTTTCTTTGACTTGTCCATGCCTTTTTTTTTTAACTGTTGAGGGTTTCAAATGTTGTACTGTATATTGTGTTATTGAGATAAGGAATGTTCCCAATGATGCTTTGAAGGAATGCTTTTAAACACTTGTCATTTTCAATTAATCCAGTTTGTTTTTGTATCTATTAAAGCCAAATGTATTCATTGTTTTGACGTGACAGTTTAGGATTTAATGATTAAATGAGCATTAAATATGAATGGATATTTATATTGCCTTGATTAGGATTAAATCGATGATTTACAGTGATATAGTGAAATGAACACAGCATAGGATGCACATAATAGGTGGGCTAATGTGTATTATGTCTATTCTGGAGTGGGTTGAGTTGTTGACAGGCCTATTTGTAAAAACATTAATGCATATCACACAACACAAGCCAACTGTGACTTCATCCCAGAACAGAGGAGAATGGAGATGACAACGTTTGACATGATCAACCAGCGTTCTGAAGGGAAAAGGTTTGCTAGCTAGAAATCATACAACATTCGCTTCCATGAAATACTGATTAGGTTCAATGCTTGCTTTCAAATACACAAATCTGTTTATTTGTAGGCCTATATCAATTCAATTCAAAGGAGCTTTATTGGCATGAGAAGACATGTTTATATTGCCAAAGCAAGTGTCAAATAAAATAAAAACAGTTTAAAATGGCGAACATATAATATGACATGCAGTTGGAGGGAGTACAGCATTGTGTAAAAAGCTATGTCGCATTGTGACATTTTATATATATATATACAGGGTATAAAGCTTTTGAAACAATTTAAATAGCGTTATTTTTTAAGAAGTTTGCATATGAAAAAAGGTAGTTTCATGACAGTACACTAGTACAAGGTCAACTAAAGAAAGCCTATGGCAATTGTTTCAATTGAGATCTCTTTTTTTCCCCTCCAACTCATAACATTGAATGATGGCAGAACAGGTGTGTATCGTCACAACTCATTTATTTATCAGCAGAGTGGATGAGTGTTGCCATTAAGTGACATTGTTAACATAAGTTACAAAGTAAAATTACAAAGTAAAACAATCCCGTCTCATTAGTTAAGAGGAGAATCAGATCAGATGAACGTAAACAGGAAATCGCGCTACGATCAAGCCCAAAAAAGGGCTTCCGGTCGGAAGTAGGGGGCGTGGCCAGGCATGTTGTCTATATACCAAGGCTATATAATGTCTGGTGGACATTTTTTTTAATGTTTTGTAAAAAAGCATATATATATATATTCTTTACAAAACATCAGTACCGATATTGGTATCGGTGCTCTAGCACTCTCCAACATCGGATATCGGTATCGGACGAAAAAAATGGTATCGGTCGGGCTCTAGAGTAGACAAATGCTTGCTTTATGCAAATGCATGTTTATTATTATTATTGGAACAATGACAAATACTGTCCAGAAACCTCTTCACAAAAGGTTTGCATGGGAGACGAAAAAAAAAAGGGAAAAAAAGCTGAAATCATGAACCCAAGCCCAACATATAACAGACGGGGCATATTGATTTACTAACTGTAACATCACATGTAAGTAATATGAGTACTGTAGTGTCCACCTTTATGCTTATGAATGTAGACCTACTCTAACATTATATAGAGTTTTACATTAACACTAAATGATTGAACTCACACATGATTCTACTAAATAAAATAAAAAAAACATAAATTGAGCACATTCCAATCTAATAGTAGCATTTAACTCTCCATTGAAAGTAGCTTAAAGAAATAAATGTAATGCCTAATGAGTTGTGGGGTAACAACAGTAATGGTACTGTAACAATGACCATGGAAATCCACAACACATAACAGCAAAACATAAGCAGCATGCATGCTCACACACAGAGGGCTGCAAATAGGCCAAATGGCTGAGGAGGCCTCTGTTTACAGGAGTTAAGGTCTTTGCACACTGCTGCGTTTTTAGGGCCGAATATCGGAGTGATTTTCGGAGTGCGTGAATAAAATAATCAACCTCATGTTATGTCAATCACGTTTGCACACTGCCGCCGGTTTCGTATTTATTTTCGGACCAGGGTTGATTTTTTCCGATTTTCGCAGCTGTTGCACTGAGTCCCTTGCTCTCTCTCCCTTTCCTCTCTCTCTCCCTGGCCTACGGCTTTCGGATTTCCAAAACGCAACGAAAACATGCAGTGCAGTGTGCAACCACCTTCAGAGTATTTCTGCTTTTCTATCCACCTCCCTACCAACATACAGGCGTTTCATTTGATCCTTTCAGTGAGATATTTTATAGTAGAACGTTTGTGAATAAACTGGTGTTTTTTTAAATGACTACAAAAACTGAAACTCGTGTCACATTGTGTACACTGGAAAGGTTTTAATGTGGATTCACGGGTGTGCTTTCAGACTACTTGACTGAATCACTTTTTAGACTGGTGACACCAATAATCTTTTTTCTCTAGTGTGATCACTGTCCAACTTTTTAACCAATCACTCTATTTAGAATTATTAATTAGCCCTGGTTGGAAGGGCTCAGCGAGGCCAGGGTATTTTGGGTAACTCAGAAGACTTCCTATAGCCAGAAAATTATAACCAACGTGTCTTTTATATATTTATTTTGACGACATACATACATGAGCATTAATAAAACACACGATCATACAGTAAACGCGATAGTTCCCATAAACAAGCAATTTACTTTGACAAGCTAACTTTTTGCGATCCTACTCTGAGACTGTCCAGCTCTGCAGCCCTACCTCTAAGTCCACTATTTGGCTAAAATTCCCTAATTACAGAAAACCCACAGGTTATTAAACCTGTAAATAAACAAGCATATAATAACAACTAATTAATTAATTAATACACACATCACACAACAGTTTAGTACATCAAAATAAGGCAATTTCTTATATCTTATTCTCACCATTGGTCCCTGGCTCTGCTTAAAGATGTTTCCTCTGCTGTCCCTTGGTGAATCTGAGGTTCCACTTCCTGTTTGCTGACTAAGACACATGATGGTGGCCCCTGCTGGCCAATGGGCTGATAGCTAACTTCTCTCTCCCTGCCTGTTATCTGATCACTGATCATTGGGGGACCTCCCCCTGTGGTCTGGCCAACTGAATATAATACATTGGTTGACTGGATTAATAAACATAGTGAGATGCATTTTAAGCATATGACGGCGGAAATACAATGATACATACGTTTGGTTACTTAATAATAATAATACATACATACAGTAAATATGAAATGACAGTTTCTCAGTGATGCTCTCTTCTCTCTCCCTGAGAGCCTTTCTCATGGGGGAGGTTTACTCAATCTCCTGTTACAAGGCAATTGTGCTGGCAAAAGTCAAACTCAAATGTGGTTTTGAACTGTAACTTGTTGATAGTTAGCATTTATTATTGAACTCTTTCATAAAGGTACAAAATTAATTCGACCATCACGCTGGTGTTTCTTCAAGCTATCTGACCTAAGGAACTCTTTTCACAATGTTCACACTGGAAAGGTTTTTTCTCCAGTGTGGGTACGCTGGTGTTTTTTCAGGTTAGATGACTCACTGAAACTCTTGTCACAGTGAATACAGTGAAAAGGTTTTTCTCCAGTGTGGACACGCTGGTGTTTCTTCAGGCTGGATGACTCACTGAAACTCATGTCACAATGTTTACAGTGGAAAGGTTTTTCGCCAGTGTGGACACGCTGGTGGCTCTTCAGGTTAGATGACTGACTGAAACTCTTTTCACAATGGTCACAGTGGAAAGGTTTTTCTCCAGTGTGGACACGCTGATGTCTCTTCAGGTCAGATGACTTAAATAAACTCTTGTCACAATGTTTACAGTGGTAAGGCTTTTCTCCACTGTGAGTACGTTGGTGTCTGTTCAGGCTAGATGAGTAATTGAAACTCTTGTCACAATGTTCACAGTGGAAAGGTTTTTCTCCAGTGTGAAGTCGTTGGTGTTTCTTCAGGCTAGATGACTCACTGAAACTCTTGTCACAATGTTGACAGTGAAATGTATTTTCTCTAGTGTGGACACGTTGGTGTCTCTTCAGGTTAGATGAGACAGTGAAACTCTTTTCACAATGTTCACAGTGGAAAGGTTTTTCTCCAGTGTGAAAACGTTGGTGTTTCTTCAGGGTAGACGACTCAATGAAACTCTTGTCACAATGTTCACAGTGGTAACGTTTTTCTCCAGTGTGGATACGCTCGTGTGCCTTCAGGTTAGATGACAAACTGAAACTCTTGTCACAGTGTTGACAGTGAAAAGGTTTTTCTCCAGTGTGGATACGCTGGTGTCTCTTCAGGTCACATGACTCACTGAAACTCTTGTCACAATGTTCACAGTGGTAAGGTGTATCTCCAGTGTGAAGACGTTGGTGTTTCTTCAGGTTATATGACTGATTGAAACTCTTGTCACAATGTTCACAGTGAAAAGGTTTTTCTCCAGTGTGGATACGCTGGTGTCTCATCAAGTCATGTGATTGATTGAAACTCTTGTCACAATGTTCACAGTGAAATGGTTTTTCTCCAGTGTGGATACGCTGGTGTGACTTCAGGTGAGATGACTGGCTGAAACTCTTGTCACAATGTTTACAGTGAAAAGGTTTTTCTCCAGTGTCTCCTGAGAGAGAGAGAGAGAGGTTAAAACTGGTGAGTATAAAATGAGGAGCAATTTTGGCTTCCCTGGTAATAGTTCTGATTTAACTCATTGACTGCCAAGGCACGAGTTTCACGAGTTATTACAGTACTCCCAGGCTGCCAGAGCCCGAGTTTCCCGAGTTGGAAGCCATTTTGAAAAAAAAAAAAAAAAAAAAAAAATTTTTTTTTTTTCAAAAATTTTTTTTATAAAAAAATTTCTAAAAATGCCTCAAATGTATTAGGCATGATCGCAATTGTGAAATTGCATGTGTAGCCCCATAACAAACAAACACATCTTTCAAAATGTCAAAAATGGCTGTTTTGTCTGACTTTGAAGGCTTGTAACTCATGAATGTCTGAACGGATTTCCAAGCGGATTTTTTTGTTTGAAAGCTGTTAAAAAGTACTACACATATGATGCATATATGGTGCATGGGCGTGCACGATCCGTGCACTAAAAATTGATCCGTGCACTAGAAATCTAGGATAGTGGCAGTCTGGTACTTGGGGGCCATCTTGAAATGGCATTCAATGAGTTAATAGTATTTTTCATGAATGTATTTTATTCCAACACCCAGTTTCTTTCCTCACACATATATGTCCTGTCCCTGTGTTTAACACTGACTGACCTCCATTGGTCTCCTCCCAATCGTCACTGTCTTCAGTGACTTCAGAGTCAGATTCAAGCTCGACTTCAACTCCAGAACAGTGCGAAGAGGTGTCTTCATCACCGTCTTCACTTTTCACTGCTGGTAATGTCGACGTCGACCCACCAGGCTCCTCTGGTCTTTGAAGTAGCTCCTCCTGTTCTTCCTTAATGTGTGGAGGCTCTGGTTCCTCCTGTTCCTCCTTAATGTGTGGAGGCTCTGGTTCCTCCTGGAGCAGACTGGAGCTCCTCTCCTCTTTACACACAACCAGGTGCAGGATGTCTAGGAGCAGAAAAACAATATGACAGCTAACACTGGATTCCTTAAGTGTAGATAAACATCTACATCCTCCATGTACAAAATGAGGTATCATCTGCTTAATGCACGAAGTGAGGGACAGTGAATAGTGCTGAACGGACAGTGAATAGTACTGAGGGGGCAGTGAATAGTACTCAAGGGACTAGGGCTGTTTTTGACTACAATTCGAATATTAAAGAAATGGATTAGTGCTTGTGTTAATACTTAAAAACAATTCTGACCTCCCATTGCGAAAATAAATGCTTTCATCAAGTCACAAATGATCAACAATTAAGTTTGAGTGCACTGCAGTGTACACAGATGTCATTATGCCTTATCCCCATGCATACACTTTGTCTGTGTGTGTGTGTGTGTGTGTGTGTGTTTGTGTTTGTGTGTGTGACACGACACCTGTGGCCACACCCACCAGTTAATTGGTATGCGTGGTTGTCATGGTGGGTGGTGACCCAGCTGAAATTAGCCACACCCACATGGTTTGGGTTAATGGTAATTAGGGGAGGGGTTGATTCTATGATGTAATAAGTACTAGAAGGTCGGCCGGCTACGCCGGCCTCCCCTCTAGGTTGTCGCGTTGCGTCTATAGGAGTAGATATTCGTCGAAAACAAACCCCTGAGGTACAGGGTGGCCACGATCTGATTTATTTTTTATTTGTGGTGTGGTGTGTGTAATGGCCAAATATGTTTTTTTTGAGGAAAAAAATGTTTTTTGAGAAAAAAATGTTTTTTGAGAAAAAAATGTTTTTTGAGAAAAAAAAAATGGAAAAAAAAAGTTTTGAGAAAAAAATACTTTTGAGAAAAAGAAAATTGAGAAAAAAGATGTTTTTGAGAAAAAAAAAATGAAAAAAAAAAGTTTTGAAAAAAATAAAAAATTAAACGTATTGGTGATGCGATGACGTGGTGTATACGGATGTTACTGCGATTGAGGTGAAAGAGAAAAGTGGAAAGTTGTGAGCTAACTATTAGCTATGTGTGTGTGTGTGTGTGTGTGTGTGTGTGTGTGTGTGTGTGTGTGTGTGTGTGCGCGCGCGCTTCTGGCGACGCCCCCCTCTGTTGAAATTGGATCCGCCGGTCCCATAGCTGGGAATACGAGCCAATGGACAGTCGTCACCATGGCGACAGGGGGCTGGCTTAGGCTTCAAACATTTCCTTTTTGCATTGGGGTGAATGCGGAGTGGGCGTGAATGGGCTTGGAAGTGGGATGCGGCTCTTAGAGGAATGTATATATAAGATGGGTGTTTTTGGAACGGCACGTCTGACCCAGCAGGTGGCATCCTCCAGCTAAAAACCCAAATAAAAAGAGAATGCATAATTGCTCATAACAACCACACCAGGGTTGAAATGCCAATTGAAATGCATTGGCGGAACGCCGATTCCACTCTCATAGGTATTTTGGTGTGAGGGCACATTTGAGTAAAAGGACTCAAAATACCAAGAGTAAAAGTATTGTTAACTCATTTGTAGTTTACGGCCGTAAAGCCCGTTAATTTCTCTATGTCTTTCACTGCCGGCTTCTCCTACCGGTTAACGTGGGCGCTCGTCCAGTTCCCATCGTGCGTTATCGGACACTGCTATGCATCGTGTGTTCGCGTATTCCATCAGCTTCTCAAATCCGTTGAAACTTTTTCAATTGATCAATAAGTTCTCCATCTGTAAACCGCGGAGTTCAGACAGAAAGTTAACGGGCCAAAATAGAGGACGGACTTCCGCTTCCGGTTCAGGGACTCCAATGTTAAAGTTGTCCGCTCAATAATGTGTCCGTGTAGAAACCGATCACGGAGCATTAGTTCCGGCCTATTTTAGTTGCGCTTCGATAAAAAAAAATGTTTTTAAATCATTTTTATTACATTTACGGGTTCTACGGGCATGGCAGAGAAGGGGTACAAAGGGGTATTTTGATGGCAGAGTTTGAGTTAACACGATGACTGCCTTTTAATCTGAAGTTTGCTTGGTGCCTTTGTGCCGCGCCGTTTCCTCCATAGGCCGCCGCTATTATTTTGAAGCGCCGGAAGGGGGTTGTTTTTTTTTTTTTTTTTGGATTATCACTTGACGGCAACGATTACATCATCTAGTCACATGACAGTGTGGGTCCAGAAGGGAAACATGGATGCGCCCAGCCGAGTCTTTTGTTTACATTATACAGTCTATCCTTTGGCTCAAAATGTCTCTTTTGGAGTAAATGAAGTCTCTTTATGGGCCTCTCAATGGATTTACTATGGAGGACGTTCACTTCGCGTGCACGCCCGACGTGCGTTGTAAACAAATCGCGGACATTACCGATGCGGGCGGGAGCGGAGCGATGTACTGTAAGTAATTATACCTTTACAGTAAATACAGTAAGATTGACAGTCCTCACCGTCAACGGCGCCATGGTTTTAACCCTTTCAATGACGGTGAGGACTGTCAACGGCAGCAGTACAGTTAAAGTATTAAAAGAAAAAATACTCGTTAAGAATTGAACAGTAATCAATATGAAGTAAAACATATTTGAGTAAAAGTACTCAAAATACTAAAGAGTAAATGTTTTGTTAAAGAATCGAAAGTAATCATTATGAAGTAAAAGTATATTTGAGTAAATGTACTCAAAATACCAAAGAGTAAAACATTATCATTAAAGTATCGAGGTAAAAATACTCGTTAATAATTGAAAAGTACTAATTATGAAGTAAAACTATATTTGAGTAAAAGTACTCAAAATACCAAAGAGTAAAAGTATTGTTAAAGTATCAAAAGTAAAAGCACTCGTTAAGAATTGAACAGTACTCATTATTAAGTAAAACATATTTGAGTAAAAGTACTCAAAATACCAAAGAGTAATAGTATTGTTAAAGCATCGAAAGTAATCATTAGGAAGTAAAAGTATATTTGAATAAATGAACTCAAAATACCAAAGAGTAAAACATTATCATAAAAATATCGAAGTAAAAGTATCGAAGTATCGAAGTAAAAGTACTCAAAATACTAAAGAGTATAATTATTCAAAATACCAAAGAGTAAAAGTATTGTTAAAGTACTGAAATTCCTCATTATGAAGTAAAAACATATTTGAGTAAAAGTACTCAAAATACAAAAGAATAAAAGTATTCAAAATACCAAAGAGTGAAAAGTATTGTTAAAGTATCTAAAGTAAAAGTACTCGCCTCTACTCTCTACTCAAGTAATCAAGTCAATTGACATCACCCTCAATGAGTGTGTGTGTGTGTGTGTGTGTGTGTGTGTGTGTGTGTGTGCCACACACGTGCATGTGAGTATGCATGTGTGTGTGTGTGTGTGTGTGTGTGTGTGTGTGTGTGTGTGTGTGTGTGTGTGTGTGTGTGTGTGTGTGTGTGTGTGTGTGTGTGAGCGTGAGTATGCATGTGTTCCCTGGACCACACTTTGAGAACCAGATAAATAGCCGATCTACAAGCTCACAAAGTTACACAGTGCAATTTATTGTGAGCTTGTAAATCATGTGAGACCACTGACTGAGTTAATACGGAGCACCTTTGCTTGTGAGCTGTAGAACTAACCGTTTGTTCAAGCTATGTGCCATATCCATTGGTTTGAATAGGGAGCGCAAGTGACGAACTGATCGCTATACCGGAAACATGAAAAGTCGAAAGCACATAGTCTTTGCTCGGTGAGTGGCTTTAGATATTGCTCTACGCACTTCACGATTTTAGTGTTGGTATGAAAGAAAATGAGCGCATGAGAGCGAGTTAGAAATGTTTGGGGGAAAATAAAAGAAATCTGAAAACCAGAAGAAAATATAATGAGAGTGAATGGGACAGTCTGAGGTCACGCCCGGCACTCCGAGGGCCATAGATGAAATTCTGTAAGTATCCGTTTCATTTTAGTCGCACTGTACGAAACACGACGAGCGTGGGTACAAACGTGCCAAAAAACATGCATAAAAGTTGATTATTTTGGCCGTGAGGACAATGTATTCACAGATAATCTGGGAAAAAGAAAACATCTCCTCCACTCTAGCCACACTCTAGGACTGGTTTTCCCGCCAAAAATACCCCCCAAATACCCCAAACCACTCTACCTTTGGAGTTTGGACTGCGATTGTGGAGAAACCGTACAACGTTTTCGAATACCGTTTGAACCAGGAAGAAGTCCAAAAGCGTGTGAGCGTTTTTCAACTTTAAAAAGTATGCCAGAGTAATGAGGTTGCAAAGTCGAGTGAAAAAGTTTGAAAGTCAGATCCCATTCATTCTCTATGGGATGAAAGATTTACGAATAAAGTTAAATATTTCAAACAGTATAAACCTTTTCAAAATTATTAAAACAACAATGAAACTTCAAACCTTGCTGAACATTTCAAAGTTGGAACGCGGTTATTATGTGAAAGTATGAAAGAGTTATAAGAGCACAAAGAATGTGCGCTAAAAAAGTGGGCACTTCTCTCCATAGACTCCCATCATAAGGAGGATTTTTTTTTTAAAGTTAAATATTTCAAAAAATATTAAATATTTTAAAAAGAAAAATACGAGCACACATCACTGTAGAAAGCTGAACATGTTGAAGTTTGAACGAAGTTTCTAGCACAAAGTGTGAGGGAGTTGAAAGCGGACGAAGGAAGTGGGGAGAACCTTGGAAGTAGGGTTGGATACGGTAACCGCCGTACCGCGGTATACCGTGGCCTACCGCGGTGTCAGGGTCCTTACCGCGGTCAAAAAAGAGAAAAAAGAGTCTATTTTCTAAAACGGGGGAGAAGCGAGGACCGCAAGCGCTCCATGCCGCTCTGTTCTGGGCCCGAGTACCACATGTTTGGAAGCTCTGGCCGTCAAATCGCGTCTGAGACAATTCCTTACTGGAGCAGTACCCTCGTAGCCTAGCAGCAGCGTTAAACTTTCTCCATAAGTATGTTTATACATTCCTTGTGGCAGTTTCTTTTTCATTCATACGGGCGGAGCGTGAAGACTAAAACCGAAAACGAAACTAGTGCTGGGCTGCTGCAGAGCATACGCTAGGGATTGTCACTTACTACTTTTGACTGCAATTGCAGCAGCGCACGTGCTCCGTCGTTGTTCTTACAACCTTCTCTGTCAAGTCTGGTAACTAAACCTGCCTACTTGTTTACCGGTATATCACCACTCAATCAATGTGAATTGCGACGTGAGTTTACAGAATCACACGATCTACCCCGTCTCATTGTTTGATTGTTCACACACAACATGTAGTTTCTGAGAAGCCACAGTGCATTACTATAGAAACCCGACACTGCACAGATCTACAAGCTCAGAGCGCGTCGTGGACGCGACGTGTTGTAAGCTTGTAGATCTGCTACTTTCAAAGCCAGAGCCGCTGTGCTGTGCTGTGCTGTGCTGTACGGGAAAGTATAACTCGGGCTTATAGGACCGTGGAGCTTGTAGAGTAAGTCTACTACAGTCTACAATAAGTGGTTAGGGGTGTCGAACTCATTTTGGGGTGAGGGCCGCATTGGATGAAAGGCGACTTGATGTCGCACACATGTTCGCTCTGTTTTTCTTCCTGTCGTCTCAGCCACTGCTATAGCAGTATAGCAGTATATCCTTTTACAAATTGTGTTCATTATATTTTACAAATTGTGTTCATTATTAAGTAAAATAGCTACTTTCATTATTGGTATTACAGTTGCAGTTAGGTACGAGAGATGCTGTTTGTTTAAAGGAGTAGTTAATCCCCAAAATGACTTTATTTTTTCTTTGATTAGATTACTCACGCCATGGAGACTTGAGTTCAATAATATATTTTTATTTTATTTGTCGCATTACTAAGACAAAAATGTGATAATAGTACACTTCCCCCCCATTGATTCCATTCCGTGATTCTCTCAAGAACAGACTAACTGAGCTCCAGTTATGTGAAAAGGACCTTTTCTTTGACAATGGCTGGCCAGATTGCTGACATAGAAACATAGTTTTTTTTTCCAAAAATCTTAGAAGGATTCAAAAGACACTTATAGAATCGGGTCAAAATTCTAATTTTCACGATTTTTCTAAAATAGCAGATCTACAAGCTCGCAGCGCGGCACTCGGTGCCGCGCTGTGAGCTTGTATATCTGCTATTTGTTTATATTTAAAGCATAACATATTGCATCATAATGTGTTCAGGCCTAAATGGGATAAAATGTTTTCATTGACTGCTTTCTATTGTTTTAGGGATGTTAGTACCGATATTTTGATTTCAGTGGTTGGGCATGCGTACAATGGCTAAATTATGTATTTTTAGACATCAATTTCTTTGTTACTATTTCATGCAAATCAAAATCTTTAAAATCACTAAAATGATAGAAAGAAGTAAATAAAAACAAAACATTAACCTTTTCTTTTCTCTAATATCTAAAATATGACCGCTTGTTGTAAAAAATAAATGTCCTTTAAACTGAAGTGATATTGATGAATTCCACATATTATCAAAATGTTCTGGACCAGCAGAAAGGGTTAGCCAATCAGCCAGGGCATTCCTCCCTCCCCCTCCCCTCTATGACAGTGATGCTTTCATTGATTAGAGAGAACACTAACAAGGTCTTGACAGTTGTATGGCCCAATCAATTACCTTATTGTACAACCCCTTTGAAGTTCTAAGGGAGCAATTAAGAGCTCACCACAGGCTTTCAGAAATGGAATCTCTCCCTGCAACCCCAAACTCTCTTCCCAAAACGAAGTGTGTAATAGAGGCTGGCACCACCAGGCTACCATGGACTGGTATCATGGCACCATAGAGTGCCACGGCAACCACTTTGTGAAACCCTGCTGTAGCCTATAAATGTTTGGTGTTTATTGTACCCTGTATTGTCCGTCCTGATAAAGGTCTAAATGACCAAAATGGCTAAATAAAGCTACATTTCTTTTGCAAGTTCTTGACAGTGTGTCAAGTCAAGTGGTTAAACTTACTGAAGTGTGGCTGATCTTCAGGTTCCTCCTGTTTAATAGAAATGGCCCTGGCTGAGTCTGGAGAGTTCATCTTCACCTGCAGTCTGGACTCCACACTCTGCTCTGGAATGAAGCAATTCAACAAGGACTTTAATTAATAAAATAACCAATTCTGCTTTAAATTTGCTTTAAATTTTTCTATGCTTCCTTATATGCCCTGCAAAACCCCCACCCTTCACTGTATAGGGTTGTAAAGACTAAGATGTGTCATGTATTTTAGAAATGGTTTCATGTAAAACAGAGGAAGCGTAGGATACAAATAATTGTTGTTCAAAAACTGCTGATCACAGTGGGCTGTGATATAAATATGTACCAAAACTAACAAGAGGGGATGAGAGATGGTATTTGATCACATACTGTAAGCAGCCTTATTTGACCTGGGTGAGGGGAGTGATCAAAGTAGGGCTGAAAAGATCATTATTTTACATCTGTGTGTCACTCAAGACACACAAAAGCAAAACTCAACCTCAGTTAAGGCCACTTTTAACCGCACAGATTCGTCGACGATTCGGCGGCGGAAGGCAGCGGATAGCGTCGGTTGCCGAACGGCAGCTCATCGTCAGGTTTTCGGCAGCGGGTCGGGAACGTTATCGACCGAAAACTGGGAAACTGGACTTGCCCGGTTTTGTTGAGTCGGTCCCTTGCCCGTCGGCAGTGAAATGAGCCAACGAGAGCGGATAAAAGACAACACACAATCCGCTGGTAGCTATCTGTTTGGCATACATACTGTTTCCACACAGTCACAGAGGACACCGAGACAACACACTACACACAACTGAATAAAGTGGGCGCGAGTGAACTGCTTGCCTAGAAAGGTGCTTGATTGTATAATATCCACGTTTCAACTGGGTCCAGTTTGGTTTAGATTACCTCCTCTTTCAGCTGTGAAAAGCTGGATGTGTGCTTCAGCGTATGACGGTGCGTGTCGAGCATAGCAGACATACAAGCTCACAACGCTTCAAGTTCCGACATGTTGTGAGCTTGTAGCTCTGATCTATCTATAAATGCGAGAAGTCTCTGTCTGTCTGTGTGTGTGTCTGTAATCCGCGTACCTCGAGAACCGTTCGTCCCACCGGCTTCAGATTCGGCACGCGCGTTCCCCGCCGCGGCACGGAGTGCAGTGTCGGGCCTCGACCCGACGCGCGGTTTTCCCGAACCGGCGCGAAACGTTCGGAATCTCCTTATGCGGGCTGATTGTTGACATCAGGCTGTTCCGGAGGAAATCAGCGCAAGCGCTGACTCATCGTGACATCACTTCATAAAAGGCTCTGACATCACGTACGCCACATGAGTCAACAAAAAATCTCTGTGAGTGTGTATGTATGTATGTAATCCGCATATCTCGAGAACCGTTCTTCCCACCGGCACGCGCGTCTGACATCAGAGTTTTCAGCAACCGGTACTGTGTGTGCAGAGATCTCCATATATGGGCATAAGGGGACAAAGGCAAACAGATGGTCAAAACGGGTCCTATGACAACAGGTATATTGGGGTTTGCATTAAAGGGTGGGGCATTCATGGGGTCTGCTCCAAAAAAGAAAAATAAAATAAAAGAAACAAAGACAAACATAAAACAAGCAACAAAGCGTGGGACTGGGAGGATGACTTGAATGATGCAGATTTAAGCAGGCTGCGTATTCTGCTTAAAGAAGAAACAAACAAAAAGCGACAGAGATCTCATATATGGGCATAAAATGGACGCAGATAAACAGATATCTCCATATATGGCATATATGGGCATAAAATGGACGCAGAATCACAAAGATCTCCATATACGGGCATAAAGGGACACAGACAGACAGATACAGAGATCTCCATATATGGGCATAAAATGGACGCAAATAGACAGATATCTCCATATATGGGCATATATGGGCATAAAATGGACCCAGAACTATATCTGCAGTGATCTCCATATATGGACATAAAATGGACGCCGACAGATAGATACAGATATCTCCATATATGGGCATAAATGGACACAGGCAAACAGATCAAAACGGGTCCTATGACAACAGGTATAATGGGGTTTGCATTAAAGGGCGGGGCATTCATTCCCTATTTACATCGTTCCCGAGTTGGCCAGGTCGCCGACTAGACGCTATATCTGCAGTGATCTCCATATATGGACATAAAATGGACACCGACAGATAGATACAGATATCTCCATATATGGGCATAAATGGACACAGGCAAACAGATGGTCAAAACGGGTCCTATGACAACAGGTATAATGGGGTTTGCATTAAAGGGCGGGGCATTCATTCCCTATTTACATCGTTCCCGAGTTGGCCAGGTCGCCGACTAGACGCTATATCTGCAGTGATCTCCATATATGGACATAAAATGGACGCCGACAGATAGATACAGATATCTCCATATATGGGCATAAATGGACACAGGCAAACAGATGGTCAAAACGGGTCCTATGACAACAGGTATAATGGGGTTTGCATTAAAGGGCGGGGCATTCATTCCCTATTTACATCGTTCCCGAGTTGGCCAGGTCGCCGACTAGACGCTGGGCCGCCCGACAGCTTCTAGTATTTTCAATGCGCGACGTCACACGGAGGCAGAACGCTGAAGCAGCAACAAGCTGTTGTGAAAGTGTCAGATCATGATACAATTTTAAATGATTATGATTGGTTTTAAAGGTTGTTCTACTTTATCCAAATAATAATATAAATAATAGGCTTAATAACAGCATTTTCCGACAGCGACGGCATGCAGGGACGATCAACTATGGAGTGAAAATAGCCTTTCAGACTACTGCCACCTCCTGGTTTGGAATGGTATTTCATGCGATCTCTCCGCGCATGCGCACAATTGCATACAGTAAGTACAGTCGGCATACAGTCGGCAGACGAAGTTCTGTGCAGTTCTTTGCAGTCCTTTGCAAGTTCTTTGCAGTTCTTTGCAGTCCTTTGCAGTCCTTTGCAGACTTTTTGGTGTGGAGAGGCCTTTAAGACTGAGATGATTAGTTCTGATCTGAAACAAGATTATGGAAAGAGAGCCTTTTGGTCAACAAGGAAGATATAACACCATGTGTTTGTTAATACTTTAGTTTCAAGGAGTAAATAATCCCATTAAAATGTATTTCAGTCACAGTGACTTGTTACCGCGATAACTAAAAATCCCAAAATAATTGTGTTAATTTCTGCCATAATCGAGCAGCTGCAACCTTATGTGGAACTATGTAATTTTGACCTGATGGTGGCGCTAGAAGATCAAGGTCAATGGAAGACTTGGTTTAGAGTTGATCTTCCAGGAAGCCTTAATGCACTGCCCAACAAGCACGGTCAGGACCTGGACCAATCAGTGACGTCTCGATTGGGGCCAGATCAAGTCAAACAATGACTAGTCAGATCTGGTCTAGAATATCACCTGATTTCAACCAACATAAATCCTGCCCACGAAAACAGATGCCCTGGATTAATCAGAGAGGGTTTGATCGAGGCCAGATGAATAGCATATTCATAACTAGTCAGATATGTCCCAGAATATAACCTTACATGCTCATATTATTTCAACTAACATTACAAACAATGACAATAATCCTAAAACAAAAAAGTCCATATGACATCCTGTTAATTGACATAAAGATCATCCCCATATGGGCTGTGGTCTGGCCTAGTTCTGATTGTCACCGGAGACACCGGAGGATGTTATTGCGTCATCTGATTGTCACCGGAGACACCGGAGGATGTTATCGCGTCATCATGACGTCATTTGGCTTGCAGGGTGATCAAGTTTAATGACAATCTGTCTTTACATTTTAACACATCTTGTGTCCAAGTGGAGAATTTGGCTACAAGATGACACCAGAGGAAATGCCATTTAACCTAAGATTAATCGGGGTCCCGGTCCACCCTATGTTCCCCAGGTTCTATGTTCCCCTATCTATGTTCCCCACCTCACAGCATTGCTTTTAGTGAGGTTAGGGTTAGGGGTAGGTTTAGGTGGTAAGAAAGTGGGGAACATAGAACCTGGGGAACATAGGTACGGTCCCGATTAATCTCTGCAGCATTAAAGTATTTATATATTTTGTAGAGATGGACATCGGTATCGGCCGGTATCGAAAATCGTCCGGTATTATATAAAATCGGCCTCAATCGGTGACCGGCCGGTCCTAACATAATTTCCGGTTTTCCGCCGATCAAAGATGACATGCATGCGCAGTACGCAACATGTGGATCAACGCGCGCTGACCAAAACAAAGCAGCAGCGAAGCTAACGCTAACAGACTCATGAAGAAAACATGTCGCGGATTTGGACTTATTTCACTGTGTGCCAGGATGATCCAAAACTCGCTCTTTGCATTGATAAGCCATATTACCCGTTCTCTCAAATAAATAACTCCATCTCATTACAGTAGGCTACATCTGAACAAAAGCAACGATGCGAGCTGAGCGGGGCTATAGTGTTCCGTCTATCTCTCTCTCCCCGTCCGTCCGTCCCTCCCTCCCTCCCTCCACACACACTCTGACTCTCACACACACAACGAACGAACAGCAGCTAGTGGTGGCTGGCTGCGTGAATTTAGTCGAAAACAGCCGATCTACAAGGCATACAAAGTAAACTCACATCATGCTAAAGAATGGCCAAATTAATGCACACGCTTTATGTGCTGAAGCACAGGGCACCATGCTATTCCCGCAAAAGTGCTGAAATCTATAGCAAAGGCTGCCGAAGAAGCGCTAAAAATGTCCGTGAAGCGTCTATTATTTTCCGTGCGAATCGTCTATTTTACGTGCTATCAACAGTGATTTTCCGATGTTTCCTCCCTGTTGGTAGCCAGCCACACATCCCAAATATTGCGCTACATAAATGCATGTAATCATGAGCAGCATGTGTGTCCACTGCAGTCTGCTTGTTTAGCGTCCTGTGCTAAGATAAACACTTCGGAGTCTGATCACCCAATGTTGCCAGGTTTTGTTTTTGAGAGAGAAACAAGCAACCAGGGGGGTTGCTTGTTGATACTAATGACAGTATAAAAACAGAAAGGATTGCCAAGCCAATTTCACCAGCATATTAATAACAATGATAATAATAATAGTTAAATAGCACCAGCTTTCATTTTTCAAGTACAAACATTGCACTAGATTGAGTTCAAGTTTTATTTTCTTAAGTTAACTCAGTGCTGCTTAAAAAATTGTTGATTGTGACATTGAAAGTCAACTATTCCAGTGTTTAACTGGGGTACTACGAGTACCCCTGGTGATACCCAGAGGTACTGCATGAGATACTGAAGAAATTACATGGTAGAATACCAGCCAACTGAGATGTGTTTTTGAATTTTGTTGATCAGTTGATGATTGGTTGTTGATTACTAGTTATTGACATGAAAACTGACTGAATCTTATTGTCAGTGTTGAAAATAAATCTGCTCAGGATGCACTGTTTGAAACTCACTCCATTTCTTATTTGTGATGTTATATTGTTGAACAGGGGTGTTATGCATATAGCCTACCATAGTTGTAGTTTTAATTGCAGTTATATAAGCAAAATGTTGTCTGGGAAAGGGAGTACTTGGATAAAAAAATCATGGAAAGGGTACTCAAGCCAAAAAATATATGGTTTATTGTATAATTATTGTTCTTTCTTAGATAGAAAATCGGTATCGGAAAAATCGGTATCGGCAGATCAGAATTTAATAAAACCGGAAATCGGAATCGGCCAAGAATTTTGCAATCGGTCCATCTCTAATATTTTGTATTAATAGTTTTGCCTTCCCGCCTCACGTCTTCCTTCATAAACACATTGCTACAGAAAGATTGTTTTAACTGTGAGAATTAAAGTAGAATTCAAAACCGTTAAGGTCCGTTTTCACTTCAATGTGTTTCCACAGTCTATGATGTGGAAAATATAATTAATATTGCAATGTTATTCTCTCTCTGTTAGAAAATGTTCGCTCTTTAAGATAAGTAGTAGTTCTTAGAAAAAAAGACCTGGTACCCATATATGGAGACCCATGTACTGTATATGGATATATGCCTTGAGAGCCCAAACATGCTTAGTTGCTTACTCAGTTATTCGTTATGTGAAAGACCTATGATGTCTATGGCATCTGACATCGTACCCTTTCCATACATGGAGCTCCCTGTCTACAGAACCACTCATACAGATATGGGCTGTCTTGACCATCTGTCTTGGTCATATATGGATTCTGTTAGTGTGGTATGTGGCCGATGTGGCCTCCATATATGGGCATTCCCATGTGAAGTCCTGTTAGGTATGGGCTTAATATTGATGACATAAGGGAACTCCATATATGGGCATAATAGGGATTATGTTTATGTGACATCACAGTGAAGCCAGAATGTGATGTCAGAGCTCAGAGCAACAAACCCATAGATACACAGTGTCAGGCGTGACAGAGATACATACGGACAAGCTGTGACCGATTACATACTAATCTGGGACCTACGGTCGCAATAATGGTATTATTTTAAACACTGTAGTCCTCACTGTCTGCCTTAATAGTGAAATGTTCATTTTCTTCCAAGTTAAGGGCTTTGCACACAGACGCATTCTTTCGCGAGGACAAAACGGGACTATTGCATAAAATAAAATAAAAAATAAAAAGAAAAGAAAACAATGATAGGCCTACTCTACGACCTCATGTCATGCACACCGGCTCAGAATTTGCCGTGACAAGTGGCTGCGGCCGTGCGTTCTTTTCTCGATCGAAACCAGTTCGATTCGTGCGTCTCTTGTCGCATGCGGTGAAAACTAATTGACTCATTTTATGACTCCTTTTCGGGTCCGCAGTGTGGATTTCGCACAGCCTTGCACACCAAATCCAATGCATTTTACTCATACAGAAAATGAAGAAAAAACAAAACAAAAAAACGCAACGGTCATGTATGAACATAAAATGAAAACATACCTTCTCCAAGAATGTCTCCTGGTAGAAAACACACTTTAACACAGCTCTAAAGTAAGGATTCTAGTCTCCACTGTTTAGAAAACACTGCTCTGTTTACGCCGTGTTTCAACCCGGAAGAGAGAGAGAGAGGGGCGGAAACAGTCCTCGTACTTCCCTCTATCTTGTCCGGGTTGAAACACACTATTATAAGTTCCGGGCCCGCAGATATACCAAAGATTCTCGTTTTGATTGAGTGATTGATTGATTGATTGATTGATTGATTGAATGAATGAATATTTTATTATCAGTTTGCATAGGAAAAGCACATCACAGGACAGTACAGTTCAGATACGGTCTAATTAGTCTCGCGTGGCCAGACTGTTGCCTCCGCGATTTGGTCAAATGCTTCCGGCCATAGAGCAAGGAAATTAAAAAGAAGGTAGGGACATATACGTCATTTTCGCTATCATGCAATTCCAGACGGCAGATTCGTCTCACCATGGGAGCCAGCCCTGCAGCCGGAAGTTTGGTGGCCTGCATGGATTCCATGGAAACTGTGGAGAAGCTCATGAACAAACCAACAACAAACAATTATTCTAACTGTCTTAGACCTTTGTCAAATAATCACTTCTGGAAAATAAAATACATCATATAAAACTTTTTTTCCTGCTATGTTACTTTTCAATGTGCACACTGTGCAATTTTATAGAGGTATCTAAAGAGTACAAAGTACGTTCTGAACGTGCCAAGGATTAGTGTTGCCATGTGTGCTTATTATAAGCAACTTTGGGCTTATTTGTCTGTGAAGTTGCTTGTAAATATTGGTTGTTGCAGGTGGCGTCTT
The DNA here is from genome assembly GCF_963921795.1 of Nannobrachium achirus. Lineage (NCBI taxonomy): Eukaryota > Metazoa > Chordata > Actinopteri > Myctophiformes > Myctophidae > Nannobrachium > Nannobrachium achirus. The sequence goes on from NC_137827.1 coordinate 7,271,181, forward strand.
GGGAGTGTGTGTGTGTGTGTGTGTGTGTGGGGGGGGGGGGGGGGGGTGTCCACGACCCCCAGGGGGTCCGCGGAGGTACTGCAGGGGGTCCGCGAAATTATTGATGAACATGAATAAATAAATACATTTCTTTCACTTTTCCCCCCAAATGTCCATTTATCTTATAGGTTCTATCTTTTAAAACATTTTCCACATAAAACATGCTTACTGTGCAATTGACATTGTTGATAGTATTATTGACATTGTTCTCAATAAGGTATGCCTATGTATTCATGTTTAAAATAAAAGTATGAATATTTATATGAAACACAATGTTATACATGAATAGGCCTACCTATAGCCTACGAATGTTCAATCTGCTCCATCTGATGGAGCAGATTGAAGACCCCTGTTCTAAAGTGAACAAGTTGCTTATTTATTTATTTTTTATTGATTGAAGAATGTATTAGAAGCATGGAAAACGTACAGTTTTATGACAGTAGGCCAACTTGTAATCATTGGTACAAGGTCAACTAAAAGGAGATCCTAGTAAGCTTTTCGTCTTATTTTAAGCCACTTCATGTAGGCTATCTCATAACATTGAAAGAGACCGATGGAGCACAGTAGGCTACTTTGCATATGCAGTAACAAGGGAATGGGCTTTTTATTGTTTTAACCAGTGGAAGTGGTGGTGGACTGGTGGTGGTACCAAAGTTTTTTACTTGAGTAAAAGTATCATCAATATTATCAATGTTTCGATCAATTGAGTACAATTAGGACCCCATGGAAACAAGCCATAGCCTACTTATACTTTTTTGGAAAAATAATTTTAGCAGAACTTGTACTGTACTGTAGCCTACTTCTCTGTACCTGTCTCTGCAAACTGTAAGTAGGCTAATCAATCAATACAGCAATTTAGAAATAATCTCTAATAAAGTTAAACTCAGGAATTAAAAATTAATGATATTAAAATATAATTAAAGTACCAATACAGAAAGTGCTTTCAATACAGCATAAGTGCTCATAAAAGCCTAGTACCTGCCTGGCTCTAGTTGATTATTTTGGTCTTGTTTTCCTAGGCCTGGTTGCTTATTTCTCAGAACCTGGCAACACTACCAGAAACGATACATGACGGAGGATGACGCTGTTTAGATGCCTCAATAAAATTATACAGTGTGCACATAAAAAAACAATTATATCTTGCCATAGAGTATATATCCACAAGTTTCCGCGGGAGTTTACTGGAGACTATCCGGACCAAACTTCCGGGTTTAACACAAGATATATTATGGAAGAAGGTATGGTCGCCAAAACGGCTGGGGATCTGCATGGGAGCCAAAACTGGGACCGGAAGTTGTGTGAACTACAATGGAGTCCATGGCAGAAGGATGACAGCCAGCTGTGAATAAATTATTTCTGAACGTTTGTCTCCTTTGTCAGTTAATCTGTCCAGGAATATAAAAGAATGCATATCACAGGTTGTTTTGCAATCAATTGTTTTTTTATGTGCACACTGTATAATTTTATTGAGGCATCTAAACAGCGTCATCCTCCGTCATGTATCGTTTCTGGTAGTGTTGCCAGGTTCTGAGAAATAAGCAACCAGGCCTAGGAAAACAAGACCAAAATAATCAACTAGAGCCAGGCAGGTACTAGGCTTTTATGAGCACTTATGCTGTATTGAAAGCACTTTCTGTATTGGTACTTTAATTATATTTTAATATCATTAATTTTTAATTCCTGAGTTTAACTTTATTAGAGATTATTTCTAAATTGCTGTATTGATTGATTAGCCTACTTACAGTTTGCAGAGACAGGTACAGAGAAGTAGGCTACAGTACAGTACAAGTTCTGCTAAAATTATTTTTCCAAAAAAGTATAAGTAGGCTATGGCTTGTTTCCATGGGGTCCTAATTGTACTCAATTGATCGAAACATTGATAATATTGATGATACTTTTACTCAAGTAAAAAACTTTGGTACCACCACCAGTCCACCACCACTTCCACTGGTTAAAACAATAAAAAGCCCATTCCCTTGTTACTGCATATGCAAAGTAGCCTACTGTGCTCCATCGGTCTCTTTCAATGTTATGAGATAGCCTACATGAAGTGGCTTAAAATAAGACGAAAAGCTTACTAGGATCTCCTTTTAGTTGACCTTGTACCAATGATTACAAGTTGGCCTACTGTCATAAAACTGTACGTTTTCCATGCTTCTAATACATTCTTCAATCAATAAAAAATAAATAAATAAGCAACTTGTTCACTTTAGAACAGGGGTCTTCAATCTGCTCCATCAGATGGAGCAGATTGAACATTCGTAGGCTATAGGTAGGCCTATTCATGTATAACATTGTGTTTCATATAAATATTCATACTTTTATTTTAAACATGAATACATAGGCATACCTTATTGAGAACAATGTCAATAATACTATCAACAATGTCAATTGCACAGTAAGCATGTTTTATGTGGAAAATGTTTTAAAAGATAGAACCTATAAGATAAATGGACATTTGGGGGGAAAATAGTGAAAGAAATGTATTTATTTATTCATGTTCATCAATCAAGCAATAATTTCGCGGACCCCCTGCAGTACCTCCGCGGACCCCCTGGGGGTCGTGGACCCCCCCCCCCCCCCCACACACACACACACACACACCCCACACACACACACTCCCAAGACGCCACCTGCAACAACCAATATTTACAAGCAACTTCACAGACAAATAAGCCCAAAGTTGCTTATAATAAGCACACATGGCAACACTAATCCTTGGCACGTTCAGAACGTACTTTGTACTCTTTAGATACCTCTATAAAATTGCACAGTGTGCACATTGAAAAGTGACATAGCAGGAAAAAAAGTTTTATATGATGTATTTTATTTTCCAGAAGTGATTATTTGACAAAGGTCTAAGACAGTTAGAATAATTGTTTGTTGTTGGTTTGTTCATGAGCTTCTCCACGGTTTCCATGGAATCCAATGCAGGCCACCAAACTTCCGGCTGCAGGGCTGGCTCCCATGGTGAGACGAATCTGCCGTCTGGAATTGCATGATAGCGAAAATGACGTATATGTCCCTACCTTCTTTTTAATTTCCTTGGTTTAACAGCAGACATACACGCTCACGTCGCGTCGCAGATGCAACCCGTTGAGAGCTTGTAAATCGGCGCCGGAAGATCGATGCAAACGTTTGCGCGATGCACTATGGGGCGTAGGAAACTCGTGGATAAAATAGAGAGCGGACGAGCCCCGCCCCCACTATCATTTCAATGCAAGTGCTCAGTGGCGTTTTGAAGCAACGGCTACGTGCTAGCATGTAGCTAATCCAGGTGCATTCTGGGGGAAATTGGCCACTATTCGAGACCACAAATGACGTCACGCTGCTCTCCGCTCACAGGAAGGAGTGGAGGGGGCGGGACCAAAATGCGCGTTTAGGCTGCAGTTCCAACTTTGGCCACCATCGGGGTTGCTTCAAATCTAGCCCTGGGTTCTGGGGGCTTGGCTCCCGGCATACAGTCTGGCAGACGGAAATGGGAGCTGCTGTTCCAGACTCATTCAGAGATTGTGGAATAGTTGTCTGGCTATACGCGAGACTACGGTTTAATGGCTTGTTTAGCCTAAATTGGGGTCCTTTCTTTGTACTCAATTCATTCACATGACAACAGAAATATGAAAACTAAAACAAAACAAACGTATATAGGCCTAACAGTCCGAAATCAGAAATCAGACAGTGGATCTTTTCTCCACTAGTCCCTCCCTAACATTGTTGTCTAGTTTGTATTTATTGAAGATATCGTCAATACATTTAATCTTAGTTTAGTTTAGCTCTTTTTAGTTTTCGTCAGTGAACAGGTTTGGTGGAGACCTCTGACAGTTCCTAGTTTTCAACGGCAGGCTGATCAAGCTCAGTGTATCAATGGGGTAATGCTGCCCTCTAGCGGTGATTTAGGAAATAGCTTCCAGCAGTAGCCTACACTCTGTGTGTGTGTGTGTGTGTGTGTGTGTGTGTGTGTGTGTGTGTGTGTGTGTGTGTGTGTGTGTGTGTGTGTGTGTGTGTGCGCGCGCGCGCGCGTGCGTGCGTGTGTAAAGCATGAGACATGTTCAGATGTTTGTTCTTCATCACTCTAGGAGGGTCTTAGTTGGTATTGCGTTATAAGGAAAAGTGCTTAGAAAATGAATTTCGTTCCCACGTCTGGGCACTACTCGTTCAATGCATTTTTGCATAGACAATACCCCTGTGGACTTTGGGTTAAAAGTTCTCCGCACGAAACCTGCACGACTTTTGTCACCAGCCAGAATTGTATATAAAAGTGAATAACAAAAAAACGAAAATCTTGTGCTGCTTTTTTTGCTTATAAAATGTACTATATTGATTTTGGCAACACAAAATCTTTCTCAAATGTCATAAATACATCTACTTAACATCTGAAACAAGTATTTGTGCCATAGTAATCTCATATGTGAATTTAGATTGTGAAATATAGCAAATTTGTTGAAGAAAACGCCTCAATGTATGTGATTGGCACCCAGCAAAATGAAACATAGGCTACATATAGTAAATGTTGCTAAAAGCTTATGTCTCATACGTTAACATAACACATCTCACAGCCAACTGTGTAATGAAAGGTACCGTGGCCAGAAATGGATGAAAATCAAACAAACTGCTATCACACCCCCCTAAATTGAAAAAATTCCCCAAATGGACAAGACTATAATAAATGCACAAAAGGTCATGTCAGGTATAAAATATGTATTTAAGTACCACAGAGTGTCCCATCATCTGTCTTTTGTAGGCTACATCAAGACACCCCCCCAACCAAAACAAAACACATACATATGTTGGCAGCACAAGTAAACGTAAGGCTGTGCTGTGACAAAATACAGCAAATGTTAAGCTTTTTCCTCCCACATGTATGTATTGCATTTAAATGTGATAAAAGCAAATCTTGAAATAAAACAAGTATTTAGCAAATTTTACATACTGACATGGTGCGTATATTACTCATGCCTGTCACTTTCATCCAGGGGTCATCAATATTTCTGTGCTACGGACAAAATGTGTCAGTGGCTGATTTTATATTTTATAATGTCTTGTTTTTGATCATAAGACCCAATTACTGAATTCGAAGTCGACAGGTTTTCTTCAGAATATCTATGGACATTGTGACATTTTGGCATATTAGGAGTCCAACCAGTACTAGTACGCCCTGGGGACTGCCCCATAGGTCGAACTCCCGTTGGGTCGAACAGCGTCGGCAGGTTAGATAATCACCCACAAGCGTCGGCAGGTTAGATAATCACCCGCGTCACGTTTACTGAGGTTAGGTTTAGGGTTAGGGTTAGGGTTAGGCATAGTTTTACTGAGGTTAGGATTAGGGTTTGGGTTAGAGTTTGGTGGTCGATCCAAAGGGTGTTTGACAGTGGTGTGATATGGATTTTAGAAGTGGTACCCCTCTAAATTCATGACGTCACGTGCACGTCACGTACGCGCGCGTGCACACGCATGCCTGCCGCTCGGTGCTAGTTGAAATACTGTATTCAACATCACAACATTTTAATGTAGCCTAACTATATTTCTTATTATTTAGTTACATTGTTAATTAGTTTCAATTAATGTATTTTTTATATAGGCCTATATAAAATAACTTTACATATTACATAGACTTTACTTTACAATCATAGACACTTTCGGAACTCTCCCTCCGCTATGCATGCAGCTCTGACAAAACAACACACTGCTTCCACTCTTGTGAAGTAAATAGATGAGATGTTCATCATGTTCACAAAAGGAGACGTTTTGTCTGCAAAGAATGCAAGGCGAACGTGCTGCTGGCCGTGTACAAGTGTAAATGAGGATGTAGGTGAGAACTGCCTACCCGAGTATTGTTATGCAAAGCAGCTAGCCAGGTAGGGGAACTGAAATGTTCGTGCTGACCGCGGCGTCACACAACTTGACGACGTGCGTGCACGCGCGGGTCGTATGTGCGTGCATGTGGGGCTTGCGTACGTGCAGCTTGAAAAAAAAGAAGTGTGGGCTCGCCGAGCCCAGCCGAGCCCACGGCATCTCACCCCTGGTGTTTGACCTAATGACATGTTACCGTACGCCCTTAACTCTGAGATTGTACAAATGGAACCAAATGGTTCTCAGAGTTACACCCATGTTATGGTAATTCAGGGCTTGCTCTTCTATGTGTTTCTGTATATACCAGTAAGACTCCCTAATCGGGAGATAAGCGACCGTCAGGTCGCAGCGTGATTTGTGTAGGAGCATTTGTGTAGGAGCAGTGTCCAAAAATGTGGTTCAAAAAATCGGCCTGATGGTGGCGCTATATGGGACATCCATATTGATGAGATGAGTGTAGACATACTGTGTAACGATTTGCGTGATTTTAGGGCAAAATCTGTAGGAGCAGTGTCCAAAAATGTGTTTGAAAAAATCGGCCTGATGGTGGCGCTATATGGGACAGATCCATGTTGATGACATGAGTGTAGACATAGTGTGTACCGATTTGTGTGATTTTAGGGCAAAATCTGTAGGAGCAGTGTCCAAAAATGTGTTTTGCAAGAATCGGCCTCATGGTGGCGCTAGAAGAGGGCCATGTGAGAAATGAGGGGTGGGGTCTCCGCGTTGCCTTGGCGGACGAATAGGTACCGGCCCCGGCTCTCCCGGACGCTCCTAGCCCGAGTTACGGCATTTTATGTGAGCTGCAGTGGAGGGGGTCCTCCACTGGGGGCGCCACCACTTTTGCATCCGTTCTGGAGCACCAGGAGTCGGTGGTCCCCGGGAATTCCCCGTGAGCAGCCCCGTTGGGGTGGTCATTTGGTCATTTTTGCACATTTGGTCATTTTTTACATCCCAGGGACCTGGGGGTCCCCCCTGGAGGTTGTAGTTTGGCAGGCAAGGAGTGTGTGTGCAAAATTTGGCATGGATCGGGGCAACGGTTGCGGAGATATGAGCAGGGCAATAGTGTGACGTGTGAGGTGTGACAGACAGACTGACGGACTGACTGACTGACTGACTCACAGTTTGTGGAGGTTTTGATAGTAAGTGCGACCTGACGGTCGCAATTATTGTCCACTCATTTAGTATGTCCGTGGCAAAAAAAGATATTTCTACATAAATCTCCACCAAAAGCCAGCATGGTGATGAATGACCCTTGCTTAATCAGAGTCATCATCCCATGAAGCGTGTTTCTTTTGAAACATTCTCAGTTATGGCACTATGTTTCCGACCTGTTCTGGCACTGAAATAAATCAGTACAAGACAGTCTTGCAGACATACTGTACAGGTTTGCTTGTCTTCAACTATAGTGAACAACATGCAAAACACTTGACTGTGGAATCAGCACACTGTCCTGTAGATATGTTGAGCAAGGATGATGTGGTCACTGTAGATGGGTTAGTGTCCACTGCTGACATGGTGTGGGTTGGAGGGGTGGAGGTGGAGCATAGACTTGAGCTCTGCAGAGACAGGGCTGAGTGTAATGCCATCCAGACCGCTTGCTTCCTTGGCATCAGCATTACATGTCTGTTCCAGTAGCATGTCAAAAGAAACACTACTGTTGTGGCTGCCATCTGCTCGTCAGCCAACAAATACACCTGCCATCAGTGCTTCATGTACCTCTGAAGCTGTTTCCGGTAATTTCTTCATCTAAGGCAAATACAAAGGTAAAGATTGCTGCCCGTACTTGTAGTGGCCTACTAAAGTGAGGTAGGGTAGCATTCTTGCTGATTCACAGAGATGTCCTGTCCAGTCACCTTCCCGCTCGTAGTAGATAAACCTTTGGAGAATATCTGACATCTCCAGGAAGTTTGCCCAGAGGACTGCAGTTGATTGCCCTTTGAATGATTCCTGAAAAGCAGCAGCTGATCTCCTAAGACTGCCATCTCTGGATGCCTCGTCATTTCTAACTTCTGCCAGATATCTCTTTTTCAAACAGGACTTTGAGGGCATGTAAAGTTTGGTAGTATTACAGTATGTCTTTTCAACAAACATCTTCTTGATAGTTCCTTCTCGACAAAGACTTGCTGCAACAAGCAGATCATCTGCCCCTGCATCCCTGATAATCTTGCAAATAGCCTTCATGTTCAGTAGTTGTGAGCTTGGTGGAAGCCTCCCAGCAACAGGACTACATTGCCAAACTCATCTTGGTGTTGCCTGATCTCCAGTGATAATGGTAATAATAATAATAGTTACCTACTGTCCCGCGAGGGAAATTCAGTATTTGCAGCCCAACCCAGCTGCTTTGCAGCCCACAAGGAGCGTGTGAGCAATTAGGGGTTAAGAATCTTGCTCAGGGACACACATCGACATTGCTATCCTGGCCGGGAATCGAACCAGGCTCCCTAACCATTCAGCTATGGCCGCCCCTATAAATGGTGTACTTATGTAGTGAAGAGTCGTTTCATCTCTTTTCTGAGGACAGAAGGATCAGTTGGCGATGCTGGGATGAGTGAAAGGTAGCCACTAATGCTAGCCTGTGGTTGAAAGTTTACACAGAATGCTGAAAAGCCGGGTAAACCAGCTTCTCCATCTGGAGGAGAATTCAGCAACTGTGATGTTGGAAGCTATTCTACCTAGTAGGTGCCACACAAGTAAAAGGTCTTCAGCCAGGCCATCTGATGAAGTCTCTAGAATCTCCAACTTCCTAGTGCTCAGGAGACCTGGACTTCTGTCTGTCTTTGCTTGCTGACAAGAAACACTTGGGAGTAGGTGGTTCAGCAATGTGATGAATTAAAAATGTCATCTTTAAGATACATTTAGCTGTATGTACGTTTTCTCCGATTTTTCTCCGCAATCATCCCCACAACTCTTGATAGAATCTGAGGTAAAACTGACCAAATATGTTCATATTGCCTTTGTCATAACAGCCAGCTGTCACTGTAAAAGTCATAGTAAAGCTCATTTTCGGGTGGCGTCCATCTTGGAAATATGTAAATTAAAGATCCAGACACACCCAATCATGAAGATAAGTATTCCATTGAGTTTCTCTTGATGTGAAACCATGAAATAGACACCAAGTTTACTTGTCATTATAACAAAATTACAGTCACTGACAATCACTTACATTGAAGCGTTTCCTTCAACAAATTTGCTACATTACATGATCTAAATTTGCATATGAGTATACTAAGGCACCAATACTTGTTTCAGATGTTAGGTAGATGTATTTATGACATTTGAGAAAGATTGTGTGTTGCCAAAATCAATATAGCACATTTTACAAGCAAAAACAGCAGCACAAGATTTTCGTTTTTTTGTTATTCCCATTAAATACATTTCTGGCTGGTGACAAAGATTGTGCAAGTGGCACGCGGATAACTTTTTGTTTCTTACTCACTATCAATAGATCTTTCTAATGAAGCAAAGTTTATGTAGTGCCCATGGGGCGGGAACGAAACCGAACGATAACAGCCACGCAATACAGCCTATCTTCCATACCTGCCAACCTCAGACCGCCGGAAAACAGGAGATTTCTTCAGGGGGAGGGGGGTCGTTTTAGTGACCACGCCCCCAAGCCAGTGGTCTGGGGGTCCCCTCTCCCCGGATTTTCTTGATAATTTGGCATGGCAAGAGAGAGAGCTAGATCTCACACCTTTCAACAAAAAGAACAATCAAATACGGCCATGGTGATTTGCATATCTAATAGCAACGGAACTACAGTATAATGGCCGTGGCTGAATATCAGCGGGTCTTTGACAAAAAGTGTGAAATCCCCCAAAAAACTGAAAAAATCTTCTGTTTTGAGGGACATTCTGGAACAGAAGACATGGTCAAATGACAGGAGACTTCTTCCAAAAATATTGTTGGCAGGTATGGTCTTCTACATTGGGTCCGGGACCCCTAGGGGGTCCTCCGAGTTACTACAGGGGGTCCTCCAAATCTTTGTGTGATAGTAGTTTTTTTTAGTATGTTTTTTTTTCTCCCTTGTTATATTAAAATTAACCACTTGAATCCTAGCATCCATATTCTGAGAATTTGCAGCGAGGCTAGGTGAACTTGTAGATTGGCTATTTTCGGCAAAGGTGGTGTAGAGGGGGGAAAGAAGCAGAATAAGTACAGAGTGAAAAGTCAAGTTTATTAATACACTGATGATCGTGCTGTCAAACAATGAAACTATATGGAATCTGCTTCATCTCTCTCTAGGGGTCCTTGGCCTGAAGACCCCTCCTGGTCTAGGATCTTCAGGCTGTGCTCTGACTGCAGAGTAGGGCTGACAACTACCCCACTAAGGAAAACAAGGGATGCCCAGAAAAAGATAAAATATCACTGTATATAATATATTCATGCACAGTTTATATTACAATATTAACCCCTTGTACCTCAGCGTCCATGTTCCATTATCTAAAATAACACTTTTGCTTTTGTGAGCTTGTAGATCAGCTATTTTTTTTTCACAAAGGGATTTGGTGTAGTTGTCTGCTAAAGAAAACAATTGCAAGAAGACAATTATTAAAGAATGGTGCAGTGCGTGTCCTCTCCTCACCAGAACTAACACGCTAATGGATTGTCCATAGTTAATCATAATTAATCACAAATTAATCACATTTTCTGATCCGTTCTAAATCTGTCTTAACCCTGCAAGACCCACTGTCGGTTTTGGATACATTTATATTTGATTAAAAAAATAAAAAAATAAAGAAAAAATAAATAAAGAAAGAAAATCAAAGTAATTTGTCACATCACCATTGAATCCTATTGTTTAGTATTACAATGCCATTGGCCACAATATTGGGAAAATGGCGCTCTTTCGAACGACCATCATTTTGTTTTAGCGACTCGCTCCACGGAAGTTAAGGTTAGGGCGAGGGTTAGAATCGGGTGTCGAAAAGATGACATGTAGAAACAGTGACACGCTCCCACAATATTTGCATATACATACCCCCCACAGAGGCTGACATTCACACAACTTCAAGATCTCTGGAGTCCAGAGTCTGGACAAACAACATCTACACAAAAATGTACTTTTGTTTTGGTGATCATTAGAATGTCTAGAACATGTACATATGTTATTATTGTGAAAGATATCCCCCAGATGTAAATTAGAGCAGGATTTATAATTGTTGCTTTTTGGCAATAAAACCTTACAAAAACTGTTTTTTTTAAACATTACATTTTCTTTTCCAAAGTACTCCTACAACATCTGAAAAGTTGATTTTCTTTTTTTGCAAGTAGAAATTAATTTGGGTCTTACAGAGTTAAACAGATCTTAGTTTGTAATACTCTTGTCAACATGGGAGTAGACAAATGCTTGCTTTATGCAAATACATGTTTATTATTATTATTATTGGAACAAGGCAATACTGTCAAGAAGCTTCTTCAAATAACAAAAGGTTTGAATGGGAGAAGAAAAAAAAAGCTGAAATCATAAACTCAAGCCCAACAAATAACAGACGGGCATATTGATTTACTAACTCTAACATCACATATACGTAATATGAGTACTGTAGTGTCCATCTTTATGCTTATAAATGTACTCTAAAAAAACATTTTTTTTTTCTTTTACATTAACGCTAAATGATGGACCTCATAAGTGATTCTACTAAATAAAACAAGTGAAATATTTTATAGTAGAATGTTTGTTTCCCTTGGTGTGAATAAACTGGTGTATTTTAAATGACTACAAAAACTAAATCTCGTGTCACATTGTGTACACTGGAAAGGTTTTTTCTCCAGTGCTGGTGTGCTTTCAGACTACTTGACACACTGACACACTTTTTAGACTGGTGACATCACTGAGGTTGTTCTCCAGTGTGAAGACTCAGGTGTTTCTTCAGGCTAGATGACTGAATGAAACTCTTGTCACAATGTTTACAGTGGTAAGGTTTTTCTCCAGTGTGAATACGCTGGTGGCTCTTCAGGCTGGATGACTGATTGAAACTATTGTCACAATGTTTACAGTGGAAAGGTTTTTCTCCAGTGTGGACACGCTGGTGCGCCTTCAATTGAGATGACTGATTGAAACTCTTGTCACAATGTTCACAGTGAAAAGGTTTTTCTCCAGTGTGGACACGCTGGTGGCTCTTCAGGTTAGATGAGTCACTAAAACTCTTGTCACAATGTTCACACTGGAATGGTTTTTCTCCAGTGTGAACACGCTGGTGGCTCTTTAGGCTAGTTGACTGACTGAAACTCTTGTCACAATGTTTACAGTGAAAAGGTTTTTCTCCAGTGTGAACACGCTGGTGGCTCTTTAGGCCAGATGATTCACTGAAACTCTTGTCACAATGTTTACAGTGAAATGTTTTTTCTCCAGTGTGGACTTTTTCTCCAGTGTGGACACGCTGGTGACTCTTGAGGCTAGATGACTGACTGAAACTCTTGTCACAATGTTTGCAGTGGTAAGGTTTTTCTCCAGTGTGGACACGCTGGTGGCTCTTCAGGTTAGATGAGTGACTGAAACTCTTGTCACAATGTTGACAGTGGTAAGGTTTTTCTCCAGTGTGGAAACGCTGGTGTTTCTTCAGGTAAGATGACTGACTGAAACCCTTGTCACAATGTTTACAGTGGAAAGGTTTTTCTTCAGTGTGAACATACTGGTGTTGCTTTAGGCCAGATGAATCACTGAAACTCTTGTCACAATGTTTACATTGAAAAGCTTTGTCTCCAGTGTGGACACGCTGGTGACTCTTCAGGTTATATGAACGACTGAAACTCTTGTCACAATGTTGACAGTGAAAAGGTTTTTCTCCAGTGTGGATACGTTGGTGTCTCTTCAGGTTAAATGAATTGTTGAAACTCTTGACACAATGTTCACATTGGAAATGTTTTTCTCCGGTGTCTCCTGAGAGAGAGAGAGAGAGAGAGAGAGGAGAGAGATGAGAGAGGAGAGAGAGAGAGAGAGAGAGAGAGAGGAGAGAGAGAGAGAGAGAGGGGGGGGGGGGGGGGGGGGGGGGGGGTTGAGGATAGAAGGGGAGAGGCAGGTTAAAACTGGTGAGTATAAAATGAGGAGCAATTTTGTCTTCCCTGGTAATAGTTCTGATTTAATAGTATTTTTCATGAATGTATTTTATTCCAACACCCAGTTTCTTTCCTCACACATACAGTATATGTCCTGTCCCTGTGTTTAACACTGACTGACCTCCACTGGTCTCCTCCCAATCGTCACTGTCTTCAGTGACTTCAGAGTCAGATTCAAGCTTGACTTCAACTCCAGAACAGTGCGAAGAGGTGTCTTCATCACCGTCTTCACTTTTCACTGCTGGTAATGTCGACGTGGACCCATCATGCTCCTCTGGTCCTTTGAAGTATCTCCTCCTGTTCCTCCTTAATGTGTGGAGGCTCTGGTTCCTCCTGTTCCTCCTTAATGTGTGGAGGCTCTGGTTCCTCCAGTTCCTCCTTAATGTGTGGAGACTCTGGTTCCTCCTGTTCCTCCTTAATGTGTGGAGGCTCTGGTTCCTCCTGTTCCTCCTTAATGTGTGGAGGCTCTGGTTCCTCCTGTTCCTCCTTAATGTGTGGAGGCTCTGGTTCCTCCTGTTCCTCCTTAATGTGTGGAGGCTCTGGTTCCTCCTGTTCCTCCTTAATGTGTGGAGGCTCTGGTTCCTCCTGTTCCTCCTTAATGCGTGGAGGCTCTGGTTCCTCCTGTTCCTCCTTAATGTGTGGAGGCTCTGGTTCCTCCTGTTCCTTCTTAATGTGTGGAGGCTCTGGTTCCTCCTGGAGCAGACTGGAGCTCCTCTCCTGTTCAGGAGAAACCTCCTCTTTACACACAACCAGGTGCAGGATGTCTAGGAGCAGAAAAACAACATGATAACTAACACTGGATTCCTTAAGTGTAAATAAACATTTCCATCCTCCATGTACAAAATGAGGTATCCCTTTTTTTCTTCTTTTTCTCAATTCATATATGTGTTTTTCTTTTTTCTTTTCTTTTTTCATGGGGTAGGCAATATAATTCTGCTTCCGCCTATACCTTTTTGGACCAGCTTTGACTGTGCATAATAATTACTGTATGTATTTTGCTGGTTGTCTGAAATGGGACCGAAATAAACTAAACTAAAGTAAAACATATTGAGGAAATATCTGTTTCCATCAGAACTGACTGAAAACAACTTTATACTTAACTTTGTTAAACACTTGAACCCCAGCATCCCTATTCTGCCGAGAATGTTAACCAAAAATAGCAGATCTACAAGCTCACGACGCGTCATAATATGACACGTTGTGAGCTTGTAGATCTGCTATTTTGGAGAAGAGAGTTGGGCTTAGATGAAAAAAAAATGAAAAAACTCAAGTACAGTACAAATCAGGTGTTTTTCTAAGCATAGAGGGTCTACAGTAAGTGGTTAAATTGAAGTGAAATTGATGAATTCCACATATTGCAGCACCCCTGGGACGCGTTATTTGAAATGACGCTGCAGCTCCAGGCGGAGCCGCTCGATTGTCCACGACATTGCAAACGGCACGAAGGCCAGCGGACGGGCCAGGGCCGCGCGGCCGGCGGAGCGCCGCGCGAGTTACGAAGCCGTGGTGAATGCAATCGTTATATTTATGCCCAGGCCGTAAGGCCTGGTCAAGCCCACGATAAACGCCCTGTCCAAGTGAATACAATGGAGCGCTCCCTAGCTCAGGTTCAGCCAATCAAAAGCTTCCGTGGGCGGGGTTTCCCTGGAGCTGCGGTGTCATTTCCAATAACGCCCCCTGGACTGGTATCAAGGTAGCCTGATACTTCAGTCCGCACATCACCACCCCCTGTTGGTGGCTGGTGTGTAGTGTGGACTGAACCCGGAGATATTTTATTTTATTTCAGGCTCGCCTGAAGAGCGGGCGAATTGAATGAGCCAATCAGGGTTGTATGCTTGGGGCACGTGGTTTGGCTGCTCCGGTCTCAGCCCCCTCCAAACAGAGCTCTTCTGCCCACGTCAGAGCAGTGTAGGCCCACGTGAGATTCACTAGTGGACTCTGATTGGTGTCCTCTGCCCACGTGAGAGTCTAGTGGACTCTGATTGGTCCGTGAAAACTGTCATGGCGGAGTCAGACTCGACTCGAATTATTTTAATAAACTATACAATAGTGCCGTTTCATTACGTTTCAATACCATTTTGCACTAACGTAAACATGCAGTCATATAATATGTTATGAGAAATAACACATTTTTGCAATGACACGCCACGTCGCCCTCGGAGGCTCTAAGCGTCTGTGTGTGTGTGTGTGTGTGTGTGTGTATGTGTGTGTGTGTGTGTGTGTGTGTGTGTGTGTGACGTCAATAGGCTTTAGCCCGCCCCCGCTGAAGTAGAATGTCTGCTCGAAATCTCAGACTCTCTCCCCCACGTATTGTGGTGTGTTGAGTCTGACGCATGCAGTCAGGCTAGTATCAAGGCACCCTAGAGTGCAACGACACCCACTGTAGCCTATAAATGTTTGGTGGTTATTGTGCCCTGTATTGTCTGTCCTGATGAAGGTCTAAACTCTAAATGACCCAAATGTTGAAATAAAGCAAAAAGATTTTGTCAAGTTCTTGGCAGTGTGTGGGTTCTAACGCAGGGGCGGCGTAGCTCAGGGGTAGAGAAACCGTCATTAGAGCACGAAGGGTTCCCAGTTCGAATTCGGGCTCCCCCTGAGTTAATGTCGAAGGTATTTCGTTATACTTTATTGAGTCAAGAAACATGTAACATTCCCTTTAAATGCCTTATCATTTCATTGTACATGTCCTGGGTGCATCTTGGAATATGAATATAAACAGATGTGTAAACGAAATGAATAGGGGTGTGTACACATGAGGTCATGTTGTATTGTCATTTTCATTCTGTGTTTTTATGTAGGTGAAGGTCTGCAAGTGTTAAAAAAAAAGAAGAAAAGAAATGGGTCAAAATGTCTATAATAGAAAGAAAGACATAGCATGTAAGGGAGTGTCAAGTCCTTGTGCGAGACTCTGAACCTCTAGTTGCTCCCGGTGAGCAGGTTGGTGCCTTGCATGGTTTCCTCTGCCATCTGTGTATGAATGTGTGTGTGAATGGGTGAATGTATTGCACAATCTATGTAAAGTGCCTTGCATAAAAGCGCTATATAAATGAACCATTTACCATTTTATTATCAGAGATCCCCTTTTGAATCATGGAATTATGAAACAATATTAAAACATAAGACTCTGCAAGTTGTGAGCTTGTAGATGGACTATTTTCAGCACATGTTCCCCCTGCTTAGCGATGCTAGGGTTCAAGTGGTTAAACTTACTGAAGTGTGGCTGATCTTCAGGTTCCTCCTGTTTAATAGAAATGTCCCTGGTTGAGTCTGGAGAGTTCATCTTCACCTGCAGTCTGGACTCCAAACTCTGGTCTGGAATGAAGCAATTCAACAAGGACTTTAATTAGTAAAAGTAACCAATCTGCTTTAAATTTGTTTCTATGCTTCCTTATATGCCCTGCAAAACCCCCACCCTTTACTGTATAGGGTTGTAAAGACCTATGATGTATCATGTATTTTAGAAATGGTTTAATGTAAAACAGAGGAAGTGTAGGATACAAATAATTATTGTTTAAAATGATCACAGTGGGCTGTGATATAAATATGTACCAAAACTAACAAGAGGGGATGAGAGATGGTATTTGATCACATACTGTAAGCAGCCTTATTTGACCTGGGTGAGGGGAGCGATCAAAGTAGGGATGAAAAGATCATTATTTTACATCTGTGTGTCACTCAAGACACACAAAAGCAAAACTCAACCTCAGTTAAGACTGAGATGATTAGTTCTGATCTGAAACAAGATTATGGAAAGAGAGCCTTTTGGTCAACAAGGAAGATATAACACCATGTGTTTGTTAATACTTTAGTTTCAAGGAGTAAATAATCCCATTAAAATGTATTTCAGTCAGTAAACAGTGACTTGTTACCGCGATAACTAAAAATCCCAAAATAATTGTGTTAATTTCTGCCATAATCGAGCAGCTGCAACCTTATGTGGAACTATGTAATTTTGACCTGATGGTGGCGCTAGAAGATCAAGGTCAATGGAAGACTTGGTTTAGAGTTGATCTTCCAGGAAGCCTTAATGCACTGCCCAACAAGCACGGTCAGGACCTGGACCAATCAGTGACGTCTCGATTGGGGCCAGATCAAGTCAAACCATGACTAGTCAGATCTGGTCTAGAATATCACCTGATTTCAACCAACATAAATCCTGCCCACGAAAACAGATGTGCTGGATTAATCAGAGAGGGTTTGATCGAGGCCAGATGAATAGCATATTCATAACTAGTCAGATATGTCCCAGAATATAACCTTACATGCTCATATTATTTCAACTAACATTACAAACAATGACAATAATCCTAAAACAAAAAAGTCCATATGACATCCTGGTAATTGACATAAGGATCATCCCCATATGGGCTGTGATCTGGCCTAGTTCTGATTGTCACCGGAGACACCGGAGGATATTATCATAACGTCATGACGTCATTTGGCTTGCAGGGTGATCAAGTTTCATGACAATCTGTCATTACATTTTAACACAACTTGTGTGCAAGTGGAGAATTTGTCTAAAAGATGGCACCAGAGGAAAGGCTATTTAACCAAAGATTAATCTCTGCAGCAGTAAAGTATTTATATATTTTTTTGTATTAATAGTTTTGCCTTCCTGCTTCACGTCTTCCTTCATAAACACACATTGCTATATGGAGATCCATGTACTGTATGGGTCAATATCTCCACTCCGACATGTCTCCTTTCCGACATGTCTCCATTCCGACACTAACCCTATCTCTAACCCTAACCCTAAACCTTAGGCCCATGGGAGTGTCGCCACTCCGACAATAAGAAGTCAATTTCGGAGTGGCGACATGTCGGAATGGAGAGAGCCTCCCGTACTGTATATGGAGATATGCTGTGAGAGCCCAAACATGCTTCAGTTATTCGTTGTGTGAAAGTCCTATGATGTCTATGACATCTGATCTGACATCATACCCTTTGTAGTGCACATATGAATACTGAATATGGATACAGTATTAATATATATCGTAATATTAAAAATAATATTTCATAAAATAATTATGAAACATAATTTTTCTATCACGCTATTGTTTACAAGCGTGAGTTCTTGGCAGAGTTGCAATAAATGTTCATTACTGTGCATACATACTGTAAAATATGAATATTTACTAAAAATGACAAATTACCTTTTAATAGAATGCCTAAGCATTTAAGATTCCAGTACCAATCACATCGATTCAAAACACACAGAAAGAATGTCAATGTCCACACTGTTTCGCTAAAATATGAAAAAGTGATTTATTATAAAAATCATAAAATGTACATTCAGACTAGCATAACTATGTCTGATTCTTCAAGCAAAAGATAGATAATAGGTTCCAAGGGAAGTAGTAGGCATAGTATTTCAAAAACCTGTCAAACTGTACAAAATAGGCAGACTACTGTACAGTGTTCACTTTTGCAAAGTGTTTCCCCAAAAACATATATATCAAACAATCACCAAAAGAAAAGAAATGAAATAAATGAAATCATACAAAATCATTAAACATTCGATATCTAACCCTACTCTGCGTTGCCAATGACATATGTAAACACACACTGCCTTACTTTAGAGGGTCCGTCGGCGTCACGTGGGTAGTAGTAGGAGGAGAAAGAGAGAGAGCTAGCTGGTTGTTAGCAAGCGCTAGGTCGGCCATGTTGGCGGGGCGTCGTCGCCATGCGGTCTGGCCATGCGGCCTGAATGGAGGCAGCCATCTTGGAGATCCACAGGAAGTGGAGCGTGCCCCCCCTCGGGCTGGAGAGGAGAACAGGAAGTCTCCCGGTCTGCTGGAGGAGATGTTGATGATGGGCGCTGGAGCGGGAGAGACCGCGTGCTCCAATCCCAAGGAATGGCAGGGTATTAGCCTGCTGAGCTCAGGGGATCCTGGGAACCCTGTAGTTGTTGGGAGATGTTGTCACAGACGAGAGCGCTGCATGCTCCAATCGCCTGGTCTGGATATCTGGTTGAGAGAGAGAGCCGAGGTCTGCCCTCTGTGGAGAGACTAGAGGACAGGCTTGTCCCCTCTGCCTTTGATGGGAGAGTTGTGGTTAGCCGAAGGACGGCCCCCCCCCCGGGCAGCTGAATTGTCTTTTGGCTCTCCTGTTCTGTTGTTGTCTGTTCAGTGATTTTTGCAAGAGAGAGAGGGAAAACCAGGAAGTCACTTATAAAGTGAGTAGGCGGGGCTTGTTCCTAAGCCCCGGAATGGGTGGGGTTGAGGCACAGTCTTTTCGGCAAACCCCCTTTCTTAGATGGAGTGAAAATAACTTTTTCCTGTTAACTTCTAAGGAACGAGATTTTCCTACATTTGACCAGATATTTGTAATCATCATTATTTTAGACATGTAGAGGTATCAAGCACCATTGTTTTATATCGTTCAGAGGGCAGATGGTTTAAAAAGTTAAATAACCAAAGAAATACATATTCGTACATGTTAAAATCAATGCATAGTTGATGTACATCATATTGGAATACAACCATGTAGTTTAATGTTGTAAAATGTCATTGCATCAAGCAGTTTTTAGCACATTCCATGGTTTCCCATTGTCTGTCCTCATTTCAGAGAGGCTGCATATTGCTGTGTGCACATGAAGAGAAGAGACCCTGGCAGGATGTCCCTTATCTTGATCGGCCACATACCAATAGGCAATAAAACATGGTCCTTGGTCCAGTTGAGGGTATGGTGTTTGGTTACATCCTGGAGTACCTAGCCCTCCTTTTGGAGAAAGTTGGTACATTCAACCCATTCAACCCAAGTCCCTATAGGGTCCATTTGGTTTGAATATGATACATAATTCCATATTTGGCTCTCATGCTACAGATCCCCCCTTTTGTCATCGAAGTCCGACAAAACGGAAGGTTGAAGTCACGACCTTTGGATGACAAAACAAAGATGAGAGCAGTATATAGGACACAGATGGCAGTAATATTTACACATGTCAGATGGCAACTTTTATTGATCTTCACTAACTGATCTAGCATCACTGGGTACAACTGGAAAAAGATAGTTCTACATCATGGATTAACAATTCATGAAATGAAAACCATAAATCATAGAACATAAAGTAAAACCCCTGAACATGGATAACAGTAATAACACCTAGTTCAAATAAGGAGGCTTTTATATCACCCAGTGAAATGGGCCTAATAGTATGGGGCCCTTAGAAATAGGATCAAGACAGGAAAGACAGAAAAAAAACAAAAACAAGAAAAAATAATCAAACCAAAATCATAAACAAAACTATACTCGAAATGCCTGTGGAAAAGGTGTGTACATTCAACAGGTTTCTCCGGAGAGAGAGATAGGTATCAGGCATTACATAGTGTATGATTTTCTTATTGGGAGCTAAAGGTTCCTATCTACGTTTCAAAAAACATATACAAAAAATGGAAATATTAGATAACAAACAAACAAAAACAAAACAAAAAGTTGCAATCATACAGTACATAGGTGGAGGTCATTCCCACTTTCCTGGGAAGGCAATCATGCTTATCGATATTGTTCTTTAAATGTGTTTGTCATTATAATTCTCTTCGTCCTAAATGCCTTAGCAAATATTAGTAGTTTAACTGCTGGCCACCTCCGTTGCGGCCTGTTAAGGATATTGTCATATATTTTGTTAAGATTTAAAGTTTTGATTGGGTTTGACCGTCTGAGTATACGTTCTGTACTTGGTTATTTGTGATCCGAGCCTGCTTTCTAAGTACAAATATCAGTGGAGCTCACTCCCTTGACCTTGAGTTTGTCAAGGGAGGGCATCTGGTTCTGAGTATTTTAGCGTCAGAAATGAGCAGGTATAAGATTGTCCCATGATGGATTAGGGAAAAACACAAGCACACAAGCATATCAATGAGAGGTGGTTTTGTAAATAGTGGCCTAGGAAGTTTGTGATCAGCAAACCGACTAGATTCTAACTACAATCCCGTGGGATTTGCTTCTATGAACATTTTGGCTCGGGTCTGGATGGATCAGATCCAGACCCCGCTTACTAATTATCATGGGAGCAAACAGATTTATGGTATTCTTCCTATTGCAAGAAAAAAACATAAAGAGAACAGGGCACACTTAGCATTGCCCAGGTGGGACAAACATAATGCAACTTAATGCACAGTGAATGCGCAACAATACT
The DNA here is from genome assembly GCF_963921795.1 of Nannobrachium achirus. Classification (NCBI taxonomy): domain Eukaryota; kingdom Metazoa; phylum Chordata; class Actinopteri; order Myctophiformes; family Myctophidae; genus Nannobrachium; species Nannobrachium achirus. The sequence goes on from NC_137827.1 coordinate 7,292,263, forward strand.
ACATGTGCTTTATTGGGTTGAGCTATTATTTTGAAATTACCGCTGTGGTTTGAATGACCAACCGAACCCCCCTTTTTGCAAGGCGTCGATGTTCTACAGTGAGTCGTGGACCCCCCCTGTGCGGCTACTGCGTAGCAAACACAGAGCAGAATAGGCAGCAGCAGCACACTCAAATAGATGAGCGTTGACATAAGGCGCCTCACAAAAAGGGGTGGGGTCTGCAGAGAACTAACTTCAGGGTTTGTGAACAGACAGACATATTGGGTGGGTTTCAAAATAACATATTCCGTGGCGAGATCGGTCGCCCTAGCCCTGGCAGGGGCATCGGTGTCACCCTGACACGCACAAGCCTGTAGTCGTTGGAGGGAGACCTCCCTGTCCAACGTAGGTACTGTCTCGACCATGTGTCGACGTCCTCCCTTTAGAGAAACACACTTAACAAAGTCAGTCAAATCCACAGGATTTGGCCTGAGTAAGCTAGCGGATAGGGCGAAACCCCCCTCTGAAAGGTTGAGTATAGGTTCAGACACATATATCAGGTGCTTCACAGCCATGTGCCCTACCTGAATGAGACACAATAAGGCCTGATGCATTTGAGTACCAGTCATAGCGTACGGTTGAATGGGGTGAGACAACATGTGCATTTCACGGTTGGCACTTTGTGCCCGGTGTTGCAGGTCAAGGAACAAACTCTGTGACATCACACTAATGTCCGCTGTCGTGTCCAACAGCGCTACGTGGGTTACTTCATGTTGTAACTTCACCGGGGGGAATAGCTTCCTATATGCGCTCTTTCGCTGGACTTTGGCTAACCTTTGGGTCTGCCTAGTGTCCGCAGAGGGCACGTGGGGCCTGCGAGTTCTACGCGGGAGCTGTTTCGTCTCACGGACGACCGGGTCACGTTGTGTTGCGAGTGTAACACTTTGAGCCATCGACGAGGCTAAGACAACGCAGACGGAAAGGGTGAGATCAGAAAGAAGGACCCCAGGGACGAAGTCCCATGCTGAGTTGTTGACAGCCCCTGCTTTAGTAAGGGCACTTGTCTCGTCATTGAAAACTATGGCAGGTCCCAGAAGGTTTGAGTGGTTTCTGACCTTTTTACCGTATACCTGCATGTCTTGCTTGTTCGCGTTGTGATCGCGGGCAAGAACCAACTCCTTATGCTTGACGGGTTTTAACTCGGCTGTTCGAAAACCGTTTTTACGCCCGTTGGGCAAGTGATGAGTGTAGTCGAGACGGGTGTAGTGTGAATCGGTGCAAAACATTACTCCCTTATTGCCGTGCGTGGAAGCGCACCAAAGAGCGATCAGTATGCTGGAAATCACCGCAACAAGTTTGAAACACAAAGGTCTCGCCGGCATGTTATCTATCCATACCAATTCTACCTTCGCTTGGCGAGGAGGTTTGCTGTATGAACAGATGTCAACACACACCGTAGGCGAGTCTGTGCACGTGTTGCCTTTCAAACTCCGGTCCTTTTGGGTGACATTGTTTGCCCCAGCGTCTGCTAGGGTGTCAGTCACGCCGTTACACGCAGTGTCTGCGAGGAGGCCTGTGTGAAAGGGGCACACAAGAGTTTGTTGCTGTTGGAGGACACCCCCCCCGTTCAACGGTGGCATTGGCTTGACTACGGGTGGGTGTTTCCACGTCAGAGCGTCACACTCCACAAAGTCAGTTAGATTTAACGAATCCTGCGCAGGTTTTTCAGTAGAGAGGGTGAATTCCTCCTCTGAGAAGGCAATTACAGATAGTAGTTGCAGTAGTAACAGGACATAGCCCAAGAGAAGTGGGAGGTATTCCATTTCAGACGCATACATTGGACGGATTGCAGCCATGTGTCTCATCTGAAAAGGACACGAGAGGGCATGAACCATCTGAGTACTAGCCTTAGTATAAGGCCGAACACTGGGGGATTGATACAACCCGTCGCCCTCTAGGTGGGCATGCTGTGCCCGGTATTGCAGGTCAAGAAACAAACTTTGAGACATCACACTACTGTCAGCTGCTCTGTCCAACAGCGACTCGTGGGCCCATTCGCATTGCGTTGCGAGTGACAAACCACTGGTTTGTGCTATTAACGAGGCTGTAACAGCTGTGATGTGTATGTATCTGTACCTGTCAATCACTTTAAGAGTGCATGCATTGTAATCAGTGCACAGAATGTGTTCTGTGCATGATGGTGTGTCCTGTACTGGTGGCACATTTTCGCGGTTCTCAGCTCCTGGGCTGTGAGCGGCCATCTGGGCTTGATTGCTGAGCGTTTCAAACGCAGTGTCGTCTCCGGAGAGACACAGAACCTCTTTCAAGGGACACTTATCTGTTACCTGCTGAGATTTAGGGTCATTAACTTTGGCAGCAAGCTCTGACAACAAAGCTGTTGCAGAAAGCATGGACAGTTGTCCAATATCAAGGGATTGAATTAGGCTTTTATCACTAGGCAAAGGGCTTTCCCGTGTCGTAGGACGGGTTGACAAGCTTCCCGACCGAAGTAAATTGGCCTCGTTCGTACTTCCGTCACTGAGACTCAGTTCGTGGAACGGGCTTAGACTACAGTCACGAGAGACCTCGCCGTCAGGCAAGGAAAAGCAGTTGTGATTGTGAGAGGAGGGCCTGCGGCATCTTCTCCTCTCTCGATCAGGATCGCTCTGTCTCTCTTGAAAAGTTATATCACCTTTCGCTATGAGTTGTAAAGCAAACAATTCAAGCTTGTTGCTGGGCCTCGGACGCTCCGTCTTAAAACCCTGGCAAGCCAGTTTTTTTAGAACCTGGTGAACCGTCCTGGAGTAAGGCCCCAAAATGGGTGGACCGTTAAAGTTAGCAGTCGTCGCTAAGGACTTGATCATCGAGACAAAAACCTCCATGAGTACAAGATGGTGTTAGTTTGACTGACTACAGCTGGAATATCAGGGAGAAATAAATCGAACCCTGATATTTAAAATAAATATGTTTTGCTCCAAGCGTTGTTTTGGGTTTATATTCCTTTTCCACACTAATAACACAACAGTTCCCCTAGGTTCATCCAGCACGTGAACTCAAATTTAACAGCCGTTTCCCACGATGGAAACTTGTGAAATAAGTTCTGTAAATTATGGGTTTAGATAAAAAATCCCTCAGTTAGTCTCATAAATTAAATTAATAATTGATATGACTAGCAGGGCTTTAAGTAAAAATTATTTATTTTTTTTCCTCAAAAAGAAAAATCTAAAGAATTCAATGGAAATTTAGATCTTAATTAAAATAATTGTTCTCAATACTGGATGACGCAAAGGAAAGGAGCTTACTAATGACCCAATAGCAAGATAGGTGTCTCCAAAGTTCGTGAACGGAACTATTAATTAATAGAATAGATTAAACTGGGTTAAAATAGGCTAATCCAATTTTAATCCTCCTTTGACTGGGACGGTTGTTCGACTGAACAGACTAGACTGGACTCAATGGAAGAGTCCCATCCAGTTAATCAATCACTCAAGCGTGTCAGATAGAATTTATAGAAACCTAAGTTCGGAAACACACAAAATGCAAGGTACAGTTTTGGGGAAAAGAACTACAAACTCAGAACTAATGATCGCTTACCAACACTGGTTGGTCAGACGCTTAAAGAAAATGAAATACTGCTTCTAGCTAACTGATGGAACAAACTCACTACAGTGTGTTTGCTATGTAGATTACTCACTGTTAAAACAAATCTAGTGCAAATGGCTGGACAATGCTCAGCATGCAAGCAGACCATATAGCCCTCACTGTCATAAACTTACAGGCCTGCTGCAAAGGACGCAGGACTGGAGAGACAGTTTTATTGTCTCTCTTCTGTAGTGTTGTTTATGACTGGAGTCAGGGAGGTGCCTTGGCCTGACGGGGAAAAGTTTTAAAACAGGTAATCAAATAGCAAAGATGTACTGTAGGTCCAGTGTTTGTCAAAACTCATGCACAGCCAAGCGTGCGTGTTTTGATGGAAGTTGGACAAATGAGCGAGAGAGATGAGTTCCTTCTGAGTTATGGCTAAAGAGTTGTTCGTCAGATGGTCCAGACGAAATGAAAACGACTGGCTGATCTGACAGTATGCGGACACAAAGTGTCCTTAATAGATAAATGAAGGATAAAAGAAATAAAAACAATTGATTGGCGTAATTGTAGGATTTGACAAAGATATTTTCAAACCACGGTGACCGAGATAATGAATTAATTAATAAATTAGACTGGATTACAATAGGTTAATCCAATTTAGTCTTTATTGGCTGGAACGATTGTTTGTTTGATTGACTAAACTGGAGCATGAAAGAGCCCAAATCAGTGATCAATCTATCAACCGTGTCAGCTATATAATTTCTATAGGTCTCCGAGGTTAGAGAATATGCCAAAAATGTCTGACTTGTAGTCAGACCAAATATCCTAGTTTGGGAACTTGATATTAAATAAACCTAGTAGGTTTTAAGTGTTTGCTCTAGGCTTTCATCATTCTTCTTCAAGTAATAAAGAACACCCTTGTATTTCATCCAGAAAGTGACATTTAAATTTCAATCTTTTCAATTTTCAATGAAATTTGAAACTTAATTAAAATAATTGTCCTTGATAACTGATGAAACACAAAGGGCGTAAACCATTAGACCTATTGATAGGTTTGGCAAAAAATATTTTTCAAGCGTCGATGACCAAAGTGAATAAGTAATTAAAACAAATTAACTTGGATTAAACTTGATTAATCCAATTAATTCATCCAGTAGTTGGAAGAGTGTTTGCCTGACAAAGCTGAACCGGTTCATGTGAGACCGATTCAGTTATCAATCAAACAGTCGTGCCAATTTATAGAATTCACTAAGTCCTCGAGGCTGGGAGAATACAGCCAAACTGAATAGGGAGAGAGTAGATAAGATAAGAAAACAAACACTTTAAACGTTTTAAAACAAAGCTCACAGTTACAGCTTGATAGCTATATAGGTGCGTGGAGTTGTAAATTATGGTTGGGATATCCTTAATGTTACAACGTGGTACAAAGTCGAAAACGGGTTGAAAACCCAAAGATCTGAGGTGATGTTAAGACTGTCACACAGAGAAACCTTTTAATTGTCCTCTGGTCTGTGTATTGTGTATGGGAGGTGTTTAATTCTCACCAGAGAAGTGATAGCTGCGCGTAACGCTGAGTGTGAGAGAGAGGGAAGTCCCAAAGCATGTGAGACTCCACCCTCTATTCAAGATGGCGTCTTAGCCAAAATGGGACTCAAATGGGTCTATTTTGCCTGGCTCTTGGAGAGCCTAGTGAAAGTAACACCCACTAAGCACGTACACCCACACACGCGCGCACAGACACAGACACACACACACACACACACACACACACACACACGCACAGACACACAGCACTTGATCACAGGGCGAACACGCCCACACACACACACACACACACACACACGCGCACACACACAGTTGTCCACGGAGTCCCGTGTCCAACGTCCCGCAGTATATAACCTGCTTTGATTTAAGAATTGTGTTGGGATTTACAAGGCACAACGCTCCGGTTACTTTACTGTTTCGTAGAGTTTATCAGATACGCTATTAAATAATTCCCCTTCATACACAACAAACGATTTGGCTGTTATGAAGCGCTGAAAGTAGGACCAATTCTAAAAATCCTACTTTGTCGGAACACACAGTAGTTTTCTTCCAGTCAGTTTAAACGATAGTTTAATTTTGACGGGCGCACACTCACTTTAATTTAACTTAAAGTGGAAAGTGGCCCGGAATACCGACTACTTATGCTTAAATCAGGGTACATGTATGGAATGTAGCTATCATTACAAATGGTTACCACTGACTTTCAGGCGTTTCGACCCACCCCACACACATATACTGTACTCAATATGAGTACTGTACATGTACAGTATGAATTATTCAGAACCGCGGCCGCGACTCTGTCTAATCCATAAAGTAAAGATAAAGTACAGTATGACACTGACAATTAGTGCATTTGCTGTGGCTCGGTGCGATACTACTACAGTACGTCCAGCGTATATGTAATAGCCTCGACAGACACAGAAAATGGAAAATTACTTTCTGCTCGTTTCGAACAAAATATGATTAATACTGGAAATCAGCTAAAATCCCGGAAGATTTTTAGACCAAAAATCATTTTTTTTTTCAGAAATATGAAATTTATGAATTTTCATAAATTCATATCTACAGTATGTACAGTAATGGAACAAGACTCTGCCCCACGTCGGGCGCCAAATATGTAGTGCACATATGAATACTGAATATGGATACAGTATTAATATATATCGTAATATTAAAAATAATATTTCATAAAATAATTATGAAACATAATTTTTCTATCACGCTATTGTTTACAAGCGTGAGTTCTTGGCAGAGTTGCAATAAATGTTCATTACTGTGCATACATACTGTAAAATATGAATATTTACTAAAAATGACAAATTACCTTTTAATAGAATGCCTAAGCATTTAAGATTCCAGTACCAATCACATCGATTCAAAACACACAGAAAGAATGTCAATGTCCACACTGTTTCGCTAAAATATGAAAAAGTGATTTATTATAAAAATCATAAAATGTACATTCAGACTAGCATAACTATGTCTGATTCTTCAAGCAAAAGATAGATAATAGGTTCCAAGGGAAGTAGTAGGCATAGTATTTCAAAAACCTGTCAAACTGTACAAAATAGGCAGACTACTGTACAGTGTTCACTTTTGCAAAGTGTTTCCCCAAAAACATATATATCAAACAATCACCAAAAGAAAAGAAATGAAATAAATGAAATCATACAAAATCATTAAACATTCGATATCTAACCCTACTCTGCGTTGCCAATGACATATGTAAACACACACTGCCTTACTTTAGAGGGTCCGTCGGCGTCACGTGGGTAGTAGTAGGAGGAGAAAGAGAGAGAGCTAGCTGGTTGTTAGCAAGCGCTAGGTCGGCCATGTTGGCGGGGCGTCGTCGCCATGCGGTCTGGCCATGCGGCCTGAATGGAGGCAGCCATCTTGGAGATCCACAGGAAGTGGAGCGTGCCCCCCCTCGGGCTGGAGAGGAGAACAGGAAGTCTCCCGGTCTGCTGGAGGAGATGTTGATGATGGGCGCTGGAGCGGGAGAGACCGCGTGCTCCAATCCCAAGGAATGGCAGGGTATTAGCCTGCTGAGCTCAGGGGATCCTGGGAACCCTGTAGTTGTTGGGAGATGTTGTCACAGACGAGAGCGCTGCATGCTCCAATCGCCTGGTCTGGATATCTGGTTGAGAGAGAGAGCCGAGGTCTGCCCTCTGTGGAGAGACTAGAGGACAGGCTTGTCCCCTCTGCCTTTGATGGGAGAGTTGTGGTTAGCCGAAGGACGGCCCCCCCCCCGGGCAGCTGAATTGTCTTTTGGCTCTCCTGTTCTGTTGTTGTCTGTTCAGTGATTTTTGCAAGAGAGAGAGGGAAAACCAGGAAGTCACTTATAAAGTGAGTAGGCGGGGCTTGTTCCTAAGCCCCGGAACGGGTGGGGTTGAGGCACAGTCTTTTCGGCAAACCCCCTTTCTTAGATGGAGTGAAAATAACTTTTTCCTGTTAACTTCTAAGGAACGAGATTTTCCTACATTTGACCAGATATTTGTAATCATCATTATTTTAGACATGTAGAGGTATCAAGCACCATTGTTTTATATCGTTCAGAGGGCAGATGGTTTAAAAAGTTAAATAACCAAAGAAATACATATTCGTACATGTTAAAATCAATGCATAGTTGATGTACATCATATTGGAATACAACCATGTAGTTTAATGTTGTAAAATGTCATTGCATCAAGCAGTTTTTAGCACATTCCATGGTTTCCCATTGTCTGTCCTCATTTCAGAGAGGCTGCATATTGCTGTGTGCACATGAAGAGAAGAGACCCTGGCAGGATGTCCCTTATCTTGATCGGCCACATACCAATAGGCAATAAAACATGGTCCTTGGTCCAGTTGAGGGTATGGTGTTTGGTTACATCCTGGAGTACCTAGCCCTCCTTTTGGAGAAAGTTGGTACATTCAACCCATTCAACCCAAGTCCCTATAGGGTCCATTTGGTTTGAATATGATACATAATTCCATATTTGGCTCTCATGCTACACCTTGTATGCCCATACATGGAGATCCCTGTCTGTAGAACCAGCCACACAGATATATGGCCTGTCTTGGCCATATATGGATTCTGTTAGTGTGGTATGTCATGTGGCCGATGTGGCCTCCATATATGGGCATTCCCATGTGAAGTCCTGTTAGATATGGGCTTAATATTGATTACTTAAAGGAGCTATAGTCAACTTTTTCTTGAAAAACGGATGCTAAAATAAAAATAATGTTTCGAAAAATTTTTAAAAAAAAATAAGCTTCATATATGTGTAATAAAGATAAAATCATCATTTTGGCCCTTTGTTTATCTTTATTTTTCCGCTTTTTGTGGTCATTTTTTAATTGAAATACATATATGAAGCTTATTTTTTTATAAAATATTTTCGAAACATTATTTTTATTTTAGCATCCGTTTTTCAAGAAAAAGTTGACTATAGCTACTTTAACTCCATTTAGCAGGGATTGTTAAAGTGACATCACAGTGAGAGCATCAGAGCGACAAACCCATACACAGTGTCAGGCGTGTGAGATACAAACATACGGACAAGCTGTGACCGTTTACATACTAATCTGGGACCTACGGTCGCAATAATGGTATTATTTTAAACACTGTAGTCCTCACTGTCTGCCATAATAGAGAAATGTTCATTTTCTTCCAAGTTAAGGGCTTTGCACACAGACGCATTCTTTCGCGAGGACAAAACGGGACTATTGCATGAAAAAAGAAAACAATGATACTCTACGACCTCATGCACACCGGCTCCGAATTTGCCCAAGTGGCTGCGGCCGTGCGTTCTTTTCTCGATCGAAACCAGTTTGATTCGTGCGTCTTGTCGCATGCGGTGAAAACTTATTGACTCATTGTATGACTCCTTTTCGGGTCCGCAGTTTGGATTTCGCACAGCCTTGCACACCAAATCCAATGCATTTTACTCATTCAGAAAATGAAGGAAAAAAAACTGGGAAAAAAAACTGGGAAAAAAAACGCAACGGTCCTGTATGAACAGAAAATGAAAACATACCTTCTTCTCTAATGTCTCCTGGTAGAAAACACACTTTAACACAGCTCTAAAGTAAGGATTCTAGTCTCCACTGTTTAGAATGTCTCCTGGTAGAAAACACACTTTAACACAGCTCTAAAGTAAGGATTCTAGTCTCCACTGTTTAGAATGTCTCCTGGTAGAAAACACACTTTAACACAGCTCTAAAGTAAGGATTCTAGTCTCCACTGTTTAGAATGTCTCCTGGTAGAAAACACACTTTAACACAGCTCTAAAGTAAGGATTCTAGTCTCCACTGTTTAGAAAACACTGCTCTGTTTACGCTGTTTCAACCCGGAAGAGAGAGAGAGGGGCGGAAACGGTCCTCGTCCTTCCCTCTATCTTGTCCGGGTTGAAACTAGTCTCGCGGAGCCAGACAACTATTCCACAATCTCTGAATGCTATATAGATGTATGCTGGGAGCATTTGACCAAATCGCGGAGGCAACCGTCTGGCCACGCGAGACTAGGTTGAAACCATAACTCTAAACACACACTATTCCAAGTTCCGGTATCAATGGGGTAATGCCTCTGTAGCCGGTCTGGGCCTACATTTTAGCAGACCCTTGCTACTGCTCTGCGTTGTGTTATACGTTTGATGATGAAGAGACTGTGTTCCACGTTAGCCGAAACTGTGGCATGATTTATTTCTCTGCACAGAAATAAACAAAAGAATGCAGCAGCATTAACACCACACAAAACGTCTGCAGCTCACTGTCTCCTCACAAGACAGGTTAGAAGTGAGTTTACACAATATTCACATAGGTTCACAGTAATTCAAAACACAGATACACATCACAATTACTTTAGAAATTAATACACCACCGGCTAAGTGTCATTTTTATAAGTAAATAAAACAATAAAGTCAATACAGTACAAAACACAATAGACCAACATAAAGTAATGGGGAGCAACATAAACATACCTGCACAGAAATAAACAAAAGAATGCAGCAGCATTAACACCACACAAAACGTCTGCAGCTCACTGTCTGAAATGGAGGGAAAACAACAATGAAGCAGGCTGCTACGCTATGTGTGTGAGTCCTCACAAACACTGCTAAACACTGCTAAACAGTTTACCATCAAAAAGTTCGCTAAAACACTCAAACTGTTGCCCAGCAAACACCCAGTAGCACATAAGTACAGTATACACTCGTTTTTGATAGTTTACAAAGGTTATAACATCTTAAATGAACCATTAGAACCGAAATCTTTACAGAGCACTGACCAAAACAACTCACCTCCTCACAAGACAGGTTAGAAGTGAGGAGGGAGAGAAAACACACGCAGGTAGATGACGCTAGACAGGAAGTGAGGACTTCAAAATAAAAGAAACTCCCAAAACGGTCTATTGTGATAACTATTTACAGAATAAGAGTGACAACAAATAACAATGTGAGGGACTTTGGTGGAATACATTCAGTATATCTAATATACCTGCTACATTCACCCCTCCTGAATTACACCAAAATCCTGAACAGCCTGCTGGACATAACACATACTGTAGCTGTGGACAACTAACACTGTGTCAACAGGTTTACATGAATATCTAATATTCACCTTCAGCTATACCACAACTAACACTGTGTCAAAACTGGCACGGGTTCACATAAATATCTAATATCCACATTCAGCTATAAGCTACCTGGTTAACAGGTTAAGAGAAAACAAAAGGGTGATCAAACCTTAGTCCCTCCTAGAAATACTTGGTGCCGTGTACACCAAGCTACCCGGCCTACTTGTCCCAAACCATTCTTTTTTTTTAGCACATACAGTAGGGTACACCATGTACACCTGACACATTGCAAAAATTATAAATACAAAAGAAACAATATCTCAATAAAACAAAAACAGAAGAAATGATACAACCCCTCTAGAACAGAACAGGGTACAAGAGACTAGAATCTCTGAACTGCATGAGGTCGAACCCCCCCATGCTGAACGGCTACTGAGCCATTGTCTCTAGTCTCTACCAAACAGTAGAGAATGCTGGTGAGCTAACATCACCTGGACTCGCGACTGGAGAGTCAAACAGCTGTGCCCCCCTCCCCAACCCAGGAACTGGAGAGCTAGTCAGCTGCGGCCCCCTCCCATAGCCAGAATCATCAATATGAACAGTTTTCTCTTTTACTTTGGAACCCATCTTCCTTTCTTGTTCTGACGTCGGACAACCTCCGGTGACCAAGCTGGTGTTGATCCACGATGTCATCCGGGTCACGGCACCAATGTAGCCGGTCTGGGCCTACATTTTAGCAGACCCTTGCTACTGCTCTGCGTTGTGTTATACGTTTGATGATGAAGAGACTGTGTTCCACGTTAGCCGAAACTGTGGCATGATTTATTTCTCTGCACAGAAATAAACAAAAGAATGCAGCAGCATTAACACCACACAAAACGTCTGCAGCTCACTGTCTCCTCACAAGACAGGTTAGAAGTGAGTTTACACAATATTCACATAGGTTCACAGTAATTCAAAACACAGATACACATCACAATTACTTTAGAAATTAATACACCACCGGCTAAGTGTCATTTTTATAAGTAAATAAAACAATAAAGTCAATACAGTACAAAACACAATAGACCAACATAAAGTAATGGGGAGCAACATAAACATACCTGCACAGAAATAAACAAAAGAATGCAGCAGCATTAACACCACACAAAACGTCTGCAGCTCACTGTCTGAAATGGAGGGAAAACAACAATGAAGCAGGCTGCTACACTATGTGTGTGAGTCCTCACAAACACTGCTAAACACTGCTAAACAGTTTACCATCAAAAAGTTCGCTAAAACACTCAAACTGTTGCCCAGCAAACACCCAGTAGCACATAAGTACAGTATACACTCGTTTTTGATAGTTTACAAAGGTTATAACATCTTAAATGAACCATTAGAACCGAAATCTTTACAGAGCACTGACCAAAACAACTCACCTCCTCACAAGACAGGTTAGAAGTGAGGAGGGAGGGAGAGAAAACACACGCAGGTAGATGACGCTAGACAGGAAGTGAGGACTTCAAAATAAAAGAAACTCCCAAAACGGTCTATTGTGATAACTATTTACAGAATAAAGGCCCATTCCCACTGGGCCAGATAACAGATATCTGGAGATATTTCTCCAGATATTTCTCCATGCAAAGTGGATGGTAGATACAGATAAAAAAAAATTTTGCCACAGATAAAAGTATCTGTGGCAAATATCTGTGGTATATATTTTTTTTATCTGTATCTACCATCCACTTTGAATGGAAACATATCTGGAGAAATATCTCCAGATATCTGTTATCTGGCCCAGTGGGAATGGGCCTTAAGAGTGACAACAAATAACAATGTGAGGGACTTTGGTGGAATACATTCAGTATATCTAATATACCTGCTACACCTCTATGGGTAATGCTCCCCTCTAGCGGTGATTGAGGTAATAGCTTCCAGCGGTACACTGTGTGTGTGTGTGTGTGTGTGTGTGTGTGTGTGTGTGTGTGTGTGTGTGTGTGTGTGTGTGTGTGTGTGTGTCAGTAAAGCAGACATGTTCAGATGTTTGTTCTTCATTGATTGAAGCTGATCTTCACTCTAGGACAAGGGTCTTCAACATTGGGTCCGGGACCCCTAGGGGGTCCTCAGAGTTACTACAGGGGCCCTCCAAATCTTTGTGTCATAGTAAAGTTTTTCTTCTCCTTTTTTTATATTAACCACTTGAATCCTAGCGTCCATATTGTGAGAATGTGCAGGCGTTGTGAACTTGTAGATCGGCTATTTTCGGCAAAGGTGGTGTTTGGTGAAGAGGGGGAAAAGAGCAGACTAAGCACAGAGTTGAAAGTTTATTAATACACTGATGATCGCACTGTCAAACAATTAAACTATATGGAATCTATAAAAAGGTTGTGGGGGTCCCTGCTTCATCTCTCTCTCTCTCAACTAAGGGGTCCTTGGCCTGAAGACCCCTGGTCTAGGATCTTCAGGCTGTGCTCTGACTGCAGGGTAGGGTTGACAACTACCCGACACTCAGCCTTATTAAACAAGGGATGTCCAGAAAAAATGATTAAATCTCAGTTTAAAGAATGCTGCAGCGTCACCAGAACTAACACGCTAATCGATTGTCCATAGTTAATCTGTCTTAACCCTGCAAGACCCACTGTCGGTTTTGGATACATTTATATTTGATAAAAAATGTATAAAATAAAAAAAAGAAACATCACCATCCCCATTGGATCCTAATGTTTAGTATTATAATGCCATTGGCCTCAATATTGGGAAAATGGCGCTCGGCTCTTTCGAACGACCATCATTTCGTTTTAGCGACTCGCTCCACAGAAGTTAAGGTTAGGGTGAGGGTGTCGAAAATATGACATGTAGTAACAACGACATGCTCCCACCATATTTGCATATAAATACCCCCCACAGAGGCTGACATTCACACAACTTCAAGATCTCTGGAGTCCAGAGTCTGGACAAACAACATCATCATTAGAATGTCTAGAACATGTACATAGTTGTTATTATTGTGAAAGATATCCCCCAAAATGTAAATTAGAGCAGGATTTATAATTGTTGCTTTTTGGCTATAAAACCTTGCAAAAACTGTCTTAAAAAAACAAAAAAAAAAACATTACATTTTCTTTTCCAAAGTACTCCTACAACGCATCTGAAAAGTAGATTTTCTTTTTTTGCAAGTAGAAATTAATTCGGGAGTAAACAGATCTTAGTTTGTAATACTCTTATCAACATAGGAGTAGACAAATGCTTTCTTTATGCAAATACATATTTATTGTTATTATAATTATAACAAGACAATACTGTCTAGAAGCTTCTTCAAGTAACAAAAGGTTTGCATGGGAGAAGGAAAAAAAGCTGAAATCATAAACTCAAGCCCAACAGATAACAGACGGGCATATTGATTTACTAAATCGAACAACACATATAAGTAATATGAGTACTAGGGGGCAAGGTGGCGCAGTGGTTAGCGCTTCGCCTCACAGCTAGAAGGTCCTGGGTTCGATTCCCGCCGGGAGACGCTGTGGGCACTGGCGGCGTGTTCCTCCTCCGCGTCATCAGCGCCCACACCCTAGGTGGGGTTGGCGATAGGACCTTTCTGTGTGGAGTTTGCATGTTCTCCCCGTGTCTCCTAGGGTTGATACCCTCACAAAAACATGCACGTAATCCTGGTCTCAATAATGCCTCCCCCTGGCCAGCCGGGGCGCCTGATGGAGGGGAAAGGAACTGGTTGGAATAACGTGTTCCTTCCACGCGCTACGTCCAAACCAGGGAAATCTCCACTGTCAGGTGAAAAGAAGCAACTTGGACTCCTCATAAATAGAAGGAAGCATGAGGTCAGTCCGTTGCCTCCCCAGGTTGGCAGAGGGAGAGCAGAGCCCAGGATTACATACTACATAGGCAATTGGCACTGGGTGAAAAAATGGGTTACAAAATTGTGGGATAAAAATTATAAAAAAAAATTAAAAAAAGTAATATGAGTACTGTAGTGTCCACCTTTATGCATATAAATGTACTCTAAAATATATATATGTTTTATATTAACACTAAATGATGGAACTCACAAGTTATTCTACTAAATAAAACAAGTGAAATATTTCATAGTAGAATGTTTGTTTCCCTTGGTGTGAATAAAGTGGTGTCTTTTTAAATGACTACAAAAACGGAATCTCGTGTCACCATGTGTACACTGGATAGGTTTTTTCTCCAGTGTGGAATGTGGATACGTTGGTGTACCTTCAGACTACTTGACTGAATCACTTTTTAGACTGGTGACACCAATAATCTTTTTTTCTCCAGTGTGAACACGCTGGTGTTTCTTCAAGCTATGTGACCTACTGAAACTCGTGTCACAATGTGTACACTGGAAAGGTTTTTTTCTCCAGTGTGGAATGTGGATACGCTGGTGTGCCTTCAGACTACTTGACACACTTTTTAGACTGGTGACATCACTAAGGTTTTTCTCCAGTGTGAAGCCGCACGCTGGTGTTTATTCAGGCTAGATGATTCACTGAAACTCTTGTCACAATGTTCACAGTGGAAAGGCTTTTCTCCAGTGTGAACAACCTGGTGTTTCTTCAGGTTAGATGACTGACCGAAACTCTTGTCACAATGTTTACAGTGAAATGTTTTTTCTCCAGTGTGGACAAGCTGGTGGCTCTTCAGGTTAGATGAATGACTGAAACTCTTGTCACAATGTTTACACTGGAAAGGTTTTTCTCCAGTGTGGATATGCAGGTGTTTCTTCAGGCTGGATGACTCACTGAAAAGGTTTTTCTCCAGTGTGGACACGCTGGTGGTTCCTCAGGTGAGATGACTGATGGAAACTCTTGTCACAACGTTTACAGTGGAAAGGTTTTTCTCCAGTGTGGGTACGCTGGTGTTTCTTCAGGCTGGATGACTCACTGAAACTCATTTCACAATGTTTACAGTGGTAAGGCTTTTCTCCACTGTGAGTACGTTGGTGGCTCTTCAGGTTAAATGAATGACTGAAACTCTTGTCACAATGTTTACACTGAAAAGGTTTTTCTCCAGTGTGAACACGCTGGTGGCTCTTCAGGTTAGATGAATGACTGAAACTCTTGTCACAATGTTTACAGTGAAATGTTTTTTCTCCAGAGTGGACACGCTGGTGGCTCTTCAGGTGAGATGACTGACTGAAACTCTTGTCACAATGTTTACAGTGGTAAGGTTTTTCTCCTGAGTGGACACGCTGGTGGCTCTTCAGGTAGGATGACTGACTAAAACTCTTGTCACAATGTTTACAGTAGTAAGGTTTGTCTCCTGAGTGGACACGCAGGTGTTGCTTCAGGCTAGATGAGTCACTGAAACTCTTGTCACAATGTTCACAGTGGTAAGGTTTTTCTCCAGTGTGGGTACGCTGGTGTTTCTTCAGGTCAGATGACTGACTGAAACTCTTGTCACAATGTTCACAGTGAAATGTTTTTTCTCCAGTGTGGATACGATGGTGGATCTTCAAGGTAGATGAATGACTGAAACTCTTGTCACAATGTTTACAGTGAAATGTTTTTTCTCCAGAGTGGACACGCAGGTGTCTCTTCAAGTAAGATGGCCACCTGAAACTCTTGTCACAATGTTGACAGTGGTAAGGGTTTTCTCCAGTGCCTCCTGAGAGAGAGAGAGAGAGGGGGGGGGGGGGGGGGAGGGGGGGGAAGCAGGCAGAGGGGAGAGAGAGAGTATAAAATGAGGAGCTGATTTAATTGTATTTTCAACAAATGTATTCCAACACTCAATTTATTTTCCCCACACATGTAAGTTCTGTCCCTGTCCCTGTTTAAAACTGACTGACCTCCACTGGTCTCCTCCCAATCGTCACTGTCTTCAGTGACTTCAGAGTCAGATTCAAGGAGCAGAAAAAAACAACATGATGGCTAACACTGGATTCCTCAGGTGTAAATAAACATCTCCATCCTCCATGTACAAAATGAGGTATCATCTGCTTAATGCGCAAAGTGAGGGACAGGGAATAGTACTTGTGACTGGCATAATAGTAATGTTGTTAATATTTATTTTCTTTATTTGGTTTAAATATAATTTGCCTATGAAGTTGGTTTCCCATGTATTGAGGTACTGGAATATAATAATACAATACAATATAAGCTTCTGCTTCTGCCTATACCTTTTTGGACCAGCTTTGACCATGATTATTTGCGACCGTAGGTCACAGTTTAGTTTGCAGATTAGTATGTGAACGGTCACAGCTTGTCTGTATGTATGTGTGTCTATAACGCCTGACACTGTGGTTCTATGGGTTTGTCGCTCTGACATCATGCTCTGATGTCACTGTGATGTCCGAGGAACCAATCTTAACAGAATGGGTTTGCCGCTCTGACATCCTGCTCTGGCTTCACTGTGATGTCACACTAACAGAATCACTTGCATGCCCATATATGGAGTTCCCTGATGTCATCGATATTAAGCCCATATCTAACAGGACTTCATATGGGAATGCCCATATATGGAGGCCACATACCACACTAACAGAATCCATATATGGCCAAGACAGCTCATATATATGTGGCTGGTTCTACAGACAGGGTTCTCCATGTATGGGCATAAAAGGGTATGATGTCAGATGTCATAGACATCATATGACTTTCACATAACGAATAATAACTGAGTAAGCATGTTTGGGCTCTCACAGCATATCTCCATATACAGTACATGGATCTCCATATATGGGAACCAGGGGTCTCCATATGGGCAATCTGGCTAGCCATCGTCACAGAAAAGGTTGGTCCTTTTGCAGCAATGCAGAAGTCTGTAATTGAGAGACTACCATATGGGTAACTGGTCCGAAATACATCACTGGCCAGATGAATGTCGCCCTGAGGCGTCTTACTAGTAATTACTGTATGTATTGTACTGGTTGATTAAAATGAGACTGAAATAAACTAAACTAAACTAAAACATATCTGTTTCCATCAGAACTGACTGAAAACAACTGTGTACTTAACTTTATTTAAACACTTGA
The DNA here is from genome assembly GCF_963921795.1 of Nannobrachium achirus. Taxonomy (NCBI): domain Eukaryota; kingdom Metazoa; phylum Chordata; class Actinopteri; order Myctophiformes; family Myctophidae; genus Nannobrachium; species Nannobrachium achirus. Next base: position 7,309,899 of record NC_137827.1, read on the forward strand.
ACCCCAGGATCCCTATTCTGCGGGGAAAGTTAACCAAAAATAGCCGATCTGCAAGTTCACGACGGTCACAATATGGCATGTTGTGAGCTTGTAGATCTGCTATTTTTGTTGAAGAGAGTTGGCCTTAGATGAAAAAATAACTCAAGTACACTAGTGCAAATCAGGTGTGTTTTTCTAAGCATAGAGGGTCTACAGTAAGTTGTTAAACTGAAGTGACATTGATGAATTCCACATATGCACCATTTACCATTTTATAATCAGAGATCCCCTTTGAATCATGAAATTATGAAACACTATTAAAACATAAGACTCGGAAAGTTGTGAGCTTGTAGATGGACTATTTTCAGCACATGTTCCCCCTGCTTAGCGATGCTAGGGTTCAAGTGGTTAAACTTACTGAAGTGTGGCTGATCTTCAGGTTCCTCCTGTTTAATAGAAATGTCCCTGGCTGAGTCTGGAGAGTTCATCTTCACCTGCAGTCTGGACTCCACACTCTGCTCTGGAATGAAGCAATTCAACAAGGACTTTGATTAATAAAAGTAACCAATCTGCTTTAAATTTGTTTCTTTGCTTCCTTATATGCCCTGCCAAACCCCCACCCTTTACTGTATAGGGTTATAAAGACTTATGATGTGTCATGTATTTTAGAAATGGTTTCATGTAAAACAGAGGAAGCATAGGATACAAATAATTGTTGTTCAAAAACTGCTGATCACAGTGGGCTGTGATATAAATATGTACCAAAACTAACAAGAGGGGATGAGAGATGGTATTTGATCACATACTGTAAGCAGCCTTATTTGACCTGGGTGAGGGGAGCGATCAAAGTAGGGCTGAAAAGATCATTATTTTACATCTGTGTGTCACTCAAGACACACAAAAGCTAAACTCAACCTCAGACTGTGAGATGTTTAGTTCTGATCTGAAACAAGATTATGGAAAGAGAGCCTTTTGGTCAACAAGGAAGATATAAAACCATGTGTTTGTTAATACTTTAGTTTCAAGGAGTAAATAATCCCATTAAAATGTATTTCAGTCAGTAAACAGTGACTTGTTACCGCAATAACTAAAAATCCCAAAATAATTGTGTTAATTTCTGCCATGATAGAGCAACCGCAGCCTTGTGTGGAACTATGTAATTTTGACCTGATGGTGGCGCTAGAAGATCAAGGTCAATGGAACACTTGGTTAGAGTTGATCTTCCAGGAAGCCTTAATGCACTGCCCAGCAAGCACGGTCAGGACCTGGACCAATCAGTGACGTCTCGATTGGGGCCAGATCAAGTCAAACGATGACTAGTCAGATCTGGCCTAGAATATCACCTGATTTCAACCAACATAAATCCTACCCACGAAAACGGACGTCCTGGATTAATCAGAGAGGGTTTGATCGAGGCCAGATGAATAGCATATTCATAACTAGTCAGATATGTCCCAGAATATAACCTTACATGCTCATATTATTTCAACTAACATTATAAACAATGACAATAATCCTAAAACAAAAAAGTCCATATGACATCCTGGTAATTGACATAAGGATCATCCCTATATGGGCTGTGATCTGGCCTATAGTTCTGATTGTCACCGGAGACATCGGAGGATATTATCATAACGTCATGACGTCATTTGGCTTGCAGGGTGATCAAGTTTCATGACAATCTGTCATTACATTTTAACACAACTTGTGTGCAAGTGGAGAATTTGTCTAAAAGATGGCACCAGAGGAAAGGCTATTTAACCTAAGATTAATCTCTGCAGCATTAAAGTATTTATATATTTTTTTGTATTAATAGTTTTGCCTTCCTACTTCACGTCTTCCTTCATAAACACACATTGCTATATGGAGATCCATGTACTGTATATGGAGATATGCTGTGAGAGCCCAAACATGCTTCAGTTATTCGTTATGTGAAAGTCCTATGACATCTGATCTGACATCATACCCTTTTATGCCCATACATGGAGATCCCTGTCTGTAGAACCAGCCACACAGATATATGGCCTGTCTTGGCCATATATGGATGGATTCTGTTAGTGTGGTATGTCATGTGGCCGATGTGGCCTCCATATATGGGCATTCCCATGTGAAGTCATGTTAGATATGGGCTTAATATTGATCAGTGATGTGATATGGATTTTAGAAGTGGTACCCCTCTAAATTCATGACGTCACGTACGCGCGCGCGTGCACGCGCATGTGTGCACACATGCCTGCCGCGCGGTGCTAGTTGAAATACTGTATTCAACATCACAACATTTTTAATGTAGCCTAACTATATTTCTTATTATTTAGTTACATTGTTAATTAGTTTCAATTAATGCGTTTCAATTAATGTATTTCTTTATATCAAATATAAAATAACTTTACACAACATAGACTTTACTTTACAATCATAGACACTTTCGGAACTCTCCCTCCGCTATGCATGCAGCTCTGACAAAACAACACACAGCTTCGTTTTTCTTCCACTCTTTTGATTCAAAAGAGTGGAAGAAAAACGAACAAATGAGATGTTCACAAAAGGAGACGTTTTCGCGAACGGCTGAGCTTCCCCGCGACGCAAACGATTGTGGATCACAAGAGTGGAAGCTTATCGCGGAGGGGGGTTCCGAAAGAAGCTAAATGTCCAGGCTTCTAAATGTATGCAAAGAACGCAAGGCGAACGTGCTGCTGGTCGTGTAGGCTACAAGTGTAAATGAGGATGTAGGTGAGAACTGCCTACCCGAGTATTGTTATGCAAAGCAGCTACTAGCCAGGTAGGGGGAGTCAGTCCTGGGGATTCGTGCTGACCTAACCCACTGGTAGGAGAGGTTAGGTCAGCACGAATTTCTGATAGTGCTGACCGCGGCGCGCGGGTCGTGTGTGCGTGCATCTGGTGCGTGCGTACAGTGCAGCTTGAAAAAATCAAACCTCGGTTCGAAGTGGAGCGGTGAATCTGTGTGTGTGTGTGTGTGTGTGTGTGTGTGTGTGTGTGTGTGTGTGTGTGTGTGTGTGTTTGTGCCTGCACAACAGCGCCCCTCCTTTAACTTGTGTGGCCACTCAAGGTATTGCCAGGCTACAGACATACCCAGCCAGCCAGCCAGCCAGCCAGCCAGCCAGCCACATAGCCAGCCAGCCACAGACATACCTGTCTATTGGGAGCGCTTTCACCGCTCCAAAAAGAAGTGTGGGCTCGCCGAGCCCAGCCGAGCCCACGGCATCTCACGGTGAGCAGTTAAGTAATCAATATCAGGGGTGAGAATTATTCTCACCCCTGATATTGATTACTTAACTCCATGTAGCAGGGATTGTTAAAGTGACATCACAGTGAGAGCATCAGAGCGACAAACCCATACACAGTGTCAGGCGTGACAGAGTGAGATACAAACATACGGACAAGCTGTGACCGTTTACATACTAATCTGGGACCTACGGTCGCAATAATGGTATTATTTTACACTGTAGTCCTCACTGTCTGCCTTAATAGTGAAATGTTCATTTTCTTCCAAGTTAAGGGCTTTGCACACAGACGCATTCTTTCGCGAGGACAAAACGGACTATTCCATAAAAAAGAAAAAAAAAATGCACCTCATGCACACCAATCTGAGTTCCCAGAAGTTATTTTTCTCGCCACTAGGGGGGCGAGAAACATGCACACCGGCTCCGAATTTGCAGTGACAAGTGGCTGCGGCCGTGCGTTCTTTTCTCGATCGAAACCAGTTCGATTCGTGCGTCTTGTCGCATGCGGTGAAAACGAATTGACTCATTTTATGACTCCTTTTCGGGTCCGCAGTGTGGATTTCGCACATCCTTGCACACCAAATCCAATGCATTTTACTCATACAGAAAATGAAGGGAAAAAAAACAAAAAAATGCAACGGTCCTGTATGAACAGAAAATGAAAACATACCTTCTTCTCTAATGCCTCCTCGTAGAAAACACACTTTAACACAGCTCTAAAGTAAGGATTCTAGTCTCCACTGTTTAGAATGTCTCCTGGTAGAAAACACACTTTAACACAGCTCTAAAGTAAGGATTCTTCTAGTCTCCACTGTTTAGAATGTCTCCTGGTAGAAAACACACTTTAACACAGCTCTAAAGTAAGGATTCTAGTCTCCACTGTTTAGAATGTCTCCTGGTAGAAAACACACTTTAACACAGCTCTAAAGTAAGGATTCTAGTCTCCACTGTTTAGAAAACACTGCTCTGTTTACGCTGTTTTTACGCTGAGTGATTGATTGATTGATTGAATGAATATTTTATTAGCAGTTTGCATAGGAAAAGCACATCACAGGACAGTACAGTTCAGATACAAGGTCTAATGGCTTGTTTAGCCTAAATTGGGGTCCTTTCTTTGTACTCAAAAAACAGAAATATGAAAACTAAAACTAAAACAAAAAAAAACGTATAGGCCTGACAGTTCGAAATCAGAAATGAAATGAATACAAGATCATCAAAAAAAAAGACTTCTACACAGTGGATCTTTTCTCCACTATCCCTCCCTAACATTGTTGTCTAGTTTGTATTTGTTGAAGAAATCGTGTATTTGTTGAAGAAATCGTCAATACATTTAATCTTAGTTTAGTTCTTATTTAGTTTTCGTCAGTGAAGAACATCTATGGTGGAAACCTCTGACAGTTCCTAGTTTTCAACGGCAGGCTGATCAAGCTCAGTGTATCAATGGGGTAATGCTGCCCTCTAGTGGTGTGTGAGAGTAAAGCAGACATGTTCAGATGTTTGTTCTTCATTGAAGCTGATCTTCACTCTAGACAAGGGTCCATACCTGCCAAACTCAGACAGCCGGAAAACAGGAGATTTCTTCAGGGGGAGGGGAGGGGGGTCGTTTTAGTGACCACGCCCCCAAGCCAGTGGTCTGGGGGTCCCCTCTCCCCGGATTTTCTTGATAATTTGGCATGGCAAGACAGAGAGCTAGATCTCACACCTTTCAACAAAAAGAACAATCAAATACGGCCATGGTGATTTGCATATCAAATAGCAACGGAACTACAGTATAACTGTGGCTGCATATCAGCGGGTCTTTGACAAATAGTGTGAAATCCCCCAAAAAACTGAAAAAAAAGGGTTAGGGTCTTCTGTTATGAGGGACATTCTGGAACAGAAGACATGGTCAAATGACAGGAGACTTCTTCCAAAAACAGTGGCAGGTATGGTCTTCTACATTGGGTCCGGGACGCGAGTTTAGAAACTCTACGCTTGCTAAGGGAAGGAGCGCTCGTTTTCAACAGCGTCGGCAGGTTAGCTACTCAGCGTCGGCAGGTTAGTTTTACTGAGGTTAAGGTTAGGGTTAGGGTTAGGGTAGGGTGACCAGACGTCCCGTTTTACCCGGGACAGTCCCGTTTTGAAGCTGCGTGTCCCGGTGTCCCGACAAATATCTGTAAAACACTAATATGTCCCGGTTTTCAACATTCACTACAAAATTGTCCCGGTTTTCGCCAGAATTAAAATAATAGTAGCTGTTTTCAGTGGTTGTATAGACATTTATCATGTTCTTTTCATGAAAACATGCTCACCTAACCAATCAGAAAAAAGGAACAAATTCATTGCGTGTCTGAATTCAACACTGAGCCTGTTTGTCAATCACTCACTGCCTGTTTGCAACCCTGCGATGCGTGTGTGCGCGTGCACGAACGTTAGAGAATGGGCACGCGCGTGCGCGGTAACGTGCGCATTGCTTATAGGGTCCCAGTTTTAGGCAACAGAGTTTTGCGTCCCGGTTTGAGTGGCTGAAAATATGGTCACCCTAGGTTAGGGTTAGAGTTGGGGTTAGGGTTAGGGTTAAGGTTAGGGTTAGAGTTGGGGTTAGGGTTAGGGTTAAGGATAGGTTTAGGTTTTGGTGCACCTCTGCCGCGGTCTCGCGGTCCAAGTGACTACAATGGAGCGCTCCCTACCTCCGGTTCAGCCAATCACAAGCTTCAAAAATGAATGCGGGGCGTGGTTTCCCTTAGCAAGCGTAGAGTTTCTAAACTCGCATCCGGGACCCCTTGGGGGTCCTCAGAGTTACTACAGGGGGTCCTCCAAATCTTTGTGTGATAGTAGTTTTTTTTAGTACGTTTTTTTTCTCCCTTTTTATATTAACCACTTGAATCTAGGGTTGTTCGATGTGGCCTAAAAATAAAATCTCGATTTATTTCTCAGAAAAGTCGATTTTCGATTCCGATTTTTTGGTAAAAGAATAATACATTGTTTCAACTATGTTGTTTTCATTTAAAAAATGCAAGGACATGATCTTTTTGTATTATTGTTTTATTTTTTCAATTTTTTATACAGCCAAATAGCAAAATCTAATGTGGTGAGCCCTGCCCAGTCTGACGTGTGCTGCACGTGCATCAAAGAAATTACACATCAGAGATAAAGTAGTATTAATTTGGTGTCGGACCTTGTCGTCCTGCTTTAGGAGGACCGGGCTGTGCACTTTTTGCCCTGTGCAAGGCTCCAATGAGTAAGAATTACCCTAATTAAAGTGAAAATCGATTTTACGATTTCTTATTTTTTAAATCGTCCAAAGGAAAAAATCCCCATTTCGATTAAAAAACGATTAATCGGAAAACCCTACTTGAATCCCAGCATCCATATTCTGAGAATATGCAGCGAGGCGTTGTGAACTTGTAGATTGGCTATTTTCGGCAAAGGTGGTGTTTGGTGTAGAGGGGGGGAAAGAGCAGAATAAGTACAGAGTGAAAAGTCAAGTTTATTAATACACTGATGATCGTGCTGTCAAACAATGAAACTATATGGAATCTGCTTCATCTCTCTCTAGGGGTCCTTGGCCTGAAAGCTCCTGGTCTAGGATATTCAGGCTGTGCTCTGACTGCAGAGTAGGGCTGACAACTACCCGACACTCAGCCTTATTTCTAAGGAAAACAAGGGATGCCCAGAAAAAGATAAAATCTCACTGTATAGTGTAAAAAACATCACAAGGATGCAGCTGGGACGTATCATCAGTGATGTAGCCTGGGGTCGACGGGTGTTTCGGGTCTCGCAACATCATACACCCTCGCCCAGGTGACCCAGCCGGGGTTGATCAAGTCCCGACTTACGTCCCAGTAGCTATCCACGATCAGTCCTATTAGGGAAAGACAGGGTCACTCAATGTGCAGCACCGGAACTACTCTGCCAGGATTGGGGAGCCATTCTGGCGCGTGGAAGAACTAGGCTCTATGGGTTGACTCCTGGCCGGGCTCCTCCTACGTCTTACCAGGTCCTCTCCTGCTCTCACCAGGTTCAGAACCTGTGCGTTGCACCAGACCCCAATCCAAACATTCCATTCAGCTGCTGCAGTTGAATGGCCCTCCTAAAGGCCTCACCGTGGATTTGTTGGGCTTCTTCCTCACGGAAGACACAGGCTGGGGCGCTAACCCAACCTGCTCCCGGGTGCCGTCTAAATTCCGGCCGTCAACCGAGTCTCCGGTGGTCACCAAACTATTCCTGGTTGTCACATAGTCTATTCCTATGAGCCACTATAAATAGAACTAATAGTGTAAAAAACATCACAAGGATGCAGCTGGGACGTATCATCAGTGATGTAGCCTGGGGTCGACGGGTGTTTCGGGTCTCGCAACATCATACACCCTCGCCCAGGTGACCCAGCCGGGGTTGATCAAGTCCCAACTTACGTCCCAGTAGCTATCCACGATCAGTCCTATTAGGGAAAGACAGGGTCACTCAATGTGCAGCACCGGAACTACTCTGCCAGGATTGGGGAGCCATTCTGGCGCGTGGAAGAACTAGGCTCTATGGGTTGACTCCTGGCCGGGCTCCTCCTACGTCTTACCAGGTCCTCTCCTGCTCTCACCAGGTTCAGAACCTGTGCGTTGCACCAGACCCCAATCCAAACATTCCATTCAGCTGCTGCAGTTGAATGGCCCTCCTAAAGGCCTCACCGTGGATTTGTTGGGCTTCTTCCTCACGGAAGACACAGGCTGGGGCGCTAACCCAACCTGCTCCCGGGTGCCGTCTAAATTCCGGCCGTCAACCGAGTCTCCGGTGGTCACCAAACTATTCCTGGTTGTCACATAGTCTATTCCTATGAGCCACTATAAATAGAACTAATAGTGTAAAAAACATCACAAGGATGCAGCTGGGACGTATCATCAGTGATGTAGCCTGGGGTCGACAGGTGTTTCGGGTCTCGCAACATCATACACCCTCGCCCAGGTGACCCAGCCGGGGTTGATCAAGTCCCGACTTACGTCCCAGTAGCTATCCACGATCAGTCCTATTAGGGAAAGACAGGGTCACTCAATGTGCAGCACCGGAACTACTCTGCCAGGATTGGGGAGCCATTCTGGCGCGTGGAAGAACTAGGCTCTATGGGTTGACTCCTGGCCGGAATATGAATACCGTAAATCCCCAATTAATCGCCCGGTGGCAAACTGCCGCCAGGTCCCATATATCCGCCCGGGGTCTGACCCCATTTTGCGCAATAAACGCCTGTTTCAAATAAGCGCATGGTTTGTATAAGCGCCTGGGCCGTTATTTGCAATTAATATTATCCTTATTAGGTTTTATGTAAGAGCCCGGGCTATTATTTGTTTGGTTGTTTGGTATTATTTGCTATTTATTTAACTTAACTGGTCATTTATGTTGCATGGCAGTGGTGCGCTGAAAACAGCAAATCTACAAGCTCACAGCAGTGCTGTGACTGACAGCACGTTGCAACGCACCGCACTCGCTGTGCGTTGCTACGGGTCATATGTTGCATGACGGTAGTGCGCCGAAAACAGCAAATCTACAAGTTCACAGCCCTGTGGACAGACACTTCTAAGCCAAATGTATATGGTCCCCAACACAGTGCGGTGCGCTACCATGACGCACAGGAGGACGCACTGTCTGTGCGTCGGGGAACAGATTGCCAAAGGACACCAAAAAAAGAGAGAGGAAAAAAAGAAAAAGAGCTGCTCTTTGAGCAGTGCGCACTGACCATCATTCATTACTGTCTAAAACGTTGCTACAATGCAAAGTTTGCGTGAGTAGGCCTACTTTAATGGCAAAACATTGTGATGGAGAAAGACTGGCCAGTGGCAATAAAGACCAGCTGGATCAGAATAAATCATTACCTACTGTTGCTGCTGCCTCTTCAGTCCGCATTTTGAAGAAGTAATCCATTATTTTGAGGTTCAAGGGGAATGCAGAAGGCTTAATAATAATGCAATACCATAATATTTTAATGTCAGAGCTGTTCAGTGGTCACGTCAGCGAGTCCAGTCTGAGCACCGCAGCTGCAGGACTTCTGCGCTAATTGGGTCGTTAACTAGATGCGTCTTTGCTGGCATGCGGTAATTGATTATTTTGGAGAAAGATTCCCTTAGTATAAATATATTATATAGACCTATATATTTTTAAAAGGCTTTCATACACTCTTGATATTTTTTAAATGAGGTTTGGTCTAATAGATCGCAATGTGCTATTTTCTGGGTGTTCATAACAATTACCGTATTACAATAATAATAATAATAATAATAATTATATAACATTTATTATAACATTTTGATTATTACCCCTATTATATAGTTTGAGAAAGAAAAAATAACCAAATAATGGCCCAGTGCTGGCCAGTGCCAATATAAATAACAGCCTGTTACCAATAGCCGCCTGGTCCCTTTTAAGCGCCTGGGGTCCGACCCCATTTTGCGAAATAAACGCCCGGGCTACTAATTGGTGATTTACGGTATATATAATATATTCATGCACAGTTTATATTATAATATTAACCCCTTGTACCTCAGCGTCCATGTTCCATTATCTAAAATAACACTTTTGCGAGCTTGTAGATCAGCTATTTTTTTCACAAAGGGATTTGGTGTAGTTGTCTGCTAAAGAAAACAATTGCAAGAAGACAATTATTAAAGAACGGTGCAGTGCGTGTTCTCTCCTCACCAGAACTAACACGCTAATGGATTGTCCATAGTTAATCATAATTAATCACAAATTAATCACATTTTCTGATCCGTTCTAAATCTGTCTTAACCCTGCAAGACCCACTGTCGGTTTTGGATACATTTATATTTGATCCAAAAATATATATATACATATCCAAATAATTTGTCACATCACCATTGGATCCTATTGTTTAGTATTACAATACCAATGGCCACAATATTTGTATAGGTCTATAAATACATCCCCACAGAGGCTGACATTCACACAACTTCAAGATCTCTGGAGTCCAGAGTCTTGACGAACAACATCTACGCATAAAATGCCTTTAATATGTGTTTTGTTGATCATTAGAATGTCTAGAATATGTTGTGAAAGATAACAAATGTAAATTAGAGCATGATTTATAATTGTTGCTTTTTGGCTATAAAACCTTTTTTTCCACCCTTCTTTTTTTGAAACATTACATTTTCCTTTCCAAAGTACTCCTACAACACCATCTGAAAGGTTGATTTCCTTTTTTTGCAAGTAGAAATTAATTCGGGTCTTACGGGGTTAAACAGATCTTAGTTTGTAATACTCTTATCAGCATAGGAGTAGACAAATGCTTGCTTTATGCAAATGCATGTTTATTATTATTATTATTATTGGAACAAAAGGCAATTACTGTCTAGGAGCTTCAATTAACAAAAGGTTTGCACAGGAGAAGAAAAAAAAAGCTGAAATCATGAACTCAAGCCCAACAAATAACAGACGGGCATATTGATTTACAAACTGTAATATCACAAGTAATATGAGTACTGTAGTGTCCACCTTTATGCATATAAATGTACTCTAAAATATGTATTTAACACTAAATGATGGAACTCATACGTAATTGTACTAAATAAAACAAACATACATTGAGCACGATGTTACATTCCAATCTAATAGTAGCATTTAGCTCTCCATTGAAAGTAGCTTAAAGAAATAAATGTAATGCCTAAGGGTCGTTTCATACCGTTATAAGGAGCCTAACAAAGTTCGGTTCGGCACTAGGCGAACCCAAATATGGTTCGCATCTCCCGGTTCGGGGGGGCGTCAACCGACTCAATTCGGCTCTACGGTGCTGACGAAATGTTGTGACCTCCCGACTTAATTTCGGTACTCAGCGGTACCTTCTAATTCATTCAGCCCGGCTTCAAGGGGAGCGTGTCGCTATTTTGACGTGTCATTTGTTCGACGGCCCGCAATTTCGACGCGCCGATAGTTCGACTTAGGGATCGCGAGATTTCGGCGCCGCTGTTTCGACGGCACCCTTTATCGAAAAAAAGGACGCCAATGTTTCGACACGACAACTGTCCGACACGACAACAGTTCGACAAGACGGCACGGTATTGCGACAAGGCAGCACGGTATTTCGACAATGAAAAAAGTCTCTCTCACACACGCACAGACAGACTCACAATGCCAACTAACCCAGCCTTACCTCCCCGACTTTTTTGTTCTCTTTCTCGTCTCTCGTCTCCCTCCCTCTCTCGCTCTCTCTCTCTCTCTCGTCTCCCCCCTCTCTCCCCCCCTCACACACACACACACACACACACACACACACACACACACACACACACACACACACACACACACACACACACACCCACAGGGCGAACGGCGGACTGGTTACTGTCTTTCGCACAATGGCCCAAATGTAAACTTTTGTTCTGCTGTCATAAGCCCGCGTTTGCCAATAAAGCTCCTTTGAAGCCTATGTTGCGTTGGATTTTTGGCGAAGTGACCTGTATTCGTGACATGAACTGTAGGCAGGGGTGTTGTGGCAACTTGTGGGGGGAGTGGGTCTCCATTTAGAAGCCCTGTGCACAGATTTATTAGCTGGAGCGGTCGCATGCATGCGAGTGATCGCCGACTAGGCCTATAATAACCTCTTTAATATGCTCCAGACTGTCCCGACAGAACTTATCACACAGTAGTGTTTTTGCTCGCGCATCTTCTGTCTGTCTGTCTGTCTGTCTGTCTGTCTGTCTGTCTGTCTGTCTGTCTGTCTGTCTCTCGACTCTCTCCCCTCCTCGCTTTCTCTCTCTCCTCCATGCTCTCCTCTCCCTCTCTCTGTGTGCATGCTTAAAAGAACAGATCTGCAAGTTAACATCCTGTAGGCTACTATCCAACGGTGTTGATAGCCTGTTATTTTTGCCTTGTACTGCCTTGTTTAAAAAAACCTCCATGCTTTGCAGCTTTCTACTGGACACAGACAGGTTCATATGTGCATAGGCCTACAGCTAGGGAGGAGAGTAGCCTATATTTTACGTTTATATGGGGCTAGTACATTTTGCACCCATATTACTGTCATGTCTTTATAATATGTTGCTTTTAACAAGTAAGATAAGTGATTGGCGGAGCCTGTTGCGCACTGACTGTGCATTCATTAGGCTACTCTTAAACAGGGCCGTGCAGTCCATACAGGCAAACCCCACAGGCTGGGGGCCTCATGAGATTTTTATTTTTATTTTTAACCAATATGGGCATGGGCCCCAGTTGAGCTGTTGAACAGAGAACAGTTGAAGTGAGGGTTAACATGAAACAATTGCTTTGGACATATTAGCTCATTAGAATATGAAAAGAGATTGGCTCTCAAAGGTGCAGGCCAGATAACAATGGTCCTAATTTACCCAAGCATGTGTGTTCTGTGATGTCACATACATCTTTAAGAGGCCCCAATAAACCCTGTGAAAATGTTATCTCATCCTAGGGGGCCCACTTCAAACTGTCCAGGGCCCCCAAAAATATCAATTTGGGGGCCCTCAAAACTTTTTTAAATGTAAATATTTACACAGACTTTAGAAGAAATGTATCCATTCCGGATGCAGGGAATGGGGGGCCCCCCAGGATGAGATTAATTAAAGTAGCTATGGACTTAAAGTTGTACCATGTAACTTTTTTTATAAAACAAATATTAAAATTGTCCTAACTGTTAAATCGCTAAAGTTTTAGAACACCCACTCCGTGAATTTCAGCCTGTAAAGCCTTCTCTATATATGTAAACTGCGATCCTTGCCGGGGACCGGATCTCGCGCCAAAATTGCGTCATCACACTACCGGCCAATCACAGCGAGGGTTATACAACTGCCGGCCAATCACAGCGCATCTTGAAGTGGGGTCGCTATGGCAGCCATATTTGTTGTCGCCCGTTTGTACCATCCCTTCTCTAGGTAATTTCGCCTACCAGGCAGGGTGAAGGAGTCCGTATCTCTGGAATTACTGAACGCACAGGAACAAGGGACCCCTCAAAAGATAGATCTCAGCGAGGTGGAGGCAGACGCGGGGGTCTGAAGGTACGAAAAACGGCCGAAAGACGCGGACGCGACCGCGGTTTGCTATAGGGCTAATGACCACTAGTTGGGCATCTTACACAGTATAGCTTTAAAATATATATGAGGGTTACCAAATTGAGGTACATATATTGATATATATATATATATGTATATATTCAATCTCATTTGGGGCCCCCCTGACAGTTTGAAGTGGGCCCATGATGATATCAACATAATGAACGGTAAGCGACTTAAAATAAATGTTATGTTTAACTTAATACTTTAAACAGGTTTACTGGGGCTTCTTAAAGATGGCATGCTAGTTTGTTTTACTGGCAATAATTGAAGTAGCTATGAATTGAAATATAATTAACAGGCTGCCTGTGGACACACATCCATGTACATGTATTTAGTGTGAGACAAAGGTTGAGAACCACTGCAATACATGCACTTAAATTATTCTTGTTCTTATTATCATTAAGGTAGTTATTTGTAGGTAATAACTCTGATATTCCAAGTATGTAATCTTGTAACTCTAAAAAATTATGTGAGAGTGAAGCACAATTGCTTTGGATATATTAGCTCATTAGAATTTGAAAAGAGCTTGGCTCACAAAGGTGAGACCAGATAACAATGGCCCTGATTACACAAGCAGTTCCTTCATGAATGTTCTGTGATGTCATGTACACTAATTTAAAGGATGCAGGGAATTGATCCATTTCTTCTAAAGTCTGTGTAAATATTTATATTTAAAAGGTTTTGAGGCCCCCTAAATTGATATACATATATGTGTATCAATTCCCTTTATTTTTGGGGGCCCTGGACAGTTACTTTAAAGTGGCGCCCCCCAGGATCAGGATGAGATCAATTTTTCACAGGGTTTACTGGGGCTTCTTAAAGATGGCACGCAGTGTTTGTTTTACTGGCAATGATTAACATGGACTTAAAATATATATGCAATTTTGATGGTTACCAAATTGGGCCCGGGGCCTCAAACTGGGGTTTGCCTTGGGCCCCCTAGGCCCTAAGCACGGCCCTGCTTTTCCCGTCCGTAAAGATTACTTTACCCCACGTCCTCAGGTAATGTTAATCCAGAGAGAGAGAGAGAGAGAGAGGGAGAGAGAGAGAGAGAGAGAGGGAGAGAGAGAGGGAGAGAGACGAGAAAGAAAACAAAAAAGTCGGGGAGGTAAGGCTGGGTTAGTTGGCATTGCAGTGAGTCTGTCTGTGCGTGTGTGAGAGAGACTTGTTTTTTTCATTGTCGAAATACCGTGCCGCCCAGTCGAAGGAGCGTGCCACCCAGTCGAAAGACCGGCGTCAGTTTTTTCGAAAAAACGTGCCGTCGAAACAGCGGCGCCGAAATCTCGCGATCCCTAAGTCGAACTATCGGCGCGTCGAAGTTGCGGGCCGTCGAACATTTGGGACGTCGAAAAAGCGAGATTTCCCCGCTTCAAGTGCATATTCTCGGCTGTAAATCCAAGGAAACAGCGGTTGCTTGTGTGGCCGTGTGTTGGGCATCGCAGAGCGGATACATACAGCTGCCTGTCGCTCTGGAGACGAGTGGTGGACTGGGAGGCGCGCGCGCGCGCGACACACACACACACACACACACACACACACACACACACACACACACACACACACACACACACACACACACACACACACACACACACACACACACACACACACACACACACACACACACACACACACGCAGCTTTGGTGCATGTCTTGCTAGTGCTACTCGCCGACCGTTTTAAAGAGAAAAGAAAAGCATAGACACAACTTTGCTAATGTTCCGTGTTGTCCACAACGAGTTGTGACTCCGTGATGATGATATGCATGCAGCAAGAAGATTAAATGTTTTCGACGTTTGTGAGAGTGAGTGAGAGAGAGAAAGAGACCTATGGAAGAGACCCCGTGTCCCCGTCACTTGTGCTGCTGCCTGCTGGAGCTGCCTGCTACTCACTGGACTTCAAGTCATTCAACGTGCAGCGCCAGGGCAAGTCAAATATATCCGCCCTGCAATGCTCATTCATCGGCCACAAACGTTGTCATGCCACGGACCTCCAATATTTAAGCGACTTCGGCACTATAGCCGTTAAGAAAGTATGGATGAACTCCCCCCGAACCTAAATAATTTCGGGTCGGGGAGCACTCCCGAACCGAAATTAGTTAGGGTCCTTATAACGGTATGAAACGACCCTAACGAGTTGTGGGGTAACAACATGACCATGGAAAACCACAACACATAACAGCAAAACATAAGCAGCATACATGCTCACACACCTAGAGGGCTGTGTCCTAAAATACCAATAGGCCAAATGGCTCAAAAAAATTAAATGTGCGATTAAAATAATTAATCACGATTAAGATAACAGTGAGTTAGTTGTGATTAATTGAATCACACACACACACACACACACACACACACACACACACACACACACACACACACACACACACACACACACACACACACACACACAGAGAGAGAGAGAGAGAGAGAGAGAGCACTACAGGCGTTTCATTTCTAGTGAGATATTTTAGTAGAAGAACGTTTGTTTACCAACTGACACTTGTGTCACATTGTGTACACTGGAAAGGTTTTTTTCTCCAGTGTGGAATGTGGATACGCTGGTGTGCCTTCAGACTACTTGACACACTGACACACTTTTTAGACTGGTGACATCACTAAGGTTTTTCTCCAGTGTGGTGAAGACGCTGGTGTTTTTTCAGGCTAGATGATTCACTGAAACTCTTGTCACAATGTTCACAGTGGAAAGGCTTTTCTCCAGTGTGGATACGCTGGTGTTTCTTCAGGTCAGATGACTGACCGAAACTCTTGTCACAATGTTCACAGTGAAAAGGTTTTTCTCCAGTGTGAACACGCTGGTGTTTCTTAAAGCTATGTGACCAACTGAAACTCGTGTCACAATGTGTACACTGGAAAGGTTTTTTTTCTCCAGTGTGGAATGTGGATACGCTGGTGTGCCTTCAGACTACTTGACACACTGACACACTTTTTAGACTGGTGACATCACTAAGGTTTTTCTCCAGTGTGGTGAAGACGCTGGTGTTTTTTCAGGCTAGATGATTCACTGAAACTCTTGTCACAATGTTCACAGTGGAAAGGCTTTTCTCCAGTGTGGATACGCTGGTGTTTCTTCAGGTCAGATGACTGACCGAAACTCTTGTCACAATGTTCACAGTGAAAAGGTTTTTCTCCAGTGTGAACACGCTGGTGGCTCTTCAGGTTATATGAATGACTGAAACTCTTGTCACAATGTTTACACTGAAAAGGTTTTTCTCCAGTGTGAATACGCTGGTGGCTCTTCAGGTCAGATGAATGACTGAAACGCTTGTCACAATGTTTACAGTGGTAAGGTTTTTCTCCAGTGTGGACACGCTGGTGGCTCTTCAGGTTAAATGATCGAGTGAAACTCTTGTCACAATGTTTACAGTGGTAAGGTTTTTCTCCAGTGTGAATACGCTGGTGTGTCTGCAGGTTAGAGGACTGATTGAAACTCTTGTCACAATGTTGACACTGAAATATTTTTTCTCCAGTGTGAATACGCTGGTGGCTCTTCAGGTGAGATGAACGACTGAAACTCTTGTCACAATGTTGACAGTGAAAAGGTTTTTCTCCTGTGTGGAAACGCTGGTGTGTCTGCAGGTTAGATGACACACTGAAACTCTTGTCACAATGTTGACACTGATATGGTTTTTCTCCAGAGTGGATATGCTGGTGGATCTTCAGGTGAGATGACCACCTGAAACTCTTGTCACAATGTTCACAGTGGTAAGGGTTTTCTCCAGTGCCTCCTGAGAGGAGGGGAGAGAAGGGGGGGGGGGGGGGGGGGGGGGGGGGAGAGAGAGAGAGAGAGAGAGAGAGAGGAGGAGAGAAGGGGCGAGGTAGGTTAAAACTGGTGAGTATAAATTGAGGAGCAAAAATGGCTTCCCGGGTATTGTTTCTGATTTAATTGCATTTTTCAAATCTTTTATTCCATCACTCAGTTTAACATTGACTGACCTCCACTGGTCTCCTCCCAATCGTCACTGTCTTCAGTGACTTCAGAGTCAGATTCAAGCTCCACTTCAACTCCAGAACAGTGCAAAGAGGTGTCTTCATCACCGTCTTCACTTTTCACTGCTGGTAATGTCGACGTTGACCCACCAGGCTCCTCTGGTCTTTGAAGTAGCTCCTCCTGTTCCTCTTTAATGTGTGGAGGCTCTGGTTCCTCCAGTTCCTCTTTAATGTGTGGAGGCTCTGGTTTATCCTCACTGCTGCCTTGCTGCAGGTGCCCTGATGGATGGAGAGCCTGGTGAACCATGTTTAGAGGGAGTTTGTGAAGGACCACCACTGCAAGCTTCATAGTAGCTACTAGAGAAGTCAACGTTGACCCAGAAGGCTCCTCTGGTGTTTGAAGTATCTCCTCCTGTTCTACTTTAATGTGTGGAGGCTCTGGTTCCTCCTGTTCCTCCTTAATGTGTGGAGGCTCTGGTTCCTCCTGTTCCTCCTTAATGTGTGGAGGCTCTGGTTCCTTCTGTTCCTCCTTAATGTGTGGAGGCTCTGGTTCCTCCTGTTCCTCTTTAATGTGTGGAGGCTCTGGTTCCTCCTGGAGCAGACTGGAGCTCCTCTCCTGTTCAGGAGAAACCTCCTCTTTACACACAACCAGGTGCAGGATGTCTAGGAGCAGAAAAACAACATAACTAACACTGGATTCATTATGTGTAAATAAACATTTCCCTCCTCCATATACAAAATGAGGTATCAGTTTTTTTTTCCTCAATTCAAATATGTGTTTTTCTTTTTTCTTTTCTATTTTTCATGGGGTAGGGAATATAAGCTTCTGCTGCCGCCTATACCCTTTTGGACCAGCTTCGACTGTGCTTAATAATTACTGTATTTCAGGGGGCAAGACCATTTAGGTTGAATGAGCTTTATTGACAAGAATGGCAGCATACAATAATGACAAAGCATATACAGCATATACAGATAGCAATATGAGAAGCATCCTATAGCCTAAACAGCAGCGTGAATACAGCATAACTAAACTATAGCGGAACTTAAGTTTGGCCATGGATTCGACCCTCGGATCACTGTACCGCGGTCACGATAAATGTTTAAGCTATATCGTGAATGAAGCTCTCCGCGGTCACATGATCCGAGACCCCCAGCAAGGGGAAAGCCTAATCCTGAGGTGGAGTTGGGGAAGGAAGGTGGGGCGTAGAGTTTAGCAACTGACACTAGGTAGGTAAGCACTCCTGAAGTACTCTGTGGTAAGGGGCCGGGGTACGAGACCCCGCCCACCTGGGGCGCGCCGTCAACCCCTAGATCTTACCCCCTGAACTGGCTACGTCATTCTTCCTGCGCAATATTTCAGGGGGCAAGACCATTTACGTTGAATGAGCTTTATTGACAAGAATGGCAGCATACAATAATGACAAGGCAGCATAGACAGATAGCAATATGAGAAGCATCCTATAGCCTAAACAGCAGCATGAATACAGCATAACTAAACTATAGCGGAACTTAAGTTTGGCCATGGATTCGACCCTCGGATCACTGTACCGCGGTCACGATAAATGTTTAAGCTATATCGTGAATGAAGCTCTCCGCGGTCACATGATTCGAGACCCCCAAAAGGAAGGACCCGAGTCCTACCCCCCCAAAACACGCAACGCTCAGAATCCATGATCAAACCTAACCAACGGTGATGATGATTTATTTCCGCGACCTAACAGCCTGAACACAACTGTGAACAGAAGCGCATATAACTAAACTGACAACTATAGCATACATTTATTATAAACCCCAGCACCCAGAGTACAGCTCCTATAAATCCCAGCACCCAGAATACAGCTCTTTTAAACAATAGACTTCAGCAGCATCCTATTCATTCTATTTAGTTCTCAACCTCCCCCAAACCACCTTGCTTTTGCAAAGAGAGGGCTCCGTCCCCCCGCGTGACGTGCCTTGATTGCTCGCAGCGGGACGCAATCAATCTCTAATCACAGCTGCCTCGATCACTTCGGCGTAGCTTGGTCGCTCATGAGTCTCTGTGCGTGGAGAATTTCTGCTTTGCTGAACCTGATGTAGCGGACGTATGCTGCCGAAGACCACCGACCGAGGGACTGGATCGTAGCCGAGGGCACCAGCAGGGCTGCAGAAGTAGCCGCTCCGATGCGCAGGGAGTGCGGAGTGTAGAGGGCCGGCGCCAGGCCTTCACTTTGGCACAGCACCCTCAGCTTTGCTGCGAACCAGGCCCGAGTCATGGGCTGCCCATCGGTGGTGCGAAACAATGGGTCGTTGGGAGCTGACATCGGACGGATGGCCAGGTATCTCAGCATGGAAGTGAAAGGACAAAAAGGCGAGTTAGTTTTAGCAACCACAACCGGCGTGCCTTCACTAAATTTGTCCGCTTTAGATTTTTTCAATAATACAGAGTAATGCGTTTCTTCCAACATTAAATCAGACAAACAAAGTCCCTGAGAGGGATCGAAAGCCAGGGTGCTCGCCGTGTATTCCCCACAACGTAAAAAAGCATAGAAGGCAAATAAGAGGACAGCTTCTAACAAGACATTATGGTACCATGAGAATAGGCCTCCCCTTAACTTCCCCACCAGCCTGTGCAGCACCGCTATCGTGATAGGTAAGCGGCGGTCATTGCCTTGAGTCTGTTCTTTCTTGAGGCCGTTGAGCAACAGGTGAATGGCTGGATTGCTTAGAATGCTTGGTACCGTTGGGTCACGGCAACGGAGGTGGTAAGATTTAATAGTAATTGGGGCGAGGCCCTTTCGCATATACATCTCTGCGGCCTCCCGTAGGGAAACCAGGGGCCTTTCTGGAACTAATCCAGCGTCAACCCAGCGAACGGTGGAACTGCCAGGCCGCTGGCTGCGGCCTCCGGGCATAGAAAGCGAAACTCCTGAAATTTAAAGCGGGACAAAGCATCAGCTATACAGTTTTGTTTACCCGGAATGAACTCTGCCCGCATGATAAAATTATTCTGCAGGCCTAGCCAAGTAAGGCGTCTTACAAATGTGTTAATGATACTGATCGAGGAGCGCCCTTTGTTAATCAGTTTCACTGTAGCTTTGTTGTCGCATCTGACGGAGATTTTTCTCCGGGCCCATTTGTCTCCCCATAGGGAAGCGGCTACAACAATAGAATACAGTTCAAATAGTGCGATAGATTTACAGTCTTGGGGTAAAACCTGCATTTCTTTTGGCCATGAACTGGCAAACCATTCCCCTTTGAAAAAAACCCCGAACCCGACTGAGGGGGCCGCGTCCGTAAAGAACTGCATGGCCTCGGTGGACTCCTCTTCTTCATTATAAAAGAAGGAGATGCCATTCCATTGCGCTAGAAATAATGACCAGAACCTGAGATCGGAGCGGCTTCCCTCATCTAACTCAATATTATCCGAGAGGTTCTTTTTTGACTTTGACAAGTCGATTAGCCTAGACACGAACGAGCGCCCTTGGGGAATTATGCGCATCGCAAAATTGAGGTGTCCAAGCAAGGACAACAGCGCCCTTTTGGAAACAGCTGGCGCCTCCACTGCGTTTTTAATGATCTCTCTGATTCTTAATAGTTTCTCTAGAGGTAAAGCCGCCTGTATTCGAACGCTATCGAGCATAATGCCTAAGAATTCGATCCTGGTTAGAGGACCGACTGTTTTCTCTTCGTAGAGCGGCACTCCTAGAGCGCTGAACACTTTGCGCACAGTATTAATACCTCTATTTGGCGGAGAATCAGCGAAATCGATAGTCAGAATCGTCTAGCAAGTGGAGAACGAAAGGGAGTTTGTACGTGTTATACAGAATCCAGCACAGCGCCTCCGACAGCGTGTCGAAAATGCGAGGGCTGCTGCGACAGCCGAACGTTAGCTTAACCGCGAAAAACAATTTGGAACACCATTTAATGCCGAAAAGGTGCCATTGCGAAGGGTGTAAAGGCATGACTTTAAACGCGTCCACTATGTCCGCTTTAGCCAGCCAGGCTCCTGGCCCTGCGGTTTTAATCATCTGAGCGGCATGATCTACGGAAGCGTAATACAGGGAAAACGGTGGCAGCGGTATTAAGCTATTAATGCTGGGTATGGTGCTTCTATGCGGGGCGGAAAGGTCGAAAATAAGGCGTTTTTTCCCTGAGTATTTCCGAGTGGCTAGCCCTATGGGGCTAACTCTGAACAGGCTAAATGGCTCTTTGACGAACGGACCTATTAAATGCCCCTTTTTAATTTCTTTCGCCAGGAGCGAATCCACTATGGATGGCTCCGCGAGGGCTGACTTGAGGTTTTTACACACATAGGTTGCTTTTGGCAGCCAGCATAGCCCCGCTAAAAACCCCTGCATCAGTCCCGTGATCAGATATTTAACCCAACATTTGTTCGGATGATCTTTCAGGGCAGCAGAAAGAGCCGGCACGTCCACTGGAGTTGAGGGATGCATCGCTTTTATTTTTTTCCCAGTCTTGGGCTCTGGCCTCGTCCTCCTGGGACACACAGACTTGGGGTGGCTGTCCCCACACCAGCTGCAAGTGTGCATATATTTACATTTAGGAAAAGTGCAAACATTTTCATTGAACTGAATGCAAATAGGGACATTACGGTTAGAAGCATACGGCACCTGCTGTCTCGGATTCGCTGGCGGCCCATACCCCATCGGTGGGTGTTGATAAGCGGGCGGGGAGGGTTTGGGCCTGCTAGCCGCGTTCTGAGAAGCAGCATTTGGGCATAATTTGGTCCTGTGGCTGTATGAGCTACAGACCGAGCAGGACAACGGCGGGTGTGCCGTGAAATGGCGGCTGATTAAACTTAGATCCTGCACTGACCAATCGATGCGCTGGTTAAGGCGCTGAATCTGTAACGCAGCTTTAGAAGAGAAACTCTTGTGGTACTCATAAAAGAGCCCACCCCCGTAAGTGTAAGCTAAATCAGAAATAATGGACATGTAGCCGTCCAACTCGGCCCTGCGGTCCGGGTAGACCTCGCACAAAGTATCCCGGTACACCCCAAAAGCTACGTTAAACTCTGCCAGGGTCAGTGTTTTAGATAGTCTGGGGTCGCTGTCCTTCAGAATGACTGAGAAGTCCCCGCAGTCTAGGAATCTCTCCGCTGAGGACTCAGCAGCGCATATGAGGATCTTTACCAGGTTCACATCTTGACCTGCCAACACATTTAAAGCATACTTAGCGGTGGTTTAACCCCAACCAGCAATCGCGCAAAACAAGCGCTGCAATTTACCTGCGAGAATCTGGCTTCTCAGCGCCTCGGGGATAGCAGCCGCCGGGGAGATGAACGGAGTCCCCGCTGCTGCCGCTGGGACTGCCGTCCCCAGGTTCCTGCGTGGAATGAAGGGCACCTCGCTGTCCCTCGGCTGCACGCCGCTTGGCCCTGGAACCCCGGGCGATGGGCTGGCGCCGCCGGACTCCAGCATCTGGATCCGCTGACTCATCCCCGACATGGTGTTCTTTAGATCTGACAACGCAGGTTCGCAGCCTTGAACCCGGAGCCATCCTCCCCGCTGCCGCTGGCGGGAACCGGAGTGCCGCTGCCTGCTGCGCCGCTCTTCCTCTTCTTCGGAGGGGCTGGATTCTCCACCTTCGCCGGCCTTTTACCTTTGCCCTTTCCCTTGCCCACCTGGACCTCTTCGAGGGCGCTTTTCCGTGCTGCGACCATGAACTGATACAGCCCCTCATGGTTGAGCCCCGCCGGGGGTGCCACGTTGTTAGTATATAGCTCGTCCAGAATTTTGTGCACCGGCCATTCTGACAGCGACTGGAGCAGCCTGGTGAGCCTGCGAGGAGTGGGCGGTTCCACTGACTGCGCTGGCGGGACTCCGGAATCTGGGACCACCTCGACTTCCTCTTCCTCACCCGGGAAATCCTCCTGCTCCGACTGGGAGCTCCCCGACATGGTGAGTAGAATAAGTAATAATAAGTAATAAACAAGAGAAAAGATGAACCTCATTGAACTGGTGATCTGTGACCACGCAGGCTGGCTTAGCCTCGCAGCGCCTCCCCAGTAGCACGACAAAGTTTGTAGCAATGTAGCAACTTAGCAGCGACCTCCGTAGCAGCGTAGAGTTTAGCAACTGACACTAGGTAGGTAAGCACTCCTGAAGTACTCTGTGGTAAGGGGCCGGGGTACAAGACCCCGCCCACTTGGGGCGCGCCGTCAACCCCTAGATCTTACCCCCTGAACTGGCTACGTCATTCTTCCTGCGCAATATGTATTGTACTGAAATTGGACTAAACTAAAACATATTGAGGAAATATCAGTTTCCATCAGAACTGACTGAAAACAACTTTATACTTAACTTTATTTAAACACTTTGAACCCCAGCATCCCTATTCTGGGGGAAGGTTTACAAAAGAATAGCCGATCTACAAGCTCACAACACGTCACAATATGACACGTTGTGAGCTTGTAGATCTGCTATTCTTGGAGAAGAGAGTTGGGCTTAGATGAAAAAAAAAAAACTCAAGTACAGTACAAATCAGGTGTGTTTTTCTAAGCATAGAGGGTCTACAGTAAGTATTTAAATTGAAGTGAAATTGACAAATTCCATATATTGCAGCACCCCTGGACTGGTATCATGGCACCCTAGAGTGCAACGACACCCACTGTAGCCTATAAATGTTTGGTGGTTATTGTGCCCTGTATTCAGGGCTTAAAGCAAAAAAAAATCCCGAGACGGAAATTTATTTTGCAACCCCCCCATCCCCCCCCCCCATTTTTTACGACCCGTGCTGAGCAGCCTTCCTTGAGTTCCTTCACAACTAAACTAACCGCTCCATATTGTCACTGACTGAACCAATACCACACGTGGGTAATGTTATGAGAGAAACAATGCGACGCAGTGGAGAAACCTCCGCCTACTGCCATGATACGACGTCGCGTCGTTCCCAAATGAAACACCACCCCGGCCCGAAGTATTGCATTAGCATCTGTATGGATAACTTTTGTGAGTGACAAATAAATACCCTCGAATTTCTGATTTGCAAACACAACAAGCGTTCCGTTGCCTATTTTAATGCAATATAACGTAAGCAAACATGTATTGTCAATTACGGCTGCCTTCTCTGTAAACAAACTTTTAGATAATATAGCCTACCTGCTGTTTACATGGCGTAAAACTCCAGTGACTTCCATTATTCCTGTGATTTCTTTTGGACACTGCTATCCATACAGAGAGAGCGACGTCTCAAATCGCCCATTACTTTGCAGCATGACATAATGACACCACCAGTGCAGCGGAGCGGAGGTCCCAAAGGTTTAACACACTTCCAAACGGTGTACATCGTTTAAGCCATAGGAGCATGATTTTCTATTCTTATGATAAATATGAACTTTAGTCAAACTATTGCGAGTAATCCATGTGATGTTTTGTTGTGCATCGTCGTAGCTACTAGCTTCCCGGTAGAGCTGCAACAACCTTGCTAACAAACAGAGCCATTTCCTCTCAGTACAGCGAGCGGATTTCAAAATAAGAGCTACCGTAATCTGATCAAGTCAACAATCAAGTCACGTCTACTGGTTTTATTTTTAAGTCTACTTACAGGAAGTAGTTGGACTGAACTGAATTATAAGTACATGACACACCAGCACTCTGTACCGCACCACAGTGGAACTGATGCTATAAAAATAATTAGCGCAGACGGCTCGACTTTTTTATTTTTTTGCGAATCTGCTCTGATCTCTTAAATAGCCCCTAGGGACTCCTCAAGACGGAAATCCGTCCCCAGGACGGAGAACTTTAAGCCCTGTGTATTGTCTGTCCTGATGAAGGTCTAAACTCTAAATGACCCAAATGTTGAAATAAAGTAAAAAGATTTTGTCAAGTTCTTGGTAGTGTGTGGGTTCTAACGCAGGGGTGGCATAGCTCAGGGGTAGAGAAACCGTCATTAGAGCACGAAGGGTTCCCAGTTCGAATCCGGGCTCCCCCTGAATTAATGTTGAAGGTATTTTCTTTATACTTCATTGAGAAACCTGTAACTTTCCCTTTAAATGCCTTATTATTTCATTTTACATGTCCTGGGTGCATCTTGGAATATGAATATAAACAGATGTGTAAACGAAATGAATAGGGGTGTGTACACATGAGGTCATGTTGTATTGTCATTTTCATTCTGTGTTTTTATGTAGGTGAAGGTCTGCAAGTGTTAAAAAAAGAAGAAAAAAAATGGGTCAAAATGTCTGTAGTAGAAAGAAAGACATAGCATGTAAGGGAATGTGGAGTCCTTGTGCAAGACTCTGAACCTCTAGTTGCTCCCGGTGAGCAGGTTGGTGCCTTGCATGGTTTCCTCTAGCCTGGTGGGGCCTGATGTCATACTGCGTTAACTCACTCATTCCTTCCCCAGTATAACGTCTGGCCTTCCGGGTATAGGCAGCGAGTATACTGATTATTTTCTGATCGGGGCCAATCAGTGACTGCTGTCCGCACAATAAACGTAGTCTTCCTGACAACAAGTGAAAAGCTTTCCCTGATTGGTCCATGTGTAGACGATGACGTAGATGCATGCTGCAGCATTTTCAAAACAACAATGGCTGCCCTTGCGATGCAACAAGGCTAACAGTTAACGCTCTAACGATAAAACAAGCAATAAGTGCAGTTATTTCAGCGTTGGAATCAATTACAATAATTAAAAAGGAACACGGGGGATGCGCTGGCGGAGTTCATCGGCTGAAAATACGTGTTTGTTTGCCGTTCTTCCGACTGGCTGAGAGATGTTTTTCTACGCTGATTGGTTAAAGCATAGATATATATAAGAAAGGCTAGATGGCTCAAGGCGGAGTCGGCAACGTCGCTAACCCGCGGCCATCTTGGATGATCAACACAAACAAAAATACTCTAGCTCGCTGAAATCTTGACGGATTTACTAACGGTTTGGTTTATTACAAACCTTATTAACGTGGCTATGATTCAGGCTGTTTGGACATGTTGAATTGCAGCTTTACATTTATAAAAACGTTTTAATCACACATTATAGTTGTGACTACTTGTTGTTATCAAGGCTGCATGAGACCACAATCGAGATTTCATTTATTATACAGGTTTTCCTGAGACCAATAACGATTTTATGACAACCTAATGTTTTTGTGGATGGGGTAGTATTCATTAGCTGGCTAAGAGACAGGAGGGTGCACCTAGTATCTGAGTCCCTAGAAGGTCTTCTCTTTTTTCACCACTAGGGGGAGGGTGGTCGGGGAGTCAGAAATTAATTACTCTTTCTTTCAACACAACTTGTTGTGCATGAATTCCAACCTGTTTATTATACCTGTTTCCAACATAGGGTTGGTTTGTTAAAAAACTTCTTACATTTAGATACATTATGATATTGGACATTGCTGGCTTTGTGTTTACAGAAATATGCCCTACAGAAACTAATGGAGGGTCCAGTTGGTTTTGATTATTGTATTTATTTATTTACACAAATTGTGTTCTTGTCTTAAAATAAAAAATAAAAAACGTGAACCTTGAAGCCCCATTGTTATAGCCTACATCAAATAAATATATTTTAATGTTATTTATTATAGAATAAAATAAATATTACTATTACAAATAAATGTAATTATGAAATGTTTATATTGATTTAATATAAATACTGTATGTATAGAGTTGCTTTACCTATCTACTATTTTATTTTTATATTAAATACATGGATATAATTATTCGTAAGTATGCAGGAAAAATAACCACATCTCTGACGTTTATAACAAACCAACACGTTGGAAAATCTGTGGAAAATTGAGCAAAATATGATCATTTAATTAATACATGCACAATAGACATCAATGTTATAACTGGGCGAGCGGGCCCGAAACAAGATGGCCGCCGCGTGGCGACGTCAGTCCCCATTGGCCAACAGCGTGCGTAAGCCAGCTAGCCTTCTTATATATATCTATGGGTTAAAGGAGTCTGTCTGTCAAGGCAAGTACTGCTGCCCACTTTTCAAGCTGCCAATAGGCCACACGTTATACTGGGGAAGGAATGAGTGAGTGAACACAGTATGACGTCAGGTTTCCTCTGCCATCTGTGTATGAATGTGTGTGTGAATGGGTGAATGTAATGCACAATCTATGTAAAGCGCCTTGCATAAAAGCGCTATATAAATGCACCATTTACCCCTTTTGAATCATGGAATTATAAAACAATATTAAAACATAATACTTTGTTACTAAGTTGTGAGCTTGTAGATGGACTATTTTCAGCACATGTTCCCCCTGCTTAGCGATGCTAGGGTTCAAGTGGTTAAACTTACTGAAGTGTGGCTGATCTTCAGGTTCCTCCTGTTTAATAGAAATGGCCCTGGCTGAGTCTGGAGAGTTCATCTTCACCTGCAGTCTGGACTCCACACTCTGCTCTGAAATGAAACAATTCAACAAGGACTTTAATTAGTAAAAATAACCAATCTGCTTTGAATTAGTTTCTTAGTTTCTACAACTATGCTTCCTTATAAGCCCTGCCCAACCCCACCAAAAATGACACCCCCACCCTTTACTGTATAGGGCTGTAAAGACTTTGATGTGTCATGTATTTTAGAAATGGTTTCATGTAAAACAGAGGAAGCGTAGGATACAAATAATTGTAGTTACAAAACTGGGCTGTGATCCAAAATAGATCCTCAAACTAACAAGAGGGGATGAGAGATGGTATTTGATCACATACTGTAAGCAGCCTTATTTGACCTGGGTGAGGGGAGTGAACAAAGTAGGGCTGAAAAGATCATTATTTTACATCTGTGTGTCACTCAAGAAACACAAAAGCAAAACTCAATCTCACTGTGTTTAGTTGTGATCTGAGCCAAGATTATGGAGAGAGAGCCTTTTGGTCAACAAGAAAGATATAAAACTATGAGTTGTGTTGTGTGTTTTGTTAACACTTTGTTTCAAGGAGTAAATAATCCCATTATAATGTATTAACATTTTTTTTATTTTTCATTCAAAACAATGTTTTTTGGGAGATACCGCCATACCATCAGTAAACAGTGACTTATTAGCGCAAAAAAATAAAAATCCATACCGCCCCAGCCCTAATTTTTATTGACCAAAAAATATTGTTGATTTCTGCCATAATCGAGCAGCTGCAACCTTGTGTGGAACTATGTAATTTTGACCTGATGGTGGCGCTAGAAGATCAAGGTCAATGGAACACTTGGTTAGAGTTAATCTTCCAGGAAGCCTTAATGCACTGCCCAGCAAGCACGGTCAGGACCTGGACCAATCAGTGACGTCTCGATTGGGGCCAGATCAAGTCAAACCATGACTAGTCAGATCTGGCCTAGAATATCACCTGATTTCAACAAACACAAATCCTGCCCACAAAAACGGACGTCCTGGATTAATCAGAGAGGGTTTGATCGAGGCCAGATGAATATCATATTCATAACTAGTCAGATTATGTCCTAGAATATAACCTTACATGCTTATATTATTTCAACTAACATTACAAACAATGACAATAATCCTAAAACAAAAGAGTCCTCATGACATCCTGGTAATTGACATAAAGATCATCCCCATATGGGCAGTGATCTGGCCTAGTTCTGATTGTCACAGAGACACCGGAGGATGTTATCATAACGTCATCATGACGTCATTTGGCTTGCAGGGTGATCAAGTTTCATGACAATCTGTCATTACGTTTTAACTAATGGTGTCCAAAATAACGCGTTATTAACGAGTTAACGCACTAGCCTATTAACGGGATTAAAAATTTTAACGCAATTAACTTTTTCGCCGCCGTTGACGGTGAGGATTGTCATTGAAAGGGTTAATACCATGGCGCCGTTGACGGTGAGGACTGTGAATCTTACTGTATATACAGTAAAGATATTACTTACTTAATGTCGCTCCGGTCCCGCTCGCATCGGTAATGTCGGCGATTTGTTTACAACGCACGTTGGGCGTGCACGCGAAGTGAAGCTCCTCAATGTTAAGTCAATGGAGAGGCCCATAAAGAAACTTCATTTAAACAAAATAGCCATTTTGAGACATTTTGCAGCAGATCTAAATGTAAACAAGGGCCAAGGCAGGGCGCAGCCATCTTCCCTCTTCTTGTCCCACACTGTCATGTGACTAGATGACGTAATCGTTGCCGTCAAGTGATAATCCAAAAAAACAAAAACAACCCCCTTCCGGCCCTTCAAAATAATAGCGGCGGCCGACGGAGGAAACGACGTGGCGCCGAGGCACCAAGCAACCTTCAGATTAAGAGGCAGTAGATGTGTTAATGCAATTTTTTTTTTTTTTTTTGCCTTTTTTTTTTAAGCTTCCGTAGCGCTCCCTCTGCGGAGTCTGCGCTCCGCATCTCAGAGTGTCAACATTAGCTAGCCCAGAGCAGCTGCTCAGCTCAAAGTCAGGAACGGAGCTCAAGCTTACTGTGTGTGAGACCATGAGTGTGTGTGTTTGTCTGGAAGCTGGGTTGAATGAATGATGAAAAACACAGTGGAATTACTCATCTACAGGTGCCTTTAGAAAGCAACCTCCCCCTGCTGTTAGCCTGTTAGCAAGTTCGCTAACAGTTAGCCTCCAGATAGCCAGGACTACTGTCTGTAGTAGGCTACAGTATGTTAGCGGCAGCCCCCAGCTGAACACTGTAGGAACGAAATGGTGTGTGTGTGTGTGTGTGTGTGTGTGTGTGTGTGTGTGTGTGTGTGTGTTTAGTCAGCATTTGAGCCACAGACCACCATTTGATTAGATTTATTCTCCCAGACCCCAAAAATAAGATCTATAAGGGTCCATTTGGTTTACCAACTCTCCATCATTTAGCTGCAGTGGTGGAAAAAGTACTCACATATTTTACTTAAGTAAAACCAATACTACAATGTAGAGATACTCTGTTTCAATTATAAAAGCCCAGAATTCAAAATGTACTTGAGTAAAAGTATTAAAGTGTTGAAAATAGCAGATCTACAAGCTCACAACGCGTCACGATGCGACATGTTGTGAGCTTGTAGATCGGCTATTTTCAAACAGCCTAAGTATACAACATGGCTAAAGTGGTTCATGTATGTTTTAAATATTATAACTTACCGGTATATCTGAAAAGTAACTAGTAACTAAAGTTTTCAAATAAATGTAGTAGAGTAAAAGTGCAATATTTCGATCTGAGATGTAGTGGAGTAGAAGTAAAAGTATTGGAAAATTGGAAATACTCAAGTAAAGTACAAATACCTCAAAATTGTACTTAAGTAAATGTACTTAGTTACTTTACACCACTGTTTAGCTGGAACCCCCTCAAGGACCACTGGTTGAAAACCAACACTGCCTTAAAATATGTAGTGCAGAGGGGTTATCATTTATAATATAATGAAATAAATAACATTGAGTTTATAATGTATTGGATACATAATAGTATAATTATAAAAAAATACATTTGGATGCATCCTGCACCAAATATACAACATATTATGCAAGTTTGAGCCAATAAAAAATATATTTTTATTATGCGATTAATCGCGCGATTAACTACAGAAATCATGCGATTAATCGCGATTAAAAATTTTAATCGTTGGACAGCACTAGTTTTAACACATCTTGTGTCCAAGTGGAGAATTTGGCTACAAGATGGCACCAGAGGAAGTGGCATTTAACCTAAGATTAATCGGGGTCCCGGTCCACCCTATGTTCCCCAGGTTCTATGTTCCCCTATCTATGTTCCCCAGGTTCTATGTTCCCCTATCTATGTTCCCCACCTCACAGCATTGCTTTTAGTGAGGTTAGGGTTAGGGTCGTTGCATACCGTTATAAGGAGCCTAACTAATTTCGGTTCGGGAGTGCTCCCCGACCCGAAATTATTTAGGTTCGGGGGGAGTTCATCCATACTTTATTAACGGCTAGTGCCGACGTCGCTTGTAAATATTGGAGGTCCATGGCATGACAACGTTAGTGGCCGATACATGAGCGTTGCAGGGCGAATACATATCTGACTGACTGACCCTCGCGCTGCAAGCTGAATGACTGGAAGTCCATTGAGTAGCATCAGCAGGCAGCAGCGCCAGTGACGGGGACACGGGCTCTCTTCCATAGGTCTCTTCTCTCTCTCTCACTCACTCTCACAAACACTCGAACTCTGTCGAAAACATTTAATCTACAAGCTCACATTATAGACGTGCCACGGCCGCCTCTCTTGCTGCATGCATATCACCACGCAGTCACAACTCGTCGTGGAAAACCTATCAACACGGAACATTAGCAAAGTTGTGTCTATGCTTTTCTTTTCTCTTTAAGCTCTTCTTTCCTCTTGAAAACAGTCAGCGACTAGCGAGCTGTGTGTGTGTGTGTGTGTGTGTGTGTGTGTGTGTGTGTGTGTGTCACGCGCGCGCGCGCCTCCACTCTCCAGCCAGAGTGAGTGAGAACCAACCAGCTGACATGTATCCGCTATGCGACGCTCTAATCACGGCCACAAGCATTTGGAAGCTCGGCGTGTCTCCCTCCCAAATTACCGCTGCTTCCTTGGCTTCATAGCCGAGGAAATGAACTTGAAGCCGGGCTGAATGAATGAGAAGACACCGCTTAGTACCGAAATTAAGTCGGGAGGTCACAACATGTTGGCAGCACCGTGGAGCCGAGTTTAGTCGGTTGACGCCCCCCCGAACCGGGGACGACGACCCATATTTGGGTTTGGACAGTGCCGAACCGAAATTTGTTAGGCTCCTTATAACGGTATGGATCGACCCTTAGGGGTAGGTTTAGGTGGTAAGAAAGTGGGGAACATAGAACCTGGGGATCATAGGTACGGTCCCGATTAATCTCTGCAGCATTAAAGTATTTATATATTTTTGTACTAATAGTTTTGCCTTCCCGCCTCACGTCTTCCTTCATAAACACATCGCTACAGAAAGATTGTTTTAACTGTGAGAATTAAAGTATAATTCAAAACCTTTAAGGTCCTTTTTCACTTCAATGTGTTTCCACAGTCTATGATGTGGAAAATATAATTAATATTGCAATGTTATTCTCTCTTTGTTAGAACATGTTCGCTCTTTAAGATAAGTAGTAGTTCTTAGAAAAAAAGACCCCTGGTAGCCATATATGGAGACCCATGTACTGTATATGGATATATGCCTTGAGAGCCCAAACATGCTTACTCAGTTATTCGTTATGTGAAAGACCTATGATGTCTATGGCATCTGACATCGTACCCTTTTATGCCCATACATGGAGCTCCCTGTATATATGGATTCTGTTAGTGTGGTATGTGGCTGGCCAATGTGGCCTCCATATATGGGCATTCCCATGTGAAGTCCTGTTAGGTATGGGCTTAATATTGATGACATAAGGGAACTCCATATATGGGCATAACAGGGATTATGTTAATGTGACATCACAGTGAAGCCAGAATGTGATGTCAGAGCATCAGAGCGACAAACCCATAGATACACAGTGTCAGGCGTGACAGAGATACATACATACATAAAGACAAGCTGTGACCGTTTACATACTAATCTGGGACCTACGGTCGCAATAATGGTATTATTGTAAACACTGTAGTCCTCACTGTCTGCCATAATAGTGAAATGTTCATTTTCTTCCAAGTTACATACATTCTTAATCTATAAACAAAATAAAAGGAAAACATACCTTCTCCAATAATGTCTCCTGGTAGAAAACACACTTTAACACAGCTCTAAAGTAAGGATTCTAGTCTCCACTGTTTAGAATGTCTCCTGGTAGAAAACACACTTTAACACAGCTCTAAAGTAAGGATTCTAGTCTCCACTGTTTAGAATGTCTCCTGGTAGAAAACACACTTTAACACAGCTCTAAAGTAAGGATTCTAGTCTCCACTGTTTAGAAAACACTGCTCTGTTTACGCCGTGTTTCAACCCGGAAGAGAGAGAGAGAGAGGGGGAAACGGTTCCGGGTTGAAAACACACACACACACACACACACACACACACACACACACACACACACACACACACACACACACACACACACACACACACACACACACACACACACACACACACACACACACACACTGCGCGCAGGAAGCTATTTCCTAAATCACCACTAGAGGGCAGCATTACCCCATTGATACACTGAGCTTGATCAGCCTGCCGTTGAAAACTAGGAACTGTCACAAATGTCGCGCCGTACTAATGCATTGTCAATGGAAGGTTGTTTGGTGTTTTGTCGTTGCCGTGTCTCTTGGCCAAAAGACAGGCTGCGGTTGAGCTTGAGACAAAAAACCAAACAACCTTGCATTGAATTACTTTAATTGAACTAGTTTAGCAACTTACACAGTATAACTTTAACATGCAGCTCGAAACTTTCATCGTGGCCGCTCCACACAGAGCTAACGGTGACCAAAGGTTTCAATTGTGACGTCATCACAACAACCAGACTGCTCTATGAGGGGAGAGTGTTTTCTGCGGGTGTTTCAGTCCGAGTGTATCAAAGGGTGCGTTCGGAAATGCTCACCGGGTCGGGTTAGGGTTAGGTTTAGGCATAGTTTTACTGAGGTTAGGGTTGAGTTTAGGCATAGTTTTACTGAGGTTAGGGTTGAGTTTAGGCATAGTTTTACTGAGGTTAGGGTTGGATTTAGGCACTCACTGAGCACACACCCGGTGCGCATTTCCGAACGCACCCTTTGATACGCTCGGACTGAAACACCAGCAGAAAACACTATCCCGCTCTATGAGACAATCCCATATGAGATGAGACTGATAGACTATACTTCCGTATGCGTCACCTATTATCCTTGGTCCATTGGTTAGGAACTTAGGCAGGTTTCAGTGCTGCGCTGAAGACAGTCAGACTCAGACAGGGATATGCGCCTGTTCTCTGTTGCTTGAGTGACAGAGCCCGGGGCCCGGCCCGGCCCGACTAATTATTATATTTTTGGGGCCCGGGGGCCGGGTAGGGTCGGGCTCGGGCCGAATTTAGTAGACCTTGTATCTGAACTGTACTGTCCTGTGATGTGCTTTTCCTATGCAAACTGATAATAAAATATGCATTCAAATAATATTCATTCATTCAATCAATCAATCACTCAATCAAAAACAGCATTTTTGGTATTTCTGCAGGCCCGGAACTTAGAACAATGCGCGTACGTGTGTGTGTGTGTGTGTGTGTGTGTGTGTGTGTGTGTGTGTGTCAGTAAAGCAGAGATGCTCAGATGTTGGTTTTTCATTGGAAGTTGATCTTCAGTCTAGGACAAGGGTCTTCAACAGGGGGTCCGGGACCCCTAGGGGTTCCTCAGAGTTACTACAGGGGGTCCTCCAAATCTTTTTGTGATAGTAAAGTTTTTTTCTCCTTTTTTATATTAACCACTTGAATTCTAGCGTCCATATTCTGAGAACTTTAGCCAATAATAGCAGATCTACAAGATTGGCTATTTTCGGCAAAGGTGGTGTTTCGAGTAGAGGGGAAAAAGAGCAGACTAAGTACAGAGTGAAAGGTCAAGTTTATTAATACAATGATGATCGCGCTGTCAAATAATGAAACTATATGGAATCTATGAACAGGTTGTGGGGGTCCCTGCTTCATCCAAGGGGTCCATGGCCTGAACACGTCGAAGACCCCTCCTGGTCTAGGATCTTCAGGCTGTGCTCTCTGACTGCAGAGTAGGGTTGACAACTACCCGACACTCAGCCTTATTTCTAAGGAAAACATGGGATGCCCAGAAAAAAAAGAATAAGATCTCACCGAGTCTTGAAGAGAGAAACCTTTCTTCCTAAAGTGTGTGTGAGTTTGGTGCCCACTGATCAGTGTTTGGCTGCTTCCGTGCTTGTGCTCTCGCTTACATGCCTGCAGAGTTGGGGTCAGTTACTCAAAAAAGTAGTGCACTACATATTACATATTACTTTTGAAAAAGGTAATGCCTTACACTACTTTATTACTCCCTGGAGAAAGTAACTAGTTACACTACTTTTGCTTTACTCCACAAAAAAGCCTGAGATGCATTGCCAACATATATTAGATGTATTAAATATTTATTAGATATTATAATAATATCTAATACAATAGTTATGTTGTTCAACTAAGTGAGTCCCAAGGCTTACTGGTGGTCAGTTGAATGAGTCTAATAATAATAATAATGATAATAATACTAAGGGGGGTAATAATAATAACAACAACAATATTTATGGAGGTTTCCACTTGACATTATATGGCCTATTCTGTATCCGTATGTCAGTCAGTTTAAGCAGATTTCATTCCATTTGGCTCCTATGAATTTTACAGGCCAGGGGTGGAAACCTAACCTGGCGGAGATTTCCCCCCGCAGAGCACCACAGTCAGCACGAGGAGGAGATGACTCCGTGTGCACTGCAGAAACAGCTCATACAATGTCGAACTGATTCTAGCTGCAGAAAACTTCCCATTTGCTTAAAAAAGCAACATAACACCAATGTACATAAGGAATATATCTATTAGCCTAATTGTCTTTCATCATGACAGCGTCATGTCAGAGACAGTCGCAAAGAAAATAGGTGAGGAGCAGACTTCTCTTTCCCTCTCTCTCAGGCAGCCTACATGGATTTCAGTAGGCTAATTCATTTTTGTGGCTTGCTGGATATTTAATACTATCATTATTGGGGTGTTTTGGTTTATTTTGCCACATGTAGGATTTTAATCTAGGCTGTGATCAAATGTCGGCTTTAGCGCAGCTCGGAGGCGCTGATGATCTCTTTTTTTTCTTTCTCTCTCTCTTGAATCATAGAGGCAGCCTAAAAGTATTTAATTTCTGTTGCCCCCTAGGGATACCAGAACTATGACTTTTGCACTACTGGACTGAACACTACTGCACTTTACTATAATATATTTATTTTATTTATTTTCTTGCACGGTGTTATTTGTGTTGTTGGTTTCGTTTTATGTTGTATGTGAAAAAAGGAATGTTTGAATGCACACTTGTTATGTTGCCGAAACAAATTCCTGTGTTCTACACAATGGTAAATAAAGGAATCTGAATCTGAATCTGAATCTTGATATTATGCTGCCGCTGTTTGATTACCTCTTCTCTGATTAGTTATTTTAGTGAAAGACAAGTGATGATGATACATTTTGATGATGATTGTAGTAGCCTACATGCTAAGTCATCCGAGTCAGCGTGTCTCAAGTCGAGTCGAGTCTGGAGTCATCTTATATTTACAATTGGCTTAAAGCCGCATCCCACTTCCAAGCGTTAGGTAGGGAGAACGTAGGGAATAATACCGCCCATAACTATCATTGGCCCCCCGTTGCCATGGTGACCGGTGACCACCGTCCATTGGCTCGTATTCCCAGCTATGGGACCGGCGGATCCAATTTCAACCGAGGGGGGCGTAGCCAGAACACACACACACACACACACACACACACACACACACACACACACACACACACACACACACACACACACACACACACACACACACACACACACACACACACACACAAATAGCTAATACACAAATAGCTAATAGTTAGCTCACAAGCTTAGCTTTCCACTTTTCTCTTTCACCTCAATCGCAGTAACATCCGTATACACCACGTCATCGCATCACCAATACGTTTATTTTTTTATTTTTTTCCATTTTTTTTCCTCAAACATTTTTTTTTCTCAAACTTTTTTTTCTCAATTTTTTTTTCTCAAAAAACTTTTTTTTTCTCAATTTTTTTTTCTCAAAAAACTTTTTTTTTCTCAAAAAACTTTTTTTTTCTCAAAAAACTTTTTTTTTCTCAAAAAACTTTTTTTTTCTCAAAAAACTTATTTTTTCTCAAAAAACTTATTTTTTCTCAAAAAAAAACATATTTGGCCATTACACACACCACACTGCCGCAACATGGCGGTGAGGGCCGCGCAGCGGCCTGAACTCTAGACTTTTGCGGCCCGAAGGGCCGCAAACTTCTAGTTGTCTTACAAGTCAAGTCGAGTCTCAAGTTTTTGCCCTTAACTCATACAGTGCCAGGCGACTTTTAGAGCAACTTTCTCACTATGGAGTTCCCTGCCAAGCGACTTTGGGCGACTTTTACTTAGAAAAAAAATATATATATATATATTTTTTTTTTTTTTTGGACCCAATTAAATCTAGTAAACATGATTTCAATCGCGATTTTGCATGTTCCACCCCCCATACAACCCCATCTTTCAAACATGGCAGCCATTTTTGTTTACATCTGAAGAAAACATTATGGCTGATAAATCATGAATGCCTGAACGGATTTCCAATCTTTTTTTTTTGTTTGAAAGCTGTGAACAGCCTGCACAAACATGGTGCATGATCTGTGCATGGGCGTGCATGATCTGTGCACTATAAATTACATGGGAGTCTATGGAGGCTTCTGGCACTAGTGCCACTCGAGGGGCATTTTAAATTGGCAGTAAGTGAGTTAAGTCCGAGTCAAGTTGCAAGTCCTCAAATTTGCGACTCGAGTCCGAGTCAAGTCGAGTCACTACGACCCGAGTCCAATTGTCTGGAAACCTCTTTACAAAAGGTTTGCATTGGAGGAAAAACAAAACAAAACGCTGAATTCATGAACTCAAGCCCAACATATAACAGACGGGCATATTGATTTACTAACTGTAACATCACATAGTAATATGAGTACTGTAGTGTCCACCTTTATGCTTATGAATGTAGGCCTACTCTAAAACATGTTGATTTTTACATTAACACTAAATGATGGAACTCATACGTGAAATTACTAAATAAAACAAACATACATTGAGCACGATGTTACATTCCAATCTAATAGTAGCATTTAACTCTCCATTGAAAGTAGCTTAAAGAAATAAATGTAATGCCTAATGAGTTGTCGTCGGGTAACAACAGTAATGGTACTGTAACAATGACCATGGAAATCCACAACACATAACAGCAAAACATAAGCAGCATATATGCTCACACACAGAGGGCTGCAAATAGGCCAAATGGCTCGAATAAATAAATGTGTGATTAACTGTGACTAAAATAATTAATAGTGATTAACATAAAAGTGAGTTAATTGTGATTAATTGAATTGACACACACAGTGTGTCACACACACACAGAACACACACAGAGAGAGAGAGAGAGAGAGAGAGAGAGCTATGGAGGCCTCTGTTTACAGGAGTCAGAGTATTTCTGCTTTTCTATCCACCTCCCTACCAACATACAGGCGTTTCATTTGATCCTTCCAGTGAGATATTTTATAGTAGAACGTTTGTGAATAAACTGGTGTCTTTTTAAATGACTACAAAAACTGAAACTCGTGTCACATTGTGTACACTGGAAAGGTTTTTTATCCAGTGTGGAATGTGGATTCACTGGTGTGCTTTCAGACTACTTGACTGAATCACTTTTTAGACTGGTGACACCAATAATCTTTTTTTCTCCAGTGTGAACACGCTGGTGTTTCTTCAAGCTATGTGACCTACTGAAACTCGTGTCACAATGTGTACACTGGAAAGGTTTTTTTCTCCAGTGTGGAATGTGGATACGCTGGTGTGCCTTCAGACTACTTGACACACTTTTTAGACTGGTGACATCACTAAGGTTTTTCTCCAGTGTGAAGACGCTGGTGTTTACATTTGCTAGATGAGTCACTGAAACTCTTGTCACAATGTTCACAGTGGAAAGGCTTTTCTCCAGTGTGGATACGCTGGTGTTTCTTCAGGTCAGATGACTGACCGAAACTCTTGTCACAATGTGTACAGTGAAAAGGTTTTTCTCCATTGTGGACATGCTGGTGGCTCTTCAGGTGAGATAACTGATGGAAACTCTTGTCACAATGTTTACAGTGAAAAGGTTTTTCTCCAGTGTGGACAAGCTGGTGTATCTTCAGGTTAGATGACCGATTGAAACTCTTGTCACAATGTTTACAGTGAAAAGGTTTTTCTCCTGAGTGGACACGCTGGTGTGTCTTAAGGTGAGATGAATAATTGAAACTCT
This sequence comes from Nannobrachium achirus, assembly GCF_963921795.1. Taxonomy (NCBI): domain Eukaryota; kingdom Metazoa; phylum Chordata; class Actinopteri; order Myctophiformes; family Myctophidae; genus Nannobrachium; species Nannobrachium achirus. Next base: position 7,348,958 of record NC_137827.1, read on the forward strand.
TATCACAATGTTCACAGTGAAATGGTTTTTCTCCAGTGTGGACACGCTGGTGTCTCTTCAGGTCACATGACTCACTGAAACTCTTGTCACAATGTTCACAGTGGAAAGGTTTTTCTCCACTGTGAAGACGTTGGTGTTTCTTCAGGTTATATGACTGATTGAAACTCTTGTCACAATGTTCACAGTGAAAAGGTTTTTCTCCAGTGTGAAGACGTTGGTGTTTCTTCAGGTTATATGACTGATTGAAACTCTTGTCACAATGTTGACAGTGAAAAGGTTTTTCTCCAGTGTGGATACGCTGGTGTCTCTTCAAGTAATGTGATTGATTGAAACTCTTGTCACAATGTTCACAGTGAAATGTTTTTTCTCTAGTGTGGATACGCTGGTGTGTCTTCAGGTGAGATGACTGGCTGAAACTCTTGTCACAATGTTTACAGTGAAAAGGTTTTTCTCCAGTGTCTCCTGAGAGAGAGAGAGAGAGAGAGAGAGGGGGGGGGGGGGGGGGGGGGGGGGTTGAGGATAGAAGGGGAGAGGCAGGTTAAAACTGGTGAGTATAAAATGAGGAGCAATTTTGGCTTCCCTGGTAATAGTTCTGATTTAATAGTATTTTTCATGAATGTATTTTATTCCAACACCCAGTTTCTTCCCTCACACATATATGTCCTGTCCCTGTGTTTAACACTGACTGACCTCCACTGGTCTCCTCCCAATCGTCACTGTCTTCAGTGACTTCATCAGAGTCAGATTCAAGCTCCACTTCAACTCCAGAACAGTGCAAAGAGGTGTCTTCATCACCGTCTTCACTTTTCACTGCTGGTAATGTCGACGTCGACCCACCAGGCTCCTCTGGTCTTTGAAGTAGCTCCTCCTGTTCCTCCTTAATGTGTGGAGGCTCTGGTTCCTCCTGGAGCAGACTGGAGCTCCTCTCCTCTTTACACACAACCAGGTGCAGGATGTCTAGGAGCAGAAAAACAATATGACAGCTAACACTGGATTCCTTAAGGGCCTCAACAGATGAACAGAATTCGCCTACAATAAGATATTATAATTTTTTCATCGGATCGTATGAGCTCACACACGACACCATCCTCAGTCTTGACGATTATTGGGTTGTGTGTCCCGCTGTGCGAGAGATGTGCGACAGGCCCACACACACAACAAGAACTCTTCCCCGACACCCCTGTGGCGAATTCTGGAGCGAGACGTGACGAGACAAAAAAATTAAAAATAAATCACGCCTCGCAGCGCTGAAGAGCAGCAGCTGTCAGCTGTGTTGGCCTTGAATCTCCCAAACCGTAAATAAAACAAAGCCATAAAATATTCTGGATAAATAAACGTGTCTATAACCACTCAAACTGCATGGCGCACTGTGCGCAAAGACGCTGATCATTGATGTATTCCTGTATGCAAAACCGAACTGTTTTAAAGTGACTTTCATAACTCAACAATCTGCTATAATAAAAAGCGCCTCGGCGCTGCGAAGCGATACGAAATAAAACCAAGTGCTGGGATATACGAAATCAAATCAAATAACGTGCTTTATGGGAGTGAACAATTAAGACAATAAAACAAAGGGAATCCAAATGAATGAAACACTGTGTGCACTTGACTCTGAGCTTGGAGGTCTGCTATTCTCTGCACGCAACATCATCGCGGGACGGAGATAAATTAGGCTTGATATATGATGTGCTGCAGCTGAGGTGATCATAGCCTACAGCGCTTTCTAGTCTAGGTAAAAGTATCAATACTGCATTATTGAAATACTTTGTTACAAGTTAAAGTCCGGAATTCAAAATGCATTTGAGTAAAAGTAGGCTACGAAAGTGAGGGCATCAAAATAAGCTCACACAACGTGTCACAGCGCAGCGCGACGCTTTGTGAGCTTGTAGATTGGCTATTTTCAAATAGTCTATAAAACGGGGCTAAAGGCACAATGTTTTATAATATAATAATTTACATCTGCAAAGTAACTAGTAGCTATGTTTTCATATAATTGTAGTGGAGTAAAAATACAATATTTGGATCCGAGATGTTGTGGAGTAGCCTGTATTGAAAAAAAAAAAAAAAAAAAAAAAATAGCCTCCCGTTTGGCTCACCCGCCGCCTATATGCCGGGGGAATTAAACCAGACATTAAAAGTAAGATCATGATAGAAACTTTAAATGGTAGTAGGTTCTAATCATATGATGATGTTTATGAAAATAATATTAATAACTAGTGACGGGAGTGAGTGGGGACGGCAGAAGAGAGAGAGGGAGAGTCGAGAGAGGGAAGGAAAAAGGAGGGACAGTTTTTTTCGGTGCGATATCTTCACTACCCGTCACACGACAGGATCACGGTTGGATCTCTACCCCGCTGTGCGGTGATTTTCAAGCAAGTTTGATATTTTCTGCTGTCGGGTGGGTTGTAAAAAAGGTCGTAAAAAAGCTAATTAACATATCGGCGGGCACTTCCACACGACAGGAGAAAAACTGTGCCTCGTGAGCGAATTTGGGCTGTTCCTCGTCACAGTCATAAATTCCTCAAATGCCACAACATTGCGTACGAATTCTGTTCATCTGGGGAGGCCCTAAGTGTAGATAAACATCTCCATCCTCCATGTACAAAATGAGGTATCATTTGCTTAATGCACGAAGTGAGGGACAGTGAATTCCCTGCCCTCTCCTCCTCTGCTGCATTCAAACCTGAAGCTATTTCTACATAGTCTTAGCTGGTTAGCTACTTAGCTATTTCTCCTGCTGTTTACCCCCATAAGCTTCACGTTAAAGTAACGTTTAAGAAACTTATGACAACAGCCAAAGTTTAATGTAATATTTGTCTGTCAGTCATGTACAGTAGATGAGCTTGCTTACATGCCCCGCTCTGCTCTGCTCCTCTCTCTCTCTGTGTCGCACTGGTTCTGTTACGCTGGACAGACACGCAGCGTGTTGTGTCTAAACAAGCAATTTAGCTGCTAGCCACGCCTCCGCCGATCTACAAACCCACAACCCATCGATGGCGCAATGTAGTGAGGGCTTGTAGCTTTGATTTTTTTCCCCAGCCTGTTATAGCATCTCAATATGCGCAGATATTATGTGTTTATTATTGTAAAACTATACAATTATATATTATATAAAATATTCGAATATTTTAAATGAATGAATGAAATTCAAATGGGATTTTAGAGGGAAACTGACAGTTCTACAAGGGACAGTGAATAGTAGTGGGTTGGCTTAACAAAATCATCGAAACGAAGCGGATAAAAGCGACACACTTTTTTTGAGGCTTCTTTACGACCTAACGATGAATTTTATCTTGGGTACCAAACTTTATTTTGAAAATTACCCATAGAAATATCCATGTCAAGTTGGGCTCCCATCGACTTTCTATAAAGGAGTAAAATAGACAAAATATCTGATTTAAGTAGGATGTGAGGGGTCTAACTAGGATTCTGAATCCATTGCAAGCATTTGTTTTGCACAAAAAACTTTCCTTGAGCTAGAAATGGCCACACAAAACGATGGTTTAGTGATTTCACAGTTTTGGGGGTGTTTTGGGGGCCATTTCTAGCCCAAGGAAAGTTTGTTGTGTGTCCAAAACAAATGCTTGCAATGGATTCAGATTCATGACAAACCCCTAGTTAGACCCCTCACATCCTACTTAAAGCAGATTTTTTGTCTGGGTATTTTCCTCCTTTATAGAAAGTCGATGGGGGCCCAACTTGATATGGATAATTCTATGGGTAATTTTAAAAAATAAAGTTTGGTACCCAAGGCTAAAATCCATTGTTAAGTCCTAAAGAAGCCTCAAAAAAAGTTTGGCGCTTTTATCCGCTTCGTTTTGATAATGTCAAAAACCAGGGTTAAGCCAACACACTATAGGAGTGAGGGCCAATGAATAGTTGGCACCACTCAACGTAACATCACGTTTAGGTTTTAAAGTTATACCATGTAACTTTCTTTATAAAACAAATCTTAAAATCTTCCTAACTGTTAAATCGCTAAAGTTTTAGAACACCCACTCCGTTATTTTCAGCTTCTAAAGCCTTCTCTTTATATGTTTTCTATGATCCTTGCCGGGGTCCGGTTTTCGCGGAAAAATAGCGCCATCTGCGACATCTGTATACGTTGTCCAATCACATCGCGAATCATACACACATGATACACTACCGGCCAATCACAGCTTATCTGCCGTGTCTTCAGGAAGTAGCCTCGCTCAGCTACAGTGTTTACCATGGTGAAGGATTCTTAACCTCTTAATCCCCAAATCCTGGCCAGAAAAGATGCGTTCTACCCCTCCACGGATTTGTATCGGTCGCGGGGGTTTGCGGCACCGCTCCGGTCGTCCGCGAGTGACTTCGGGCGAAAAACGGCAGAAAAAAGCAATACCGCTACTGACCACTAGTTTATCAACTTACACAGTATAACTTTAAACCAACTGCATATAATTTAGACCTGTACGTACAGTATACGTTGTTATACCTTTCAAACCGGGTGCCACCTCTGTCTCTGTTTTAACCAAAAATAGCTGATCTACAAGCTCACAACGTGTCACAATGTGATGCGTTGTGAGCTTGTAGAGTAAGTCTACTACAGTCTACAATAAGTGGTTAAAGGGATACAAAACCCAAAATCACTTTTTCTATATTATATCAATGAGTCACTTGTGAAGCAATGATATGGTTCAATAGGCCCATAGGCTTGTGGATTCAGAGCTTTCTGCTGTTTCTGTAGCTATTTCTGTGTACTTCCAGTTTCTGGGTAGAAAAGAAATATTTGGCACCACTCATTACATATTTGGGTGGGTGACGTGACGTAACGTTTTCGCTGTCCTCGGTGTCAAACATGTATAAATAAAAAATATATTTGTCAAAAACCTTCTGAATATTGTGCAGGACATTAAGCTTTATGTGAACTTACTCAAGATTAAAACATTTCATTCCTCATTTCTTCAGAATTTTCAACCAAACATGGCAAAACTCATATGGTGTGACTGTCCTGACCTTGTTTCTCAAAGTGGGAACTTGAATAAAACTAAGAAAAAGAAAAAATCATTTGAAAATGAATTTAGGCTAAAAAAAAATGTCTATTTGTGAGCCTATATCTTTTCAAAGTCAAAGCATAATGTTTTCAGTCATTTCTGATCAAAAACATTTTGTCCCCCAAACCAAAATCATTTGGTGTGACACTAGTTTGGACAAATTAAACAGGCAATTATTTGGACACCTATTGGCTAGAGAGGTCCTTCTTCTGTAAGGCTATTCAGCACTCCCAGCACAACTGCATGACAGGTGTCTGAGGTGAGTTATGATTTTAACATTTTCATGAAATGCCATCTTGTTGAAACTTTGACAAACTCACCACTTTGGATGTCTGTTGGTGTGACACCTTTTCATTAAAAAAAGCTTAAGTTATTTGAAGTTTTGGTCATATTTCCATGTAGATCTAGGTTGCTTTGTTATAGCTAGCATGCTGTTAGCATGCTAATGTGTACATAGTAGCCTCAAGGTAAACCTAAATGCAGAAAACGTAATATGGTGTGACACTTAATCATAATGGTGTGACATGTCTGCTTGTCACGCCATATGACTTGATTGTCACACCATATGATTTATACTGTATTTAACTACAGATATAACAATAAATAACAAAGTTCCATGTTTCTTTTGTACATTTAAACATTTGTTTTAAACATTTTTACATAAAATGTAATTTAGCTTCATTCAGTGATACTTCAAATTCATCAGACAGAGCAGAAACCCCTTCACAGAAACCTTAACATATTGTTTCAATCTAAACAATATTTTCTCTTTGTCTTAAACTATACATTCCATTTTCTTTTGTCAGCTGGAAAATGACAAGTGCTGAGAGAACGAGAAAGTACAGGGAGAAACTAAACAATGACCCAGCAAGGAGAGAGGAGCCAAAGGGGCGAGACTGCATTTTCTACGAAGAGCAGGAGGTTGTCTGTGGCATAGCAGAACCGCAACAAGGCAGCCAGTTTGCTACCCTCACCAAATACGACTGGCTGATGTACAATACAGTCTAAATGTATAATCTAATCTGATCTAATACTTTTGTACTTTCACTCACTGGACTGGACAGTGGACAGTGTTAAGGTAGGACCCGAGACAAAACTAGCGAAAATAGCTGATCTACAAGCTCTCAACACGTTGTGCTGCGAGAGCTTGTAGATCAGCTATTTTCGGAGTTGCGCAACCCAGCACTCTTTAGCTAGTGGAGATGTGGTGTAATGTCATGATTCCTAATTACATTTGTTCAACACAAAATGCTGTGTTCAAGTTCAGGAGACTTCGGAAAAAAGCAATTTACCTGAATGCTGAGTTCTGTTTCCACTAATTGGTGTTAATAAAATGTTGCCTTGGCTCCAAGTGTGGCTATGCGCCTTATTGTCTCTTTAGGATCCTTCTGCCGTGGGCCGGCAGAAGACTTAGGTGTGCGTAGCATTCCTGTGCACATCCTCATCATCCATCTACTACTACAATTCTTTCTTATCCCATGTTAAAGCCCTACAATAATATCCTGTTCAGAAATATTAAGGCCATGTTATCCTGGGTAATTGTTTAATCAATCAGTAAAGTTCAGTACTCACTAATAGGTAGGTTAAAACACAGTTTGCTTTGACACATGAAGATATGATCATACGGTGTGACACTAAATCATTTGGTGTGACATTCCAAATAGTGAAAAATCATACCTTTATTAATGATTAAACCAAAAAAATGTTTATGGATTACATAGAGAATATTATCAGGAAGAGTCACAAATATTTGTGTAATTTTAGAGAAAGTTTTGACAGAATACATTTAAAATATGTTGTAAGATCATGAACATGGGCCTCACACAGAGTGTCGATTATGAAAAGAATATACAGATATAATTAATTTTCAAAAAACTATAGTGGATCACTGGTTAGTTATGATAAAGGACTTTGATAAAGTGAGTAACTTAAGAAAGATGTACTCCATTTTCATTTTATGAACAATTATTTTCATGTCACACCATATGACGATTTTAGGCACAAGTACAACAAACTGCTGAATAAAGTCTGATTCCAATAAAATATCTAAAAACAAAATGTATTTCCATAAGGTTGAGAGTGAGTAGAACAAAAGTAAATAACTTTTATGCCTGCAATTTAAAGTTTTTTTAAAAACACATTTTTTGGGGCGTCACGTCACTGACCCATTTGCTCACTGCATTCCATTAGTTTGGCGTGACGTGGCTCATCTAATTAATATTAACATTTGTTTAATATAGAGTTGTATGAAGGGGGCGTGGTTTCACTGTACTTGCAGCCAGAGAGCAGAGACTCCGTCAGCAGACCGCCCGCAGTGTCTGTGTTTCCTGGTTCTCTCTCACAAGTCACAATTCGGACAGTCCTTTCGATTTCAGGGTAGTTTCTTTGTATTTGGTGTGTTATCATATTAGTATTTTCAATGGTCGTTGAATCACCACCGTGTGTTTACATGCCATGGCCCGTGAGAGAACGCTGTTATGCGGCTGCTGCTGCTGTCGACCGTGGGGCTGTTTGACTCAGTGGTGGAAAGTAACACTTGTTACATGTTGGAAGTATCAATACTGCGATGTAGAAACCACTCTGTTACGAGTAAACGGCCAGGATTAAAAAAATTGCCGATCTACAAGCTCACAAGCTTGTAGATTTTTGTTGCATGTGGACGTTGTGCGACCACACACACACACACACACACACACACACACACACACACACACACACACACACACACACACACACACACACACACTACACAGTCAGAAAATAGCCGACAACGCTACCGTCCATCGCTCCCCTGTTGTCCGCACGGATAAGACAGCTCGACGTGCGGTGAACAGTCCACAGAGCACGGGTGGAGAAAGTTAAAAACCATGGATAAAAGCTCAGACAGCTTGTTTGTAAAAAATGTACCGGTAAATATAACATGGAGTTGTGGAATCTTTATACTTTTTACTCCAATGGCTAGTTTTAAAATGTGTTTCCGAAAATGCAGCTACAAGTGCGGAGTGCAGACAGCTTCTCTCTGAGACTAGTTTCAGAACATAATGATATGCACGCTCAACTCCGGCCCTCACCCCAATTCTGAATTCTGATAAAACAAATAAAGGACAACTTTTTTTTTTTCAACAAGGGTTCATATTTTAGATTAGAGAAAATTAGAGAAATAAAATATGAGTGTTAAAATGTTTTCATTGACTGCTTTCTATTGTTTTAGTATTTTGATTTCAGTGGTTGGGGGCATGCTAAATATGTATTTCTAGACACAATATGCCATCAATTTCTTTGTTACCATTTACACCAGCCCTCATAAGTCGCATCTGCCCATGAAAGATTGCGGTGCATCTTGGGAATGGGCTTATTGTGTCATGCATGCCCCAACCTGGGGGCATGATGCAAACCAAAATCGTTAAAAATCACTAAAATGTTAGAAAGAAGTAAATGAAAACATTTTATCACTCATCTTTTCGTTTCTCTAATGACTATCTAAAATATGAACCGTTGTTGTAAAAAAAAAAAAAAGAAAAGAAAAAAAAAACTGAAGTGATATTGATGAATTCCAAATAATATCAAATTACTCTGTGGCACCACTGGACTGGTATCATGGCACCCTAGAGTGCCACGGCACCCACTTTGGGAAACCCTGCTGTAGCCTATAAATGTTTGGTGTTTATTGTGCCCTGTATTGTCTGTCCTGATGAAGGTCTAAATCAGTGTTTCTCAACCACTGTGCCTGGGGACCTTTGGTGTGCCCCTGAGAAGGGTCAAGTGTGCCCCTTGAAACTGCTTGAAAGCAGTATTGTATTTATCATTTTAAAAATGATTTAAACTAGTGAAAACAGCCGATCTACGATCTGCTGTTTTCACTACTGTTGTGCGAACAGCCTTGTATGATGAAGCAGGGCTTTACTTTGCGAAGAAACGTACAAATTTGAAATTTGGAGATATAAGGTTTCTTCCCGACAGTGACGATATTTACACCCCCGTATTATGTTGGTGTGCCCATGGATTCTTGGGACATGAAAAGTGTGCCCATGCAGAAAAAATGTTGAGAAACACTGGTCTAAATGACCAAAATGTCAAAATAAAGCTACTTCTTGACAGAAGTTCTTGACAGTGTGTGGGTCCATTTCTTAGATTTTCTTTTTTTTATTATCAGAGATCCCCTTTTTGAATCATGAAATAATGAAACATTAATAAACATAATACTTGTAAGTTGTGAGCTTGTAGATGGACTATTTTCAGCACATGTTCCCCCTGCTTAGCGATGCTAGGGTTCAAGTGGTTAAACTTACTGAAGTGTGGCTGATCTTCAGGTTCCTCCTGTTTAATAGAAATGTCCCTGGCTGAGTCTGGAGAGTTCATCTTCACCTGCAGTCTGGACTCCACACTCTGCTCTGAAATGAAGCAATTCAACAAGGACTTTAATTAATAAAAGTAAACAATATGCTTTAAATTAGTTTCTACAACTATGCTTCCTTATATGCCCTGCCCAACCCCCACCCTTTACTGTAGAGGGTTGTAAAGACGTTGATGTGTCATGTATTTTAGAAATGGTTTCATGTAAAACAGAGGGAGAGTAGGATACAAATAATTGTTGTTCAAAAACACTAACAAGAGGGGATGAGAGATGGTATTTGATCACATACTGTAAGCAGCCTTATTTGACCTGGGTGAGGGGAGCGATCAAAGTAGGGCTGAAAAGATCATTTTACATCTGTGTGTCACTCAAGCACAACACAAAAGCAAAACTCAATCTTATGTGAGATGTTTAGTTCTGATCTGAAACAAGATTATGGAAAGAGAGCCTTTTGGTCAACAAGGAAGATACAAAACCATGTGTTTGTTAATACTTTAGTTTCAAGGAGTAAATAATCCAATTAAAATGTATTTTATATTATTATATTTTTTCATTCAAAACAACTTTTTTGGGAGATACATACATGCCGTCAGTAAAAAGTGACTAATTACCGCGATAACAAAAAAAAATCCAAAAATAATTGTGTTAATTTCTGCCATAATCGAGCAACCGCAACCTTGTGTGGAACTATGTAATTTTGACCTGATGGTGGCCCTAGAAGATCAAGGTCAATGGAAGACTTGGTTAGAGTTGATCTTCCAGGAAGCCTTAATGCACTGCCCAGCAAGCACGGTCAGGACCTGGACCAATCAGTGACGTCTCGATTGGGGCCAGATCAAGTCAAACCATGACTAGTCAGATCTGGCCTAGAATATCACCTGATTTCAACCAACATAAATCCTGCCCACGAAAACAGATGCCCTGGATTAATCAGAGAGGGTTTGATCGAGGCCAGATGAATAGCATATTCATAACTAGTCAGATATGTCCCAGAATATAACCTTACATGCTCATATTATTTCAACTAACATTACAAACAATGACAATAATCCTAAAACAAAAAAGTCCATATGACATCCTGTTAATGACGTGAAGATCATCCCCATATGGGCTGTGATCTGGCCTAGTTCTGATTGTCACCGGAGACACCGGAGGATGTTATCTTAACGTCATCATGACGTCATTTGGCTTGCATGGTGATCAAGTTTCATGACAATCTGTCTTTACATTTTAACACATCTTGTGTCCAAGTGGAGAATTTGGCTACAAGATGGCACCAGAGGAAGTGGCATTTAACCAAAGATTAATCGGGGTCCCGGTCCACCCTATGTTCTCCAGGTTCTATGTTCCCCTATCTATGTTCCCCAGGTTCTATGTTCCCCTATCTATGTTCCCCACCTCACAGCATTGCTTTTAGTGAGGTTAGGGTTAGGGGTAGGTTTAGGTGGTAAGAAATTGGGGAACATAGAACCTGGGGAACATAGTTACGGTCCCGATTAATCTCTGCAGCATTAAAGTATTTATATATTTTTGTACTAATAGTTTTGCCTTCCCGCCTCACGTCTTCCTTCATAAACACATTGCTACAGAAAGATTGTTTTAACTGTGAGAATTAAAGTAGAATTCAAAACCTTTAAGGTCCTTTTTCACTTCAATGTGTTTCCACAGTCTATGATGTGGAAAATATAATTAATATTGCAATGTTATTCTCTCTCTGTTAGAAAATGTTCGCTCTTTAAGATAAGTAGTAGTTCTTAGAAAAAAAGACCCCTGGTACCCATATATGGAGACCCATGTACTGTATATGGATATATGCCTTGAGAGCCCAAACATGCTTACTCAGTTATTCGTTATGTGAAAGACCTATGATGTCTATGGCATCTGACATCGTACCCTTTTATGCCCATACATGGAGCTCCCTGTATGGATTCTGTTAGTTTGGTATGTGGCCAATGTGGCCTCCATATATGGGCATTCCCATGTGAAGTCCTGTTAGGTATGGGCTTAATATTGATGACATAAGGGAACTCCATATATGGGCATAACAGGGATTATGTTAATGTGACATCACAGTGAAGCCAGAATGTGATGTCAGAGCATCAGAGCGACAAACCCATAGATACACAGTGTCAGGCGTGACAGAGATACATAAAGACAAGCTGTGACCGTTTACATACTAATCTGGGACCTACGGTCGGTCGCAATAATGGTATTATTTTAAACACTGTAGTCCTCACTGTCTGTCATAATAGTGAAATGTTATTTTCTTCCAAGTTACATTCTTAATCTATAAACAAAATAAAAGGAAAACATACCTTCTCCAAGAATGTCTCCTGGTAGAAAACACACAGCTCTAAAGTAAGGATTCTAGTCTCCACTGTTTAGAAAACACTGCTCTGTTTACGCCGTGTTTCAACCCGGAAGAGAGAGAGAGAGGGGTAAACGGTTCCGGGTTGAAAACACACACACACACACACACACACACACACACACACACACACACACACACACACACACACACACACACACATACGCGTGCAGGAAGCTATTTCCTAAATCACCACTAGAGGGCAGCATTACCCCATTGATACACTGAGCTTGATCTGTCAGGCATATGTCTGTCATATGCGTGAAAATCTTCTACTTATCGACTGAGAATGGCCACTGGGAACGCCGTACTAATGCATTGTCAATGGAAGGTTGTTTGGTGTTTTGTCGTTGCCGTGTCTCTTGGCCAAAAGACAGGCTGCGGTTGAGCTTGAGACAAAAAACCAAACAACCTTGCATTGAATTACTTTAATTGAACTAGTTTAGCAACTTTCACAGTATAACTTTAACATGCAGCTCGAAACTTTCATCGTGGCCGCTCCACACAGAGCTAACGGTGACCAAAGGTTTCGATTGTGACGTCATCACAACAACCAGACTGCTCTATGAGGGGAGAGTGTTTTCTGCTGGTGTTTCAGTCCGAGTGTATCAAAGGGTGCGTTCGGAAATTCTCACCGGGTCGGGTTAGGGGTTAGGTTTAGGCATCGTTTTACTGAGGTTAGGGTTAGGGTTGAGTTTAGGCATAGTTTTACTGAGGTTAGGGTTAGGATTAGGGTTGGATTTAGGCACTCACTGAGCACACACCCGGTGCGCATTTCCGAACGCACCCTTTGATACGCTCGGACTGAAACACCAGCAGAAAACACTATCCCGCTCTATGAGTCAATCCCATATGAGATGAGACTGATAGACTATACTTCCGTATGTGTCACCTATTATCCTTGGTCCATTGGTTAGGAACTTAGGCAGGTTTCAGTGCTGCGCTGAAGACAGTCAGACTCAGACAGCGATATGCGCCTGTTCTCTGTTGCTTGAGTGACGGAGCCCGGGGCCCGGCCCGGCCCGACTAATTATTATATTTTTGGGGCCCGGGTAGGGTCGGGCTCGGGCCGAATTTAGTAGACCTTGTATCTGAACTGTACTGTCCTGTGATGTGCTTTTCCTATGCAAACTGATAATAAAATATGCATTCAAATAATATTCATTCATTCAATCAATCAATCACTCAATCAAAAACAGCATTTTTGGTATTTCTGCAGGCCCGGAACTTAGAACAATGCGCGTACGTGTGTGTGTGTGTGTGTGTGTGTGTGTGTGTGTGTGGGTGTGTGTGTCAGTAAAGCAGAGATGCTCAGATGTTGGTTTTTCATTGGAAGTTGATCAGTCTAGGACAAGGGTCTTCAACAGGGGGTCCGGGACCCCTAGGGGGTCCTCCAAATCTTTTTGTGATAGTAAAGTTTTTTTCTCCTTTTTTATATTAACCACTTGAATTCTAGCGTCCATATTCTGAGAACTTTAGCCAATAATAGCAGATCTACAAGATTGGCTATTTTCGGCAAAGGTGGTGTTTCGAGTAGAGGGGAAAAAGAGCAGACTAAGTACAGAGTGAAAGGTCAAGTTTATTAATACAATGATGATCGCGCTGTCAAATAATGAAACTATATGGAATCTATGAACAGGTTGTGGGGGTCCCTGCTTCATCCAAGGGGTCCATGGCCTGAACACGTCGAAGACCCCTCCTGGTCTATAGGATCTTCAGGCTGTGCTCTGACTGCAGAGTAGGGTTGACAACTACCCGACACTCAGCCTTATTTCTAAGGAAAACATGGGATGCCCAGAAAAAAAAAAAAATCTCACCGAGTCTTGAAGAGAGAAACCTTTCTTCCTAAAGTGTGTGTGAGTTTGGTGCCCACTGATCAGAGTGTTTGGCTGCTTCCGTGCTTGAGCTCTCGCTTACATGCCTGCAGAGTTGGGGTCAGTTACTCAAAATAGTAGTGCACTACATATTACATATTACTTTTGAAAAAGGTAATGCCTTACACTACTTTATTACTCCCTGGAGAAAGTAACTAGTTACACTACTTTTGCTTTACTCCACAAAAAAGCCTGCGATGCATTGCCAACATATATTGGATGTATTAAATATTTATTAGATATTATAATAATATCTAATACAATAGTTATGTTGTTCAATTAAGTGAGTCCCAAGGCTTACTGGTGGTCAGTTGAATGAGTCTAATACACATAATAATAATAATAAGGGTAAGGGTAATAATAATAACAACAATAAATAAAAATGATAATAATGTAATTATTTCTGAGCCCCTGGGGCCTTGTTGTAATTTATGACCCCCATTGTGCAGCCAAAACAGCTCACATACAGTACATTCATGAGTTTATTCATTTATTTATGGACTACAAGGTTCCCACTTGACATTATATGGCCTATTCTGTATCCCTATGTCAGTCAGTTTAAGCAGATTTCATTCCATTTGGCTGCTATGAATTTTACAGGCCAGGGGTGGAAACCTAACCTGGCGGAGATTTCCCCCCGCAGAGCACCACAGTCAGCACGAGGAGATGACTCTGTGTGCACTGCAGAAACAACTCATACAATGTCAAACTGATTCTAGCTGCAGAAAACTTCCCATTTGCTTAAAAAAGCAACATAACAACAATGTACATAAGGAATATATCTATTAGCCTAATTGTCCTTCATCATGACAGCGTCATGTCAGAGACAGTCGCAAAGAAAATAGGTGAGGAGCAGACTTCTCTTTCCCTCTCTCTCAGGCAGCCTACATGGATTTCAGTAGGCTAATTCATTGTTGTGGCTTGCTGGATATTTAATACTATCATTATTTGAGTGTTTTGGTTTATTTTGCCACATGTAGGATTTTAATCTAGGCTGTGATCAAATGTCGGCTTTAGCGCAGCTCGGAGGCGCTGATGATCTCTTTTTTGTTTTTCTCTCTCTCTTGAATCATAGAGGCAGCCTAAAAGTATTTAATTTCTGTTGCTTGATATTAGGCCTATAACTCTCCTTGTTTGGGGTTTGTCCCTTTTATTAATCTACGGTATGTGGGACAGTGCGACTGTTGATCAGGTCTGATGACTGCTACTGTTTAATTGGCACGCATGTCACCGTACGTACATGATGCTGCCGCTGTTTGATTACCTCTTCTCTGATTAGTTATTTTAGTGAAAGACAAGTGATGATGATACATTTTGATGATGATTGTAGTAGCCTACATGCTAAGTCATCCGAGTCAGCGTGTCTCAAGTCGAGTCTGGAGTCATTGTCTTACAAGTCAAGTCGAGTCTCAAGTTTTTGCCCTTAAGTCCGAGTCAAGTTGCAAGTCCTCAAATTTGCGACTCGAGTCCGAGTCAAGTCGAGTCACTACGACTCCAGTCCAATTGTCTGGAAACCTCTTTACAAAAGGTTTGCATTGGAGAAAAAAAAAAAAAGCTGAATTCATGAACTCAAGCCCAACATATAACAGACGGGCATATTGATTTACTAACTGTAACATCACATAGTAATATGAGTACTGTAGTGTCCACCTTTATGCTTATGAATGTAGGCCTATTCTAAAACATGTTGATTTTTACATTAACACTAAATGATGGAATTCATACGTGAAATTACTAAATAAAACAAAGCACGATGTTACATTCCAATCTAATAGTAGCATTTAACTCTCCATTGAAAGTAGCTTAAAGAAATAAATGTAATGCCTAATGAGTTGTCGTCGGGTAACAACAGTAATGGTACTGTAACAATGACCATGGAAATACAACACATAACAGCAAAACATAAGCAGCATACATGCTCACACACAGAGGGCTGCAAATAGGCCAAATGGCTCGAATAAATAAATGTGTGATTAACTGTGACTAAAATAATTAATAGTGATTAACATAAAAGTGAGTTAATTGTGATTAATTGAATTAACACACACAGTGTGTCACACACACACACAGAACACAGAGAGAGAGAGAGAGAGAGAGAGAGAGAGAGAGAGAGAGAGAGAGAGAGAGAGAGAGAGCGCTATGGAGGGCTCTGTTTACAGGAGTCAGAGTATTTCTGCTTTTCTATCCACCTCCCTACCAACATACAGGCGTTTCATTTGATCCTTCCAGTGAGATATTTTATAGTAGAACGTTTGTGAATAAACTGGTGTCTTTTTAAATGACTACAAAACCTGAAACTTGTGTCACATTGTGTACACTGGAAAGGTTTTTTCTCCAGTGTGGAATGTGGATTCACTGGTGTGCTTTCAGACTACTTGACTGAATCACTTTTTAGACTGGTGACACCAATAATCTTTTTTTCTCCAGTGTGAACACGCTGGTGTTTCTTAAAGCTATGTGACCTACTGAAACTCGTGTCACAATGTGTACACTGGAAAGGTTTTTTTTCTCCAGTGTGGAATGTGGATACGCTGGTGTGCCTTCAGACTACTTGACACACTGACACACTTTTTAGACTGGTGACATCACTAAGGTTTTTCTCCAGTGTGAAGACGCTGGTGTTTATTCAGGCTAGATGAGTCACTGAAACTCTTGTCACAATGTTCACAGTGGTAAGGTTTTTCTCCCGTGTGAATACGCTGGTGTTTCTGCAGGTCGGATGACTGACCGAAACTCTTGTCACAATGCTCACAGCGGTGAGGTTTTTCTCCAGAGTGAAGACGTTGGTGTCTGTTCAGGCTAGATGAGTAATTGAAACTCTTGTCACAATGTTCACAGTGGAAAGGTTTTTCTCCAGTGTGAAGACGTTGGTGTTTCTTCAGGCTAGATGACTCACTGAAACTCTTGTCACAATGTTGACAGTGAAATGTTTTTTCTCCAGTGTGGACACACTGGTGTGTCTTCAGGTTATATGACTGATTGAAACTCTTGTCACAATGTTCACAGTGAAAAGGTTTTTCTCCAGTGTGGATACGCTGGTGTCTCTTCAAGTGATGTGATTGATTGAAACTCTTGTCACAATGTTCACAGTGAAATGTTTTTTCTCCAGTGTGGACACGCTGGTGTCTCTTCAGGTTAGATGACTGGCTGAAACTCTTGTCACAATGTTTACAGTGCAAAGGTTTTTCTCCAGTGTCTCCTGAGAGAGAGAGAGAGAGAGAGAGAGAGAGAGAGAGAGAGAGAGAGAGAGAGAGAGAGAGAGAGGAGGAGGAGGAGGGGGGGGGGGGTTGAGGATAGAAGGGGAGAGGCAGGTTAAAACTGGTGAGTATAAAATGAGGAGGCTTCCCTGGTAATAGTTCTGATTTAATAGTATTTTTCATGAATGTATTTTATTCCAACACCCAGTTTCTTTCCTCACACATACAGTATATGTCCTGTCCCTGTGTTTAACACTGACTGACCTCCACTGGTATCCTCCCAATCGTCACTGTCTTCAGTGACTTCAGAGTCAGATTCAAGCTCGACTTCAACTCCAGAACAGTGAGAAAAGGTGTCTTCATCACCGTCTTCACTTTTCACTGCTGGTAATGTCGACGTCGACCCACCAGGCTCCTCTGGTCTTTGAAGTAGCTCCTCCTGTTCCTCCTTAATGTGTGGAGGCTCTGGTTCCTCCTGTTCCTCCTTAATGTGTGGAGGCTCTGGTTTATCCTCACTGCTGCCTTGCTGCAGGTGCCCTGATGGATGGAGAGCCTGGTGAACCATGTTTAGAGGGAGTTTGTGAAGGACCACCACTGCAAGCTTCATAGTAGCCACTAGAGAAGTCAACGTTGACCCAGAAGGCTCCTCTGATGTTTGAAGTATCTCCTCCTGTTCTACTTTAATGTGTGGAGGCTCTGGTTCCTCCTGTTCTACTTTAATGTGTGGAGGCTCTGGTTCCTCCTGTTCCTCCTTAATGTGTGGAGGCTCTGGTTCCTCCTGTTCCTCCTTAATGTGTGGAGGCTCTGGTTCCTCCTGTTCCTCTTTAATGTGTGGAGGCTCTGGTTCCTCCTGTTCCTCCTTAATGTGTGGAGGCTCTGGTTCCTCCTGTTCCTCCTTAATGTGTGGAGGCTCTGGTTCCTCCTGTTCCTCCTTAATGTGTGGAGGCTCTGGTTCCTCCTGTTCCTCCTTAATGTGTGGAGGCTCTGGTTCCTCCTGTTCCTCCTTAATGTGTGGAGGCTCTGGTTCCTCCTGTTCCTCCTTAATGTGTGGATGCTCTGGTTCCTCCTGTTCCTCTTTAATGTGTGAAGGCTCTGGTTCCTCCTGGAGCAGACTGGAGCTCCTCTCCTGTTCAGGAGAAACCTCCTCTTTACACACAACCATGTGCAGGATGTCTAGGAGCAGAAAAAACAGCATGATAGCAAACACTGGATTCCTAATGTGTAAATAAACATTTCCATCCTCCATATACAAAATGAGGTATCAGTTTTTTTCCTCAATTCAAATATGTGTTTTTCTTTTTTCTTTTCTATTTTTCATGAGGTAGGCAATATAAGCTTCTGCTGCCGCCTATACCTTTTTGGACCAGCTTTGACTGTGCTTAATAATTACTGTATGTATTGTACTGAAATTGGACCGAAAAAACAAAACTAAACTAAAACATATTGAGGAAATATCTGTTTCCATCAGAACTGATGGAAACAGTAAGTGGTTAAATTGAAGTGAAATTGATGAATTCCACATATTGCAGCACCCCTGGACTGGTATCATGGCACCCTAGAGTGCAACGACACCCACTGTAGCCTATAAATGTTTGGTGGTTATTGTGCCCTGGATTGTCTGTCCTGATGAAGGTCTAAACTCTAAATGACCCAAATGTTGAAATAAAGCAAAAAGATTTTGTCAAGTTCCTGGCAGTGTGTGGGTTCTAACGCAGGGGCGGCATAGCTCAGGGGTAGAGAAACCGTCATTAGAGCACGAAGGGGTCCCAGTTCGAATCCGGGCTCCCCCTGAATTAATGTCGAAGGTATTTTTTTTATACTTTATTGAGAAACATGTAACTTTCCCTTTAAATGCCTTATTATTTCATTTTACATGTCCTGGGTGCATCTTGGAATATGAATATAAACAGATGTGTAAACAAAATGAATAGGGTCGTGTACACATGAGGTCATGTTGTATTGTCATTTTCATTCTGTATTTTTATGTAGGTGAAGGTCTGCACGTGTTAAAAAAAGAAGAAAAAAATGGGTCAAAATGTCTGTAGTAGAAAGAAAGACATAGCATGTGGAGTCCTTGTGCAAGACTCTGGTGCCTTGCATGGTTTCCTCTAGCATGGTGGGGCCTGATGTCATACTGCGTTAACTCACTCATTCCTTCCCCAGTATAATGTCTGGCCTTCCGGGTATAGGCAGCGAGTATACTGATTATTTTCTGATCGGGGCCAATCAGTGACTGCTGTCCGCACAACAAATGTAGTCTTCCTGACAACAAGTGAAAAGCTTTCCCTGATTGGTCCATGTGTAGACGGTGACGTAGATGCATGCCGCAGCATTTTCAAAACAACATTGGCAGCCCTCGCGATGCAACAAGTCTAACAGTTAACGCTCTAACGATAAAACAAGCAATAAGTGCAGTTATTTCAGCGTTGGAATCAATTACAACAATTAAAAAGGAACACGGGGGATGCGCTAGCGGAGTTCATCGGCTGAAAATACGTGTTTGTTTGCCGTTCTTCCGACTGGCTGAGAGATGTTTTGCTACGCTGATTGGTTAAAGCATAGATATATATAAGAAAGGCTAGATGGCTCAAGGCGGAGTCGGCAACGTCGCTAACCCGCGGCCATCTTGGATCGGGGTTATGCTCTATTGTAGTGGATGATCAACACAAACAAAAATACTCTAGCTCGCTGAAATCTTGACGGATTTACTAACGGTTTGGTTTATTACAAACCTTATTAACATGGCTATGATTCAGGCTGTTTGGACATGTTGAATTGCAGCTTTACATTTCTAAAAACGTTTTAATCACACATTATAGTTGTGACTACTTGTTGTTATCAAGGCTGCATGAGACCACAATCGAGATTTCATTTATTATACAGGTTTTCCTGAGACCAATAACGATTTTATGACAACCTAATGTTTTTGTGGATGGGGTAGTATTCATTAGCTGGCTAAGAGACAGGAGGGTGCACCTAGTATCTGAGTCCCTAGAAGGTCTTCTCTTTTTTCACCACTAGGGGGAGGGTGGTCGGGAGTCAGAAATGAATTACTCTTTCTTTCAACACAACTTGTTGTGCATGAATTCCAACCTGTTTATTATACCCGTTTCCAACATAGGGTTGGTTTGTTAAAAAACTTCTTACATTTAGATACATTATGATATAGGACATTGCTGGCTTTGTGTTTACAGAAATATGCCCTACAGAAACTAATGGAGGGTCCAGTTGGTTTTGATTATTGTATTTATTTATTTACACAAATTGTGTTTTTGTCTTAAAATAAAAAATAAAAAAACGTGAACCTTGAAGCCCCATTGTTATAGCCTACATCAAATAAATATATTTTAATGTTATTTATTATAGAATAAAATAAATATGACTATTACAAATAAATGTAATTATGAAATGTTCATATTGATTTAATATAAATACTGTATGTATAGAGTTGCTTTACCTATCTACTATTTTATTTTTATATTAAATGCATGGATATAATTATTCGTAAGTATGCAGGAAAAATAACCACATCTCTGACGTTTATAACAAACCAACCCGTTGGAAAATCTGTGGAAAATTGAGCAAAATATGATCATTTAATTAATACATGCACAATAGACATCAATGTTATCACTGGGTGAGCGGGCCCGAAACAAGATGGCCGCCGCGTGGCGACGTCAGTCCCCATTGGCCAACAGCGTGCGTAAGCCATCTAGCCTTCTTATATATATCTATGGGTTAAAGGAGTCTGTCAAGGCAAGTACTGCTGCCCACTTTTCAAGCTGCCAATAGGCCACACGTTATACTGGGGAAGAAATGAGTGAGTGAACACAGTATGACGTCAGGTTTCCTCTGCCATCTGTGTATGAATGTGTGTGTGAATGGGTGAATGTAATGCACAATCTATGTAAAGCGCCTTGCATAAAAGCGCTATATAAATGCACCATTTACCCCTTTTGAATCATGGAATTATAAAACAATATTAAAACATAATACTTCAGAGTTGTGAGCTTGTAGATGGACTATTTTCAGCACATGGTCCCCCTGCTTAGCGATGCTAGGGTTCAAGTGGTTAAACTTACTGAAGTGTGGCTGATCTTCAGGTTCCTCCTGTTTAATAGAAATGTCCCTGGCTGAGTCTGGAGAGTTCATCTTCACCTGCAGTCTGGACTCCACACTCTGCTCTGGAATGAAGCAATTCAACAAGGACTTTAATTAGTAAAAGTAACCAATCTGCTTTGAATTAGTTTCTTAGTTTCTACAACTATGCTTCCTTATAAGCCCTGCCCAACCCCACCAAAAATGACACCCCCATCCTTTACTGTATAGGGCTGTAAAGACTTTGATGTGTCATGTATTTTAGAAATGGTTTCATGTAAAACAGAGGAAGCGTAGGATACAAATAATTGTAGTTACAAAACTGGGCTGTGATCCAAAATAGTTCCTCAAACTAACAAGAGGGGATGAGAGATGGTATTTGATCACATACTGTAAGCAGCCTTATTTGACCTGGGTGAGGGGAGCGATCAAAGTAGGGCTGAAAAGATCATTATTTTACATCTGTGTGTCAACTCAAGAAACACAAAAGCAAAACTCAATCTCACTGTGTTTAGTTCTGATCTGAGCCAAGATTATGGAAAGAGAGCCTTTTGGTCAACAAGAAAGATATAAAACTATGAGTTGTGTTGTGTGTTTGTTAACACTTGGTTTCAAGGAGTAAATAATCCCATTATAATGTATTAACATTTTACTTATTTTTCATTCAAAACAATGTTTTTTGGGAGATACCGCCATACCATCAGTAAACAGTGACTTATTACCGTAAAAAGTTTAAATCCATACCACCCCAGCCCTAATTTTTATTGACCAAAAATAATTCTGTTAATTTCTGCCATAATCGAGCAGCTGCAACCTTGTGTGAAACTATGTAATTTTGACCTGATGGTGGCGCTAGAAGATCAAGCTCAATGGAACACTTGGTTAGAGTTGATCTTCCAGGAAGCCTTAATGCACTGCCCAGCAAGCACGGTCAGGACCTGGACCAATCAGTGACGTCTCATTGGGGCCAGATCAAGTCAAACCATGACTATTCAGATCTCGCCTAGAATATCACCTGATTTCAACCAACATAAATCCTGCCCACGAAAACAGATGCCCTGGATTAATCAGAGAGGGTTTGATCGAGGCCAGATGAATAGCATATTCATAACTAGTCAGATATGTCCCAGAATATAACCTTACATGCTCATATTATTTCAACTAACATTACAAACAATGACAATAATCCTAAAACAAAAAAGTCCATATGACATCCTGTTAATGACATAAAGATCATCCCCATATGAGCTGTGATCTGGCCTAGTTCTGATTGTCACCGAAGGATGTTATCATAACGTCCTCATGACGTCATTTGGCTGCAGGGTGATCAAGTTTCATGACAATCTGTCATTACGTTTTAACACATCTTGTGTCCAAGTGGAGAATTTGGCTACAAGATGGCACCAGAGGAAAGGCTATTTAACCTAAGATTAATCTCTGCAGCATTAAAGTATTTATATATTTTTTGTATTAATAGTTTTGCCTTTCTGCTTCACGTCTTCCTTCATAAACACACATTGCTATATGGAGATCCATGTACTGTATATGGAGATATGCTGTGAGAGCCCAAACATGCTTCAGTTATTCGTTATGTGAAAGTCCTATGATGTAGTCCGGTTCACTATGTTAAGAAATGTTTATTCGTTCAAAATTTGTGGGGATTTGTAAAACTATACATTTTTGGAATCTTCAGAGCATGGGGAATCCAAAAATCTTTGTTTGCATTTGCACAGACAACTGCAAAGCCGCCATATTGGACGTTCAAAATGGCCGACATAAAATACATAATTTGTGCTATCTTGGCTTCTAGACAACCTAGAAGCTTAATTAAACATGCCAATCCTATGTTTTCTGGGTCAAGGAATCAAATGAGTAAATGATGGGTGTAAAATATTCCGGACGCCCACCCCCTTTCTGGGGGTTATCTATTTTGGGACCTCCCAGAACAGTACGCCAGCCAGTTAATGTCCAATTTTCATAATATTAGTGTTGTTTTGTAGGTTTTAAAACATCCTGAGTTCATTTATTACACTTTTAAAGCAGCCAGAATAACCTTTCTGACTTTTGGTTGGGGTCTTTCCTCACCTGGGACCCCCCAGACAGACCCCTGAGCCTATCTCAGTAATCGCTCTGCTCCTGCGCCAGAACAATGTTAAATTAGATCATAATTGAAGCATAAAAGTTTTTGTAGCTGGGCTCTGGAAACAGAAATGAGTAGTAGCAAATAACAGGGGTCTTCCACAGGGGGTCCGGGACCCCTGGGGGGTCCTCATAGTTACTACAGGGGGTCCGCCAAATCTTTATGGGATCTTTTTTTTTTTTTTACATTTGAAACGTTGAATTTTTTTAGGTATCCTGGGTTATGTATTGTACTTAGATGGTTTATTAGTATTCTCAGTATTATTTATATATTTTGTGTGTTAGACAGTTATGGTTGACAGGTGTTACTGCAGGGATTGCAATGATTAAGGTATTGCAACTTCTTACTTTGGGCGTGCAGAACGTGTCTATTTATTGCACTGCACTACCCACTGACAACACAACACGCACACCTCTTTGTATTGTCACCCCAAAACCCTCACCCTATCCAAGAGCCCATGGTCAATTATGCCCAAAGAGATTCACTACAATACAGTAATTTCAGACATGCAGGATCTATTCGTCTTCATCATCATCATCTTCAATGTCCATCCTAATAGTGTTGACACAGTCTCCACCATAGCATAGAGTGAAAAGCAGGTTATTTGACTAGCTGCAACGTCCCTTGCAAACTGCTTTTCAGTCACATTATGAGCTCAAGTACTGCCTTTGGAGCAGGGAGGGCAAGACACCTGACTGGAACATACCCTCCACTCTCTGAATTCCATCTATTTTCTTCAATTGGTGGGCAATTTGACAGGTATGATGTATCCCTCATTGTAACGTAGTTGGCACAGAGGATATGTGGTAACAGTGCAGCACAAGTTGGAGGTAGCATCTGAGTTCCCATCTGAGTAATTGCAGGGTAGTTGGACCATTTCACCAAAATTGCTTTCTTTCACCTTAGAAATATTGCAAGAATTAGACCTTATCTGTCATTGGATGATGCAAAAACATTGATCCATGCTTTTGTCTTCTGCAGACTCGACTATTGCAATGCACTTTTTTCTGGCCTACCAAAGAAAACTACAGATCGACTTCAACTAGTCCAAAATGCAGCAGCCATGGTGCTAACTCAAACTAAGATGAGAGAACACATCACTCCAGTTTTAGACTCGCTACACTGGCTCCCAGTTGGTTTTAGGATTGATTTTAAAAATCTCTTACTTGTTTATAAATCTCTTAACGGGTCTGGCACCGTCGTACCTCGTCGACTGCCTGTCTAGATATGAACCAAACCGCCCCCTCAGGTCTTCTACTGCAGGTCTGCTCGTTGTGCCCTCAATGACTTATAAGAAATGTGGTGAAGCGGCTTTCTGTTTCTATGGGCCGACAGCCTGTAATAAACTTCCAGCACACCTAAGACAGGCACCCTCTGTGGATAGCTTTAAAGCACAGCTTAAGACCTATTTTTACACTCTTGCTTTTGGGTGATTTTAAATATATGTGCCTGATATATTTTATGTCCACCCTGTCTGTAAAATGTTTTTATTATAGAGCTCTTATTGACAGACTCGTGTGCAGACACACGAGGGAGAGAAGGAAAAATGTGACCGCCTTCGTTGAGAGCAGGTTCATGGTCATTAGGGATGTCACCGAATAATCGATTTTCGAATATTCGTTCCATTAATCAATATTCGATTTTAATATTTCATAATCGAAAATCGAAAAAATATTAATATATATTTTTTTTTTCTTTTTTTTTTTTTTTTTTTTTATACTATTTTTTGGCTTAGTTAGTTAGTTTAAACCAAAATATAGAATATAGGCTAACAATAGTATTAATGATAATAGTAAATGGCCATTGATTTATTATTCACACCAGCACCAACTGTAAACTGTGTAGAGTGAAGGAGCACAGCAGAGTGGCAGCTGCCTGCTACACACTCTCCTCCCCCCCTGTCTCAGACACAGGTGTGATTGATTCAGGCTTGATTGTTTGGTACTTGGTGGCCATCATCAAAGAAAAGGGAAAACAGCGCCCTCTGTATTGTAAAGCATCACAAAATCTGTTCTTGAGAGATTAGGTGAACAGTACACTGGCACACTAAAAAGAAAGATGAAGAGTAGTAGTTAGGCTACCAATTACCTGAAGAGCCATGTTGTACATATGTAAATGTGCATTGAAATCCAGTAAAAAAAAAAACGAAAAGCAGAAGAAAAAAAAGTTTTTTTTTTTTTTTTTTATAAAAAAAAAATAATAATAATTAATTATCGATTTTCGAATAATATTCGAATATTGCTATAGAATAATCGATTTTGATAAAGGTCCATTTTTGACATCCCTAATGGTCATCACCATCAGGCTTCAAGTTGGCATTGACCCATGTACTTTGGAGATTCCAACAAATGTTCTTCCCCAGTCAGCAACAGGTAGATTGTGTAGGCCAAGGAACCCTTGACATTTGTGACATCCTATAACTTGACCTCGCTCGAATATATCTATATTCTTTTTTTTGTACCTGTTGCAAATTTCAGAGAAGTAACAGCAGGAGGACATCAGTGTCGGGTGACCAAACACATATATCTCGCAAAGCACCATAAGCAGTAGAGGCAAGGACTTGAGTAATCAGGGCCTATTCATGTGTGTGCACTTCCTCAAAATCATGTCCCTTGATGAATGTATTGTATTGTCTAACACAAAAAAATGTTATAAATAATACTGAGAATACTAATAAACCATCAGTATACATAAAAACGTTAAAAGTTTCAAAAAAAGTTTCAAAAAATATCCCATCAAGATTTGGCGGGCCCCCTGTAGTAACTCTGAGGACCTCCCAGGGGTCCCGGACCCCCTGTGGAAGACCCCTGGTATTTGCTACTGCTCCTTTTTGTTTTCAAAGCCCAGCTACAACAACTTCTATGCTTCAATTATGACCTGATTTAACATTGTTCTGGAGCAGGAGCAGAGCGATTACTGAGATAGGCTCAGGGGTCTGTCTGGGGGGTCCCAGGTGAGGAAAGACCCCAACCAAAAGTCAGAAAGGTTATTCTGGCTGCTTTAAAAGTGTAATAAACGAACTCAGGATGTTTTAAAACCTACAAGACAACTCTAATATTATGAAAATTGGACATTAACTGGCTGGCATACTGTTCTGGGTGGTCCCAAAAGAGATAACCCGCAGAAATGGGGTGGGGGTCCGGAATATTTTACACCCATCATTTACTCATTTGATTCCTTGACCCAGAAAACATAGGATTGGCATGTTTAATTAAGTTTCTAGGTTGTCTAGAAGCCAAGATAGCACAAATTATGTATTTTATGTCGGCCATTTTGAACGTCCAAAATGGCAGCTTTGCAGGTTTCTGTGCAAATGCAAACAAAGATTTCTGGATTCCCCATGCTCTGAAGATTCCAAAAATGTATAGTTTTACTAATTCCCACAAATTTTGAACGAGAATACATAGTGAACCTGACTAATGTCTATGACATCTGATCTGACATCATACCCTTTTATGCCCATACATGGAGATCCCTGTCTGTAGAACCAGCCACACAGATAATTTGCCGTGACAAGTGGCTGCGGCCGTGCGTTCTTTTCTCGATCGAAACCAGTTCGATTCGTGCGTCTTGTCGCATGCGGTGAAAACTAATTGACTCATTTTATGACTCCTTTTCGGGTCCGCAGTGTGGATTTCGCACAGCCTTGCACACCAAATCAGATGCATTTTACTCATACAGAAAATGAAAAAAAAGGAAAAAAAAACGCAACGGGCCTGTGTGTGCAAAAGGGCTTTAATTTATGAACAGAAAATGAAAACATACCTTCTCCAAGAATGTCTCCTGGTAGAAAACACACTTTAACACAGCTCTAAAGTAAGGATTCTAGTCTCCACTGTTTAGAATGTCTCCTGGTAGAAAACACACTTTAACACAGCTCTAAAGTAAGGATTCTAGTCTCCACTGTTTAGAATGTCTCCTGGTAGAAAACACACTTTAACACAGCTCTAAAGTAAGGATTCTAGTCTCCACTGTTTAGAAAACACTGCTCTGTTTACGCTGTTTCAACCCGGAAGAGAGAGAGAGGGGCGGAAACGGTCCTCGTCCTTCCCTCTATCTTGTCCGGGTTGAAACACACTATTAGTTCCGGGCCTGCAGAAATTCCAAAAATGCTCGTTTTTATTGAGTGATTGATAT
This sequence comes from Nannobrachium achirus, assembly GCF_963921795.1. Classification (NCBI taxonomy): domain Eukaryota; kingdom Metazoa; phylum Chordata; class Actinopteri; order Myctophiformes; family Myctophidae; genus Nannobrachium; species Nannobrachium achirus. The sequence continues at coordinate 7,376,144 of NC_137827.1, forward strand.
CATTGATTGATTGAATGAATATTATTTGAATGAATATTTTATTATCAGTTTGCAAAGGGAAAGCACATCACAGGACAGTACAGTTCAGATACAAGGTCTACTAATAGGATTTAAACCCAAGAAAGCACGGTGGCTTGTTTACATTGGGGTCCTTTCTTTGTACTCAATTCATTCACATGACAACAGAAATATGAAAACTAAAACAAAACAAATGTATAGGCCTAACAGTCAGAAATCAGAAATGAAATGAATACAGGATCAGCAAAAATAACATTTAAGACTTCTACAGTGGATCTTTTCTCCACTAGTCCCTCCCTAACATTGTTGTCTAGTTTGTATTTATTGAAGATATCGTCAATACATTTAATCTTAGTTTAGTTCTTATTTAGTTTTCGTCAGTGAAGAACAGCTATGGTGGCTGATCAAGCTCAGTGCATCAATGGGGTAATGCTGCCCTCTAGCGGTGATTTAGGAAATAGCTTCGGGCAGTAGCGCATGCGCGTGCGTGCGTGTGTGTGAATAAAGCAGAGATGTTTATGTTTGTTATTTATTGAAGCTGATCTGGTCTAGTGTCTTCAACAGGGGGTCCACAGAGTTATACAGGGGTTCCTCCAAAATGTTTTAATTATCCACTTGAGTCCTAGCGTCCATATTCTGAGAACTAGTAGGCCAGTCAATCTAAGCAAAAAAAGGGCCTGACCCAAAATAAATTGCAATAGTAATGGTTCAAGGTTTTTTATGATCCTTAGAGTCATCCAAAACACATGTTAAAAATCTTCCAAATATTCTTAGTGGATCAAGGTGAATTCAGGGGGTTCACGTTTCGGTCCCTTCACTTACTATACAGGAAAAAAGTACCCCCCAAAAATCCTCTTTAAGTAGCATGTGAGGGGTCTAACTAGGGTTTTTTTTATGATTCTAATTCCATTCCAAGCATTTGTTTTGCACCCAAAACATTCCTCGGGCTAAAAACTGACCCACAATACTATGGTTTAGTGATGAGTCATCATTTTTCTGGGGTCAGCTCAGTTTTGCTGTGTCCCTTTTTAGCCCGGGGAATGTTTTTCGTGCAAAACAAATGCTTGCAAGCAAAGGATTCAGGATCATGAAGAACCCCTAGTAAGACCCCTCACATGCTACTTAAATAAGATTTTTTTGGAGGTCTTTTTTTCCTGTATAGTAAGTGAAGGGACCCAAACGTGAACCCTAAGGATCATAAAAAACCTTGAACCATTACTATTGCAATTTCTTTTGGGTCAAACCTCAGATTGACTAGCCTATAGACAATATAGCAGGTCTGCAAGCCAAGATCGGCTATTTTCGGCAAAGGTGGTGTTTGGTATAGAGGGGGAAAAAAGAGCAGACTAAGTACAGAGTCAAGGTCAAGTTTATTAATAGGCCTGCGCGATGATCATGCTGTCAAATAATGAAACTATATGGAATCTATGAACAGGTTGTGGGGGTCCCTGCTTCATCATTCTAAGGGGTCCATGGCCTGAACACGTCGAAGACCCCTCCTGGTCTGACTGCAGAGTAGGGTTGACAACTACCCGACACTCAGCCTTATTTCTAAGGAAAACATGGGATGCCCAGAAAAAAATAAAAATAACTCACTGCATATATTTATGCACAGTTTTTGTACATTTTAATACTAGTAAGACGCCTCAGGGCAACATGCGACCTCAGGCCAATTCTTGGCCATTTGGCCAGTGATGTATATCGGACCAGTTACCCATATATTATGGAGACCCCATCATGGTACCCATATTTGGAGATCCATGTACTGTATATGATGCATCCCTTTTATGCCCATACATGGTGATCCCTGTCTGAACCAGCCACACAGATATGAGCTGTTTTCCTCCATATATGGGCATTCCCATATGATCCTGTTAGGTATGGGCTTAATATTGATCACATCAGGGATCTCCATATATGGGCATACAATTGATTCTGTTAGAGTGGTTCCCATGACATCACAACATACGATCCCATTTTATGCCAATACATGGAGATCCCTATCTGAACCAGCCACACAGATATGAGCCATTCTTGGCCATCTGGCCAGTGATGTATATCGATGACATCAGGGATCTTCATATATGGGCATAAAAGCTATTCTGGGGAATACCCATATATGGACATTTACAGGTTATGTCACCTGTGATTATCACCTGTGATGTCACAGTGATGTGTCAAGGGAACCACAGTGTCAGGCGTGACCTACAGACAGAGATAAGGGGACAAGATTTGCTGGTTTTCATAGTAAATTAACCCCCAGAACCCCAGCGTCCATGTTCTGGGGGAGTAACACTTTTGCTTTTGTGAGCTTGTAAATCATCTATGTTTCACAAAGGGATTTGGTGGAGACAATTATTAAAGAATGGTGCAGCGTGTGTCCTCTCCTCACCAGAACTAACACGCTAATGGATTGTCCATAGTTAATCATGATTAATCTCATATTAATCTCATATTGTCATCCGTTCTAAATCTGTCTTAACCCTGCAAGACCCACTGTCGCTTTTTGGATACATTCATATTTTATATTAAAAAAAATAAAGAATAAAGAAAAGAAATCTAAATAATTTGTCACATCACCATTGGATCCTATTGTTTAGTATTACAATACCATTGTTCACACTATTTGTATATAAATACTCGCCACAGAGGCTGACATTCACACAACTTCAAGATCTCTGGAGTCCAGAGTCTGGACAAAAAACATCTACACATAAATTGCCTGTAATATTTGTATTGGTGATCATTAGAATGTCTAGAACATGTACATATGATATTATTGTGGGCTCGCCTCACACTTTAGATATTGTCATTATTTATCTATCAGTCAGTCAGTCAGTCAGTCAGTCAGTCAGTCAGTCAGACAGACAGACAGACAGACAGACAGACAGACAGACAGACAGACAGTTCTCCTCAAAACTTGGGCACCTTTCTACTCCTACATACTTAGACAGAAAATGAAAATAAAAACATCAATGTGTTCAGCTTACTGTGGCGACGCGTGCTATTATTTTTTACAGCAATCGGCCAAATGGTGGCGCTGTAGGAAGCCTTCGAAAGTGCGAACTTTGAACAGGTAGAGCTCATGCTCTGTTTGAGGTACAGCCATGAAACCTGTATACACGTATGCGTCTCCTCATGCCGAACAACTTTTACGCTCTGACTTTTAACCTCTGACCTTTAGGTCCCCCAGAATTTTGAATTATATGAAAAACAGTAAAAATCAATCTCCTCCTGGGATTTTTGCGTTACGCGCACAAAACTTTTTTCACAAGAACTTTGGACCAATACGGTCAAACTGATCAACCAGATTTTTTTTAAAGTGAAACATTATTTTTTAACAATTCACTGAATATTGCACTTTTATGCAAATTATTCTTTTGCCTCTAAATCATACATGCAAAATGACACGTTCATGGCAGAGTCAATTGAGAGAGAGAGTCGTGTCACCGAGGGGTCTGAAAATGAACTGCGTCACGTGATCCATGTTTCAGCTCTAAAGTGACAAGTGGGAGATTTAAATAACATTGGTTTCAATAGAAGCGTCGCGAATATCTGCCTTTTTAGGTAAATAAATATACAATATTACAACCATTTTAAAGTATTGTACAGGGATAACTAAAGTCTCTTTAATATTTACTTTACACTATTGCCAAAAAACGATGTAAAATAACGTGGTTTAAGATCATTGAAGTCAGGCTGTTGCCCTGTCACTGGCTAATCAATGCGTTGTCATAACGTTGTTGACATGCACAATAGCACCACCGAGTGGCAGCTGAAAGTAAGGCAATGAAAGGCATGTACTCTGTTATCACAAGACTGTCAGTTGCTATTGCTTTCTAACCAATTCTCGCGATTTGTCACTTTAGAAGCTCCCCACGAGCCGCCATTGGACTCACCCCATAAAGTGAACGTAGTTGGCCTAACTCTCCATTCTAGGGCTCTGGTTCATGGCATTTGGCAAAGATGTAGAGGGTTAGTCTAAATATCACTGAAACCAATCTTATTCCAATCGGCCAAAGGGGGGCGCTATACGAAGCATTTGAAAATTCAAACTTCAAACGGGCATAAGTCATGACTCGTTTCGTTTGAAGACATGCAACTTGCTTACACACGTGCTTTGACTCAAACAGAAGACATCTGTGTCTTTGTTAAGTAAGCTCCGCCCTTAGATCTTCCGCCATTTTGAGCAGTTTGTAAAACGCTTAAACCCGCTTTTATTCTGGAATTTTCATGTTACGTGCACAACACTTTTTTTACATGAACTTCTGTCAGATCGGATTTAAAAAAAATGTAAACATGTTTTTTTTAATAATTCAATGAATTTTGCAGTTTTATGCAAATTATTCTTCTGCCTCTAAATCATACATGCAAAGTAACATGTTCATGGCATTTGGCAAAGATGTAGAGTGTTAGTCCAAATATCACTAAAACCAATCTTACTCCAATTGGCCAAAGGGGGGGCGCTATATCATTTTGAGGAGTTTGTGAAATGCTTAAGCCCGTTAGGATTTTTTTTAGCAATGTGCATGAAACATTCTACAGACAATCTAAGGACCTTTATCTAATATGCCTATGAAGTGTAAACACAAACAATAATAATAATCTATCTATAAATGCAAGAAGTCTCTGTCTGCGTGTCTGTCTGTTTGTAATCCGCATATCTCGAGAGCCGTTCGTCCCACCGGCTTCAGATTCGGCACGCACGTTCCCCGCCGGGGCGCGGTGTGCAGTGCCGGGCCTCGACCCGACGCGCGGTTTTCCCGAAGCGGCGCGAAACGTTCGGAATCTCCTTATGCAGGGCTGATTGTTGACATCAGGCTGTTCCGGAGGAAATCGGCGCAAGCGCTGACTCATTGTGACATCACTTCATAAAAGGCTCTGACATCACGTACACCACTTGAGTCAAATAGATGGTCAAAACGGGTCCTATGACAACAGGTATAATGGGGTTTGCATTAAAGGGGGAACCGGCACTGGACGCAGACAGAAAGATACAGATATCTCCATATATGAGCATAAATGGACACAGGCAAACAGATGGTCAATACAGGCCCTACAGAGATCTCCATATATGGGCATAAAATGGACGCAGACAGACAGATAACTCCATATATGGGCATAAATGGACACAGGCAAACAGATGTTCAAAACGGGTCCTACAGAGATCTCCATATACAGTTTGGGCATAAAATGGACATAGACAGACAGATATCTCCATATATGGGCATAAATGGACACACGCAAACAGATGGTCAAAACAGGGGGCACAGACAGATACAGAGATCTCCATAATGTGCATAAAGGGACACAGACAAACAGATACAGAGATCTACATATATGGGCATAAAATGGATGCAGACAGAGAGATACAGATATCTCCATATATGAGCATAAATGGACACAGGCAACAGATGGTCAATACAGGTCCTACAGAGATCTCCATATATGGGCATAAAATGGATGCAAACAGACAGATAACTCCATATATGGGCATAAATGGACACAGGCAAACAGATGGTCAAAACGGGTCCTACAGAGATCTCCATATACAGTATGGGCATAAAATGGACGTAGACAGACAGATATCTCCATATATGGGCATAAATGGACACACGCAAACAGATGAGATGAGATGACAACAGGTATAATGGGGTTTGCATTAAAGGGCGGGGCATTCATTCCCTATTTACATTGTTCCCGAGTTGGGGCGGCTGAGCTTCTAGTAATAATAATAATAAATATAGCTGCAAGTAGCGATAAAGTGGCCAAAGCCCAAAACACCTCAAATCATGAACACAGCCTGTAATGTGCGTGAAATCTTGCAAGCACATTCCCAATAGGTCAAGGAACAGATACCACCCTTCTCACATTGGCCTGTTATAGTGCCACCAGCGGGTCAACTTTTGCACAACACATTTTTCACAGTTTTTCTCCAGTGTGAACACGCTGGTGTTTCTTCAGGTCAGATGACTGACTGAAACTCTTGTCACAATGTTTACAGTGAAATGTTTTTTTCTCCAGTGTGGACTTTTTCTCCAGTGTGGACACGCTGGTGACTCTTGAGGCTAGATGAATGACTGAAACTCTTGTCACAATGTTTACAGTGGTAAGGTTTTTCTCCAGTGTGAATACGCTGGTGGCTCTTCAGGTCAGATGAATGAGTGAAACTCTTGTCACAATGTTTACAGTGGTAAGGTTTTTCTCCAGTGTGAATACGTTGGTGTGTCTGCAGGTTAGAGGACTGATTGAAACTCTTGTCACAATGTTTACAGTGGTAAGGTTTTTCTCCAGTGTGAATACGCTGGTGTGTCTGCAGGTTAGAGGACTGATTGAAACTCTTGTCACAATGTTGACACTGAAATATTTTTTCTCCAGTGTGAATACGCTGGTGGCTCTTCAGGTGAGATGAACGACTGAAACTCTTGTCACAACGTTTACAGTGAAAAGCTTTTTCTCCAGTGTGGACACGCTGGTGTCTCTTACGGTGAGATGACACACTGAAACTCTTGTCACAATGTTGACACTGATATGGTTTTTCTCCAGAGTGGATACGCTGGTGGATCTTCAGGTGAGATGACCACCTGAAACTCTTGTCACAATGTTCACAGTGGTAAGGGTTTTCTCCAGTGCCTCCTCCAGTGTGGACAAGCTGGTGTCTCTTACGGTGAGATGACACACTGAAACTCTTGTCACAATGTTGACACTGATATGGTTTTTCTCCAGAGTGGATACGCTGGTGGATCTTCAGGTGAGATGACCACCTGAAACTCTTGTCACAATGTTCACAGTGGTAAGGGTTTTCTCCAGTGCCTCCTGAGGGGGAGAGAAGGGGGGGGGGGGGGGGGAGAGAGAGAGAGGAGGAGAGAAGGGGCGAGGTAGGTTAAAACTGGTGAGTATAAATTGAGGAGCAAAAATGGCTTCCCGGGTATTGTTTCTGATTTAATTGCATTTTTCAAATCTTTTATTCCATCACTCAGTTTAACATTGACTGACCTCCACTGGTCTCCTCCCAATCGTCACTGTCTTCAGTGACTTCAGAGTCAGATTCAAGCTCCACTTCAACTCCAGAACAGTGCGAAGAGGTGTCTTCATCACCGTCTTCACTTTTCACTGCTGGTAATGTCGACGTTGACCCACCAGGCTCCTCTGGTCTTTGAAGTAGCTCCTCTTGTTCCTCTTTAATGTGTGGAGGCTCTGGTTCCTCCAGTTCCTCTTTAATGTGTGGAGGCTCTGGTTTATCCTCACTGCTGCCTTGCTGCAGCTGCCCTGATGGATGGAGAGCCTGGTGAACCATGTTTAGAGGGAGTTTGTGAAGGACCACCACTGCAAGCTTCATAGTAGCTACTAGAGAAGTCAACGTTGACCCAGAAGGCTCCTCTGGTGTTTGAAGTATCTCCTCCTGTTCTACTTTAATGTGTGGAGGCTCTGGTTCCTCCTGTTCCTCCTTAATGTGTGGAGGCTCTGGTTCCTCCTGTTCCTCCTTAATGTGTGGAGGCTCTGGTTCCTCCTGTTCCTCCTTAATGTGTGGAGGCTCTGGTTCCTCCTGTTCCTCTTTAATGTGTGGAGGCTCTGGTTCCTCCTGGAGCAGACTGGAGCTCCTCTCCTGTTCAGGAGAAACCTCCTCTTTACACACAACCAGGTGCAGGATGTCTAGGAGCAGAAAAAACAACATGATAACTAACACTGGATTCATTATGTGTAAATAAACATTTCCATCCTCCATATACAAAATGAGGTATCAGTTTTTTTTTCCTCAATTCAAAAATGTGTTTTTCTTTTTTCTTTTCTATTTTTCATGGGGTAGGCAATATAAGCTTCTGCTGCCGCCTATACCCTTTTGGACCAGCTTCGACTGTGCTTAATAATTACTGTATTTCAGGGGGCAAGACCATTTAGGTTGAATGAGCTTTATTGACAAGAATGGCAGCATACAATAATGACAAGGCAGCATATACAGATAGCAATATGAGAAGCATCCTATAGCCTAAACAGCAGCGTGAATACAGCATAACTAAACTATAGCGGAACTTAAGTTTGGCCATGGATTCGACCCTCGGATCACTGTACCGCGGTCACGATAAATGTTTAAGCTATATTGTGAATGAAGCTCTCCGCGGTCATATGATCCGAGACCCCCAGCAAGGGGAAAGCCTAATCCTGAGGTGGAGTTGGGGAAGGAAGGTGGGGCGTAGAGTTTAGCAACTGACACTAGGTAGGTAAGCACTCCTGAAGTACTCTGTGGTAAGGGGCCGGGGTACGAGACCCCGCCCACTTGGGGCGCGCCGTCAACCCCTAGATCTTACCCCCTGAACTGGCTACGTCATTCTTCCTGCGCAATATGTATTGTACTGAAATTGGACTAAACTAAAACATATTGAGGAAATATCAGTTTCCATCAGAACTGACTGAAAACAACTTTATACTTAACTTTATTTAAACACTTTGAACCCCAGCATCCCTATTCTGGGGGAAGGTTTACAAAAGAATAGCCGATCTACAAGCTCACAACACGTCACAATATGACACGTTGTGAGCTTGTAGATCTGCTATTCTTGGAGAAGAGAGTTGGGCTTAGATGAAAAAAAAAACTCAAGTACAGTACAAATCAGGTGTGTTTTTCTAAGCATAGAGGGTCTACAGTAAGTATTTAAATTGAAGTGAAATTGACAAATTCCATATATTGCAGCACCCCTGGACTGGTATCATGGCACCCTAGAGTGCAACGACACCCACTGTAGCCTATAAATGTTTGGTGGTTATTGTGCCCTGTATTGTCTGTCCTGATGAAGGTCTAAACTCTAAATGACCCAAATGTTGAAATAAAGCAAAAAGATTTTGTCAAGTTCTTGGTAGTGTGTGGGTTCTAACGCAGGGGCGGCATAGCTCAGGGGTAGAGAAACCGTCATTAGAGCACGAAGGGTTCCCAGTTCGAATCCGGGCTCCCCCTGAATTAATGTCGAAGGTATTTTTTTATACTTTATTGAGAAACAATGCCTTATTATTTCATTTTACATGTCCTGGGTGCATCTTGGAATATGAATATAAACAGATGTGTAAACAAAATGAATAGGGTTGTGTACACATGAGGTCATGTTGTATTGTCATTTTCATTCTGTGTTTTTATGTAGGTGAAGGTCTGCAAGTGTTAAAAAAATAAGAAAAGAAAATGGGTCAAAATGTCTGTAGTAGAAAGAAAGACATAGCATGTAAGGGAATGTGGAGTCCTTGTGCAAGACTCTGAACCTCTAGTTGCTCCCGGTGAGCAGGTTGGTGCCTTGCATGGTTTCCTCTAGCCTGGTGGGGCCTGATGTCATACTGCGTCCACTCACTCATTCCTTCCCCAGTATAACGTCTGGCCTTCCGGGTATAGGCAGCGAGTATACTGATTATTTTCTGATTGGGGCCATTGGCCAATCAGTGACTGCTGTCCGCACAACAAACGCAGTCTTCCTGACAACAAGTGAAAAGCTTTCCCTGATTGGTCCATGTGTAGACGATGACGTAGATGCATGCTGCAGCATTTTCAAAACAACAATGGCTGTCCTCACGATGCAACAAGTCTAACAGTTAACGCTCTAACGATAAAACAAGCAATAAGTGCAGTTATTTCAGCGTTGGAATCAATTACAATAATTAAATAGGAACACGGGGGATGCGCTAGCGGAGTTCATCGGCTGAAAATACGTGTTTGTTTGCCGTTCTTCCGACTGGCTGAGAGATGTTTTGCTACGCTGATTGGTTAAAGGAGTCTGTCTGTCAAGGCAAGTACTCCTGCCCACTTTTCAAGCTGCCAATAGGCCACACGTTATACTGGGGAAGGAATGAGTGAGTGAACACAGTATGACGTCAGGTTTCCTCTGCCATCTGTGTATGAATGTGTGTGTGAATGGGTGAATGTAATGCACAATCTATGTAAAGCGCCTTGCATAAAAGCGCTATATAAATGCACCATTTACCCCTTTTGAATCATGGAATTATAAAACAATATTAAAACATAATACTTGGCAAGTTGTGAGCTTGTAGATGGACTATTTTCAGCACATGTTCCCCCTGCTTAGCGATGCTAGGGTTCAAGTGGTTAAACTTACTGAAGTGTGGCTGATCTTCAGGTTCCTCCTGTTTAATAGAAATGGCCCTGGCTGAGTCTGGAGAGTTCATCTTCACCTGCAGTCTGGACTCCACACTCTGCTCTGGAATGAAGCAATTCAACAAGGACTTTAATTAGTAAAAGTAACCAATCTGCTTTAAATTAGTTTCTACAACTATGCTTCCTTATATGCCCTGCCAAACCCCCACCCTTTACTGTATAGGGTTGTAAAGACTTTGATGTGTCATGTATTTTAGAAATGGTTTCATGTAAAACAGAGGAAGCGTAGGATACAAATAATTGTAGTTACAAAACTGGGCTGTGATCCAAAATAGTTCCTCAAACTAACAAGAGGGGATGAGAGATGGTATTTGATCACATACTGTAAGCAGCCTTATTTGACCTGGGTGAGGGGAGCGATCAAAGTAGGGCTGAAAAGATCATTATTTTACATCTGTGTGTCACTCAAGAAACACAAAAGCAAAACTCAATCTCACTGTGTTTAGTTCTGATCTGAGCCAAGATTATGGAAAGAGAGCCTTTTGGTCAACAAGAAAGATATAAAACTATGAGTTGTGTTGTGTGTTTGTTAACACTTGGTTTCAAGGAGTAAATAATCCCATTATAATGTATTAACATTTTATTTATTTTTCATTCAAAACAATGTTTTTTGGGAGATACCGCCATACCATCAGTAAACAGTGACTTATTACCGTAAAATAATAAAAATCCATACCGCCCCAGCCCTAATTTTTATTGACCAAAAAAAAAATCTGTTAATTTCTGCCATAATCGAGCAGCTGCAACCTTGTGTGGAACTATGTAATTTTGACCTGATGGTGGCGCTAGAAGATCAAGGTCAATGGAACACTTGGTTAGAGTTAATCTTCCAGGAAGCCTTAATGCACTGCCCAGCAAGCACGGTCAGGACCTGGACCAATCAGTGACGTCTCGATTGGGGCCAGATCAAGTCAAACCATGACTAGTCAGATCTGGCCTAGAATATCGCCTGATTTCAACAAACACAAATCCTGCCCACGAAAACGGACGTCCTGGATTAATCAGAGAGGGTTTGATCGAGGCCAGATGAATATCATATTCATAACTAGTCAGATTATGTCCCAGAATATAACCTTACATGCTCATATTATTTCAACTAACATTACAAACAATGACAATAATCCTAAAACAAAAGAGTCCTCATGACATCCTGGTAATTGACATAAAGATCATCCCCATATGGGCTGTGATCTGTCCTAGTTCTGATTGTCACAGAGACACCGGAGGACGTTATAACGTCATCATGACGTCATTTGGCTTGCAGGGTGATCAAGTTTCATGACAATCTGTCATTACGTTTTTGCCAGACCCATGAAATGGGTAGGCCTACATAAGCAAATGTCGGTCCGGGTTTTCTATATAAAGGGTATATATGATGATGACATGATGATGACATGCCTATAAAAGGCATGATGTCATAAATGATGATGACAGACAGGGGGTCTGGCACAACCAGGTTGACCTGGTCTAGTTTTAACACATCTTGTGTCCAAGTGGAGAATTTGGCTAAAAGATGGCACCAGAGGAAAGGCTATTTAACCTAAGATTAATCGGGGTCCCGGTCCACCCTATGTTCCCCAGGTTCTATGTTCCCCTATCCATGTTCCCCACCTCACAGCATTGCTTTTAGTGAGGTTAGGGTTAGGGGTAGGTTTAGGTGGTAAGAAATTGGGGAACATAGAACCTGGGGAACATAGGTACGGTCCCGATTAATCTCTGCAGCATTAAAGTATTTATATATTTTTGTATTAATAGTTTTGCCTTCCCGCCTCACGTCTTCCTTCATAAACACATTGCTACAGAAAGATTGTTTTAACTGTGAGAATTAAAGTAGAATTCAAAACCTTTAAGGTCCTTTTTCACTTCAATGTGTTTCCACAGTCTATGATGTGGAAAATATAATTAATATTGCAATGTTATTCTCTCTCTGTTAGAAAATGTTCGCTCTTTAAGATAAGTAGTAGTTCTTAGAAAAAAAGACCCCTGGTGGTACCCATATATAGAGACCCATGTACTGTATATGGATATATGCCTTGAGAGCCCAAACATGCTTACTCAGTTATTCGTTATGTGAAAGACCTATGATGTCTATGGCATCTGACATCGTACCCTTTTATGCCCATACATGGAGCTCCCTGTATATATGGATTCTGTTAGTGTGGTATGTGGCCAATGTGGCCTCCATATATGGGCATTCCCATGTGAAGTCCTGTTAGGTATGGGCTTAATATTGATGACATAAGGGAACTCCATATATGGGCATAACAGGGATTATGTTAATGTGACATCACAGTGAAGCCAGAATGTGATGTCAGAGCATCAGCGCGACAAACCCATAGATACACAGTGTCAGGCGTGACAGAGATACATACATACATAAAGACAAGCTGTGACCGTTTACATACTAATCTGGGACCTACGGTCGGTCGCAATAATGGTATTATTTTAAACACTGTAGTCCTCACTGTCTGTCATAATAGTGAAATGTTATTTTCTTCCAAGTTACATTCTTAATCTATAAACAAAATAAAAGGAAAACATACCTTCTCCAAGAATGTCTCCTGGTAGAAAACACACAGCTCTAAAGTAAGGATTCTAGTCTCCACTGTTTAGAAAACACTGCTCTGTTTACGCCGTGTTTCAACCCGGAAGAGAGAGAGAGAGGGGTAAACGGTTCCGGGTTGAAAACACACACACACACACACACACACACACACACACACACACACACACACACACACACACACACGTCACACACACACACACACACACACACACACACACACACACACACACACACACACACACACACACACACACACACACACACACATACGCGTGCAGGAAGCTATTTCCTAAATCACCACTAGAGGGCAGCATTACCCCATTGATACACTGAGCTTGATCTGTCAGGCATATGTCTGTCATATGCGTGAAAATCTTCTACTTATCGACTGAGAATGGCCACTGGGAACGCCGTACTAATGCATTGTCAATGGAAGGTTGTTTGGTGTTTTGTCGTTGCCGTGTCTCTTGGCCAAAAGACAGGCTGCGGTTGAGCTTGAGACAAAAAACCAAACAACCTTGCATTGAATTACTTTAATTGAACTAGTTTAGCAACTTTCACAGTATAACTTTAACATGCAGCTCGAAACTTTCATCGTGGCCGCTCCACACAGAGCTAACGGTGACCAAAGGTTTCGATTGTGACGTCATCACAACAACCAGACTGCTCTATGAGGGGAGAGTGTTTTCTGCTGGTGTTTCAGTCCGAGTGTATCAAAGGGTGCGTTCGGAAATTCTCACCGGGTCGGGTTAGGGGTTAGGTTTAGGCATAGTTTTACTGAGGTTAGGGTTAGGGTTGAGTTTAGGCATAGTTTTACTGAGGTTAGGGTTAGGATTAGGGTTGGATTTAGGCACTCACTGAGCACACACCCGGTGCGCATTTCCGAACGCACCCTTTGATACGCTCGGACTGAAACACCAGCAGAAAACACTATCCCGCTCTATGAGTCAATCCCATATGAGATGAGACTGATAGACTATACTTCCGTATGTGTCACCTATTATCCTTGGTCCATTGGTTAGGAACTTAGGCAGGTTTCAGTGCTGCGCTGAAGACAGTCAGACTCAGACAGCGATATGCGCCTGTTCTCTGTTGCTTGAGTGACGGAGCCCGGGGCCCGGCCCGGCCCGACTAATTATTATATTTTTGGGGCCCGGGTAGGGTCGGGCTCGGGCCGAATTTAGTAGACCTTGTATCTGAACTGTACTGTCCTGTGATGTGCTTTTCCTATCCAAACTGATAATAAAATATGCATTCAAATAATATTCATTCATTCAATCAATCAATCACTCAATCAAAAACAGCATTTTCGGTATTTCTGCAGGCCCGGAACTTAGAACAATGCGCGTACGTGTGTGTGTGTGTGTGTGGGTGTGTGTGTCAGTAAAGCAGAGATGCTCAGATGTTGGTTTTTCATTGGAAGTTGATCAGTCTAGGACAAGGGTCTTCAACAGGGGGTCCGGGACCCCTAGGGGGTCCTCCAAATCTTTTTGTGATAGTAAAGTTTTTTTCTCCTTTTTTATATTAACCACTTGAATTCTAGCGTCCATATTCTGAGAACTTTAGCCAATAATAGCAGATCTACAAGATTGGCTATTTTCGGCAAAGGTGGTGTTTCGAGTAGAGGGGAAAAAGAGCAGACTAAGTACAGAGTGAAAGGTCAAGTTTATTAATACAATGATGATCGCGCTGTCAAATAATGAAACTATATGGAATCTATGAACAGGTTGTGGGGGTCCCTGCTTCATCCAAGGGGTCCATGGCCTGAACACGTCGAAGACCCCTCCTGGTCTATAGGATCTTCAGGCTGTGCTCTGACTGCAGAGTAGGGTTGACAACTACCCGACACTCAGCCTTATTTCTAAGGAAAACATGGGATGCCCAGAAAAAAAAAAGATAAAATCTCACCGAGTCTTGAAGAGAGAAACCTTTCTTCCTAAAGTGTGTGTGAGTTTGGTGCCCACTGATCAGAGTGTTTGGCTGCTTCCGTGCTTGTGCTCTCGCTTACATGCCTGCAGAGTTGGGGTCAGTTACTCAAAATAGTAGTGCACTACATATTACATATTACTTTTGAAAAAGGTAATGCCTTACACTACTTTATTACTCCCTGGAGAAAGTAACTAGTTACACTACTTTTGCTTTACTCCACAAAAAAGCCTGCGATGCATTGCCAACATATATTGGATGTATTAAATATTTATTAGATATTATAATAATATCTAATACAATAGTTATGTTGTTCAATTAAGTGAGTCCCAAGGCTTACTGGTGGTCAGTTGAATGAGTCTAACAATACACATAATAATAATAAGGGTAAGGGTAATAATAATAACAACAACAATAAATAAAAATGATAATAATGTAATTATTTCTGAGCCCCTGGGGCCTTGTTGTAATTTATGACCCCCATTGTGCAGCCAAAACAGCTCACATACAGTACATTCATGAGTTTATTCATTTATTTATGGACTACAAGGTTCCCACTTGACATTATATGGCCTATTCTGTATCCGTATGTCAGTCAGTTTAAGCAGATTTCATTCCATTTGGCTGCTATGAATTTTACAGGCCAGGGGTGGAAACCTAACCTGGCGGAGATTTCCCCCCGCAGAGCACCACAGTCAGCACGAGGAGATGACTCTGTGTGCACTGCAGAAACAACTCACACAATGTCAAACTGATTCTAGCTGCAGAAAACTTCCCATTTGCTTAAAAAAGCAACATAACAACAATGTACATAAGGAATATATCTATTAGCCTAATTGTCCTTCATCATGACAGCGTCATGTCAGAGACAGTCGCAAAGAAAATAGGTGAGGAGCAGACTTCTCTTTCCCTCTCTCTCAGGCAGCCTACATGGATTTCAGTAGGCTAATTCATTGTTGTGGCTTGCTGGATATTTAATACTATCATTATTTGAGTGTTTTGGTTTATTTTGCCACATGTAGGATTTTAATCTAGGCTGTGATCAAATGTCGGCTTTAGCGCAGCTCGGAGGCGCTGATGATCTCTTTTTTTTTTTTTCTCTCTCTCTTGAATCATAGAGGCAGCCTAAAAGTATTTAATTTCTGTTGCTTGATATTAGGCCTATAACTCTCCTTGTTTGGGGTTTGTCCCTTTTATTAATCTACGGTATGTGGGACAGTGCGACTGTTGATCGGGTCTGATGACTGCTACTGTTTAATTGGCACACATGTCACCGTACGTACATGATGCTGCCGCTGTTTGATTACCTCTTCTCTGATTCGTTATTTTAGTGAAAGACAAGTGATGATGATACATTTTGATGATGATTGTAGTAGCCTACATGCTAAGTCATCCGAGTCAGCGTGTCTCAAGTCGAGTCTGGAGTCATTGTCTTACAAGTCAAGTCGAGTCTCAAGTTTTTGCCCTTAAGTCCGAGTCAAGTTGCAAGTCCTCAAATTTGCGACTCGAGTCCGAGTCAAGTCGAGTCACTACGACTCCAGTCCAATTGTCTGGAAACCTCTTTACAAAAGGTTTGCATTGGAGAAAAAAAAAAAAAGCTGAATTCATGAACTCAAGCCCAACATATAACAGACGGGCATATTGATTTACTAACTGTAACATCACATAGTAATATGAGTACTGTAGTGTCCACCTTTATGCTTATGAATGTAGGCCTACTCTAAAACATGTTGATTTTTACATTAACACTAAATGATGGAATTCATACGTGAAATTACTAAATAAAACAAACATACATTGAGCACGATGTTACATTCCAATCTAATAGTAGCATTTAACTCTCCATTGAAAGTAGCTTAAAGAAATAAATGTAATGCCTAATGAGTTGTCGTCGGGTAACAACAGTAATGGTACTGTAACAATGACCATGGAAATCCACAACACATAACAGCAAAACATAAGCAGCATACATGCTCACACACAGAGGGCTGCAAATAGGCCAAATGGCTCGAATAAATAAATGTGTGATTAACTGTGACTAAAATAATTAATAGTGATTAACATAAAAGTGAGTTAATTGTGATTAATTGAATTAACACACACAGTGTGTCACACACACACACAGAACACAGAGAGAGAGAGAGAGAGAGAGAGAGAGAGAGAGAGATAGATAGATAGAGAGAGCGCTATGGAGGGCTCTGTTTACAGGAGTCAGAGTATTTCTGCTTTTCTATCCACCTCCCTACCAACATACAGGCGTTTCATTTGATCCTTCCAGTGAGATATTTTATAGTAGAACGTTTGTGAATAAACTGGTGTCTTTTTAAATGACTACAAAAACTGAAACTTGTGTCACAATGTGTACACTGGAAAGGTTTTTTTTCTCCAGTGTGGAATGTGGATACGCTGGTGTGCCTTCAGACTACTTGACACACTGACACACTTTTTAGACTGGTGACATCACTGAGGTTTTTCTCCAGTGTGAAGACGCTGGTGTTTATTCAGGCTAGATGAGTCACTGAAACTCTTGTCACAATGTTCACAGTGGTAAGGTTTTTCTCCCGTGTGAATACGCTGGTGTTTCTGCAGGTCGGATGACTGACCGAAACTCTTGTCACAATGCTCACAGCGGTGAGGTTTTTCTCCAGAGTGAAGACGTTGGTGTCTGTTCAGGCTAGATGAGTAATTGAAACTCTTGTCACAATGTTCACAGTGGAAAGGTTTTTCTCCAGTGTGAAGACATTGGTGTTTCTTCAGGCTAGATGACTCACTGAAACTCTTGTCACAATGTTGACAGTGAAATGTATTTTCTCTAGTGTGGACACGTTGGTGTCTCTTCAGGTTAGATGACTCACTGAAACTCTTGTCACAATGTTCACAGTGAAATGTTTTTTCTCCAGTGTGGATACGCTGGTGGATCTTCAAGGTAGATGAATGACTGAAACTCTTGTCACAATGTTTACAGTGAAATGTTTTTTCTCCAGAGTGGACACGCAGGTGTCTCTTCAAGTAAGATGGCCACCTGAAACTCTTGTCACAATGTTGACAGTGGTAAGGGTTTTCTCCAGTGCCTCCTGAGAGAGAGAAAGAGGGGGGGGGGGGGGGGGGGGGCAGGCAGATGGGAGAGAGAGAGAGGAGGAGAGAAAGGGTGAGGTAGGTTAAAACTGGTGAGTATAAAATGAGGAGCTGATTTAATTGTATTTTCAACAAATGTATTCCAACACTCAATTTATTTTCCCCACACATGTAAGTTCTGTCCCTGTGTTTAAAACTGACTGACCTCCACTGGTCTCCTCCCAATCGTCACTGTCTTCAGTGACTTCAGAGTCAGATTCAAGCTCGACTTCAACTCCGGAACAGTGAGAATAGGTGTCTTCATCACAGTCTTCACTTTTCACTGCTGGTAATGTCGACGTCGACCCACCAGGCTCCTCTGGTCTTTGAAGTATCTCCTCCTGTTCCTCCTTAACGTGTGGAGGCTCTGGTGCCTCGTGTTCCTCCTTAATGTGTGGAGGCTCTGGTTCCTCCTGGAGCAGACTGGAGCTCCTCTCCTGTTCAGGAGAAACCTCCTCTTTACACACAACCAGGTGCAGGATGTCTAGGAGCAGAAAAAAACAACATGATGGCTAACACTGGATTCCTCAGGTGTAAATAAACATCTCCATCCTCCATGTACAAAATGAGGTATCATCTGCTTAATGCGCAAAGTGAGGGACAGGGAATAGTACTTGTGACTGGCATAATAGTAATGTTGTTAATATTTATTTTCTTTATTTGGTTTAAATATAATTTGCCTATGAAGTTGGTTTCCCATGTATTGAGGTACTGGAATATAATAATACAATACAATATAAGCTTCTGCTTCTGCCTATACCTTTTTGGACCAGCTTTGACCATGCTTATTTGCGACCGTAGGTCACAGTTTAGTTTGCAGATTAGTATGTGAACGGTCACAGCTTGTCTGTATGTATGTGTGTCTATAACGCCTGACACTGTGGTTCTATGGGTTTGTCGCTCTGACATCATGCTCTGATGTCACTGTGATGTCCAAGATACCAATCTTAACAGAATGGGTTTGCCACTCTGACATCCTGCTCTGGCTTCACTGTGATGTCACACTAACAGAATCACTTTCATGCCCATATATGGAGTTCCCTGATGTCATCGATATTAAGCCCATATCTAACAGGACTTCATATGGGAATGCCCATATATGGAGGCCACATACCACACTAACAGAATCCATATATGGCCAAGACAGCTCATATCTATGTGGCTGGTTCTACAGACAGGGTTCTCCATGTATGGGCATAAAAGGGTATGAGGTCAGATGTCATAGACATCATATGACTTTCACATAACGAATAATAACTGAGTAAGCATGTTTGGGCTCTCACAGCATATCTCCATATACAGTACATGGATCTCCATATATGGGAACCAGAGGTCTCCATATGGGCAATCTGGCTAGCCATCGTCACAGAAAAGGTTGGTCCTTTTGCAGCAATGCAGAAGTCTGTAATTGAGAGACTACCATATGGGTAACTGGTCCGAAATACATCACTGGCCAGATGAATGTCGCCCTGAGGCGTCTTACTGTATGTATTGTACTGGTTGATTTAAATGGGACTGAAATAAACTAAACTAAACTAAAACATATCTGTTTCCATCAGAACTGACTGAAAACAACTGTGTACTTAACTTTATTTAAACACTTGAACCCCAGGATCCCTATTCTGCGGGGAAAGTTAACCAAAAATAGCCGATCTGCAAGTTCACAACGGTCACAATATGGCATGTTGTGAGCTTGTAGATCTGCTATTTTTGTTGAAGAGAGTTGGCCTTAGATGAAAAAAGAACTCAAGTACACTAGTGCAAATCAGGTTTGTTTTTCTAAGCATAGAGGGTCTACAGTAAGTTGTTAAACTGAAGTGACATTGATGAATTCCACATATGCACCATTTACCATTTTATAATCAGAGATCCCCTTTGAATCATGAAATTATTGAAACAATATTAAAACATAAGACTCGGAAAGTTGTGAGCTTGTAGATGGACTATTTTCAGCACATGTTCCCCCTGCTTAGCGATGCTAGGGTTCAAGTGGTTAAACTTACTGAAGTGTGGCTGATCTTCAGGTTCCTCCTGTTTAATAGAAATGTCCCTGGCTGAGTCTGGAGAGTTCATCTTCACCTGCAGTCTGGACTCCACACTCTGGTCTGGAATGAAGCAATTCAACAAGGAATTTGATTAATAAAAGTAACCAATCTGCTTTAAATTTGTTTCTTTGCTTCCTTATATGCCCTGCCAAACCCCCACCCTTTACTGTATAGGGTTATAAAGACTTATGATGTGTCATGTATTTTAGAAATGGTTTCATGTAAAACAGAGGAAGCGTACAATATAAATAACTGTTGTTCAAAAACTGCTAATCACTGGGTTGTGAAGAGGGGATGAGAGATGGTATTTGATCACATACTGTAATCAGTCTTATTTGACCTGGGTGAGGGGAGCGAACAAAGTAGGGCTGAAAAGATCATTATTTTACATCTGTGTGTCACTCAAGACACACAAAAGCAAAACTCAACCTCAGACTGTGAGATGTTTAGTTTTGATCTGAAACAAGATTATGGAAAGAGAGCCTTTTGGTCAACAAGGAAGATACAAAACCATGTGTTTGTTTATACTTTAGATTCAAGGAGTAAATAATCCCATTAAAATGTATTTCAGTCAGTAAACACTGACTTGTTACCGCGATAAAATCCCAATATAATTGTGTTAATTTCTGCCATAATCGAGCAACCGCAACCTTTTGTGGAACTATGTAACTTTGACCTGATGGTGGCGCTAGAAGATCAAACTCAATGGAACACTTGGTTAGAGTTGATCTTCCAGGAAGCCTTAATGCACTGCCCAGCAAGCACGGTCAGGACCTGGACCAATCAGTGACGTCTCGATTGGGGCCAGATCAAGTTAAACCATGACTAGTCAGATCTGGCCTAGAATATCACCTGATTTCAACCAACATAAATCCTGCCCACGAAAACAGATGTCCTGGATTAATCAGAGAGGGTTTGATCGAGGCCAGATGAATAGCATATTCATAACTAGTCAGATATGTCCCAGAATATAACCTTACATGCTCATATTATTTCAACTAACATTACAAACAATGACAATAATCCTAAAACAAAAAAGTCCTGTTAAAAAGTCCTGACATCCTGTTAATGACGTAAAGATCATCCCCATCCCCATTGGGAGGGGCGGCATAGCTCAGGGGTAGAGAAACTGGTATTAGAGCACGAAGGGTATAAATCCCGAAGGGTTCCCAGTTCGAATCCGGGCTCCCCCTGAGTTAATGTCGAAGGGTCCTTGGGCAAGACTCTGAACCCCTAATTGCTCCCGGTGAGTAGGTTGGTGCCTTGCATGGCTTCCTCCGCCACCGGTGTATGAATGTGTGTGTGAATGGGTGAATGTAATGCACAATCTATGTAAAGCGCTTTGGATTAAAAGCGCTATATAAATGCACCATTTACCATTTTACCATTTACCATATGGGCTGTGATCTGCCCTAGTTCTGATTGTCACCGGAGACACCGGAGGATATTATCATATCATCATGACGTCATTTGGCTTGCAGGGTGATCAAGTTTCATGACAATTGTCATTACATTTTAACACAACTTGTGTCCAAGTGGAGAATTTGTCTAAAGGATGGCACCAGAGGAAAGGCTATAACCTAAGATTAATCTCTGCAGCATTAAAGTATTTATATATTTTTTGTATTAATAGTTTTGCCTTCCTGCTTCACGTCTTCCTTCATAAACACACATTGCTATATGGAGATCCATGTACTGTATATGGAGATATGCTGAGAGCCCAAACATGCTTCAGTTATTCGTTGTGAAAGTCCTATGATGTCTATGACATCTGATCTGACATCATACCCTTTTATGCCCATACATGGAGATCCCTGTCTGTAGAAACAGCCACACAGATATATGGCCTGTCTTGGCCATATATGGATTCTGTTAGTGTGGTATGTCATGTGGCCGATGTGGCCTCCATATATGGGCATTCCCATGTGAAGTCATGTTAGATATGGGCTTAATATTGATTACTTAACTCCATATATGGACATCACAGTGAAGCCAGAATGTGATGTCAGAGCATCAGAGCGACAAACCCATAGATGTCAGGCGTGACAGAGTGAGATACAAACATACGGACAAGCTGTGACCGTTTACATACTAATCTGGGACCTACGGGTCGCAATAATGGTATTATTTTAAACACTGTAGTCCTCTGTCTGCCATAATAGTGAAATGTTCATTTTCTTCCAAGTTAAGGGCTTTGCACACAGACGCATTCTTTCGCAAGGACAAAACGGACTATTCCATAAAAATAAAAATAAAACAATGATAGGGGAGAGCGGGGTAAACTGAGACACCGGGTAAACTGAGACGCTCCATTTATCTTGGCAATGGAACACATTTGTGGCCATGTGACCATTATATTTTCAAGCCCCTTGAATTTCCCACTTGTCATGAAAAGAGAGACCTGATAGTGCTGTAGAAAACATGCTTTTTTCACAAAAATGTGTTTTTTGCATGTAAAAGTAAATTTTCTTGCTGTCAACATAATCAGCTGTTGTGTCAAAGCAAATTGATGCAGGGAGAACATTTTATATCATACATGTTGATGAACTACCAACTTATAAATCCATGTGATAGATGCTAGCTGAAGATTACCCTGAATTGATAAAAATATCCCTTTTCCCAAAATGTGGCTGTGGGGTAAAGTGAGACAATTGCTTCGGGGTAAAGTGAGACTATCCCAACATGAAAGACAGGGAGAAAGCTGTAAAAACCTAATTAAAGGGTGTACCAAACTAGTCTCAATTGATTCTTATGTATTTTCCCCTGTAGAATCCATTTTTGATATATATTTCTTTGTATTGTGCATAATTAATGAGATAATTAGCATATTTGACTAAATATGCACATTATTTCATTAGTTATGCGCAATACAACAATATACTTTGCAGAAATAGATTCTACAGGAAGAATTACATAAGGATCAACTGAGGAAAGTTTGGTAAACCCTTCTATACATTTTTTATAAGGTTTTTAGTTTTTTCCTTCTGCCCATGTGTCACATTATTTGACACATGGGTGGAAATGACAGGACAAAGCCTATTAAAAGAATGTCTGCTATGTACATTTTTGTACTGCGCATATTTAACCCGGTTAACCGGGTTTTTGTGTTTTTATGGTAGTTTTAAAGTGAAAAAAGAGTGGATCACTTTACCCCGTTGATTTCTCTGGTCTGTCTCAGTTTACCCCGGTCCTGGGGTAAACTGAGACAGAAGACCACTTTTTTTAAAACAATCATATTTTCTCTGCCTTTTGTCTTGAATATGTTCTGATAACTTCCATTGTTAGGAAACATCCCAAATTACTGGGAAATGTGTATATTTTTACTGATAGGTCTATATCTTTTAGTTCGCCTCTAGGGGAGAAAATGTAAAAAGTGTCTCAGTTTACCCCGCTCTCCCCTACTCTACGACCTCATGCACACCGGCTCCGAATTTGCAGTGACAAGTGGCTGCGGCCGTGCGTTCTTTTCTCGATCGAAACCAGTTCGATTCGTGCGTCTTGTCGCATGCGGTGAAAACGAATTGACTCATTTTATGACTCCTTTTCGGGTCCGCAGTGTGGATTTCGCACAGCCTTGCACGCCAAATCCAATGCATTTTACTCATACAGAAAATGAAGGGGAAAAAAAACAAAACGCAACGGTCCTGTATGAACAGAAAATGAAAACATACCTTCTTCTCTAATGTCTCCTGGTAGAAAACACACTTTAACACAGCTCTAAAGTAAGGATTCTAATCTCCACTGTTTAGAATGTCTCCTGGTAGAAAACACACTTTAACACAGCTCTAAAGTAAGGATTCTAGTCTCCACTGTTTAGAAAACACTGCTCTGTTTACGCTGTGTTTCAACCCGGAAGAGCGAGAGAGAGGGGCGGAAACAGTCCTCGTCCTTCCCTCTATCTTGTCCGGGTTGAAACACACTATTATAAGTTCCGGGCCTGCAGAAATTCCAAAAATCCTCGTTTTGATTGATTGATTGATTGATTGATTGATTGGAGAATTAATGAATACTATTTTATTATCAGTTTGCATAGTAAAAGCACACCACAGGACAGTAAAGTTCAGATACAAAGTCTACTAATAGGATTTAAACCCAAGAAAGCAAAATGGCTTGTTTACATTGGGGTCCTTTCTTTGTACTCAATTCATTCACATGACAGACAACAAAAATATGAAAAAAGAAGAATAAATTCTCTCAGAAATCAGAAATGAAATAGATTCCCCCAAAATTGGAATTATATGAAAAACAGTAAAAATCTATCTCCTCCTGGGATTTTTGCGTAACGCGCATTAAACTTTTTTCACATGAAATTTGAACCTATCTCTACACAGGCTATGTGGTGAGAAGTTTGTATGTTAAATAATGTTTTTTTAATAATTCAATGTATATTGCGGTTTTATGCAAATTATTCTTCGGCCTCTAAATCATACATGCAAAGTTACACGTTCATGGCATTTGGCAAAGATGTAGAGGGTTAGTCAAAATATCACTGAAACCAATCTTATTCAAATCGGCCAAAGGGGGGGGGGGGGGGGCGCTATACGAAGCATTTGAAAATTCAAACTTCAAACGGGCATAAGTCTTGACTCGTTTCGTTTGAAGTCATGCAAATTGCTTACACGCGTGCTTTGACTCGAGCGGAAGACATCTGTGTCTTTGTTAAGCAAGCTCCGCCCTTAGATTTTCCGCCATTTTGAGCAGTTTGTAAAACACTTAAACCCACTTTTATTCTGGAATTTTCGCGTCACGTGCACAAAACTTTTTTTACGTGAACTTTGGACCAATATCTAAAGATCTGTCAGATCAGATTTTTTTTAAATTGAAACATGCTTTTTTAATAAATTCAATAAATATTGCAGTTTTATGCAAATTATTCTTCTACCTCTAAATCATACATGCAAAGTAACATATTCATGGCATTTGGCAAAGATGTAGAGTGTTATTCCAAATATCACTAAAACCAATCTTAATTGGCCAAAGGGGGGCGCTATATCATTTTGAGCAGTTTGTGAAACGCTTAAACCTGTTTTTATTCTAGGATTTCTTTTTGCAATTTGCATGAAACATTCTACACAGAATCTAAGGACCTTTATCTAACATGCCTATGAAGTGCACACAAAAATAATAATAATAATAATATTAATAATAAATATAGCTGCAAGCAGCGATAAAGTGGACAAAAACACCTCAAATCATGAACACAGCCTGCGATGTGTGTGAAATCTTGCAAGCACATTCCCACTAGGTCAAGGAACAGATGCCACCCTTCTCACATTGGCCTGTTATAGCGCCACCAGCGGGTCAACTTTTGCATAACCCATTTTTGGAACAAAATGCCTCAAATCATGCATGCAGCGTCCGATTGCGTCAGTAACGTCAAAGAGAGCACTGCCTGCGATCTTGACATTTTGTACTTTTATAGCCATTGTTTTCTGGCTTGAAGCGAGCCCACAATTGTTTCGAAGGAACAATATTTTCTAGTTCTTATTTAGTTTTCGTCAGTGAAGAACAGCTATGGTGGAAACCTCTGACAGTTCCTAGTTTTCAACAAGGCTGATCAAGCTCAGTGTATCAATGGGGTAATGCTGCCCTCTAGTGGTGATTTAGCAAATAGCTTCCAGCGGTAAACTGTGTGTGTGTGTGTGTGTGTGTGTGTGTGTGTGTGTGTGTGTGTGTGTGTGTGTGTGTGTGTGTGTGTGTGGGGTAGAAATGTATTAAGAAATGTATTAAGTGGTTTAATAAATCTGAAAACACAAATTGACATAAATCCAAAATACATTGATGATCGTGCTGTCAAACAACTATATGGAATCTATAGTTGATTCCATATAGTAGTTCATAGATGGAATCTATGAAAAGGTTGCGGGGGTCCCTGCTTCGATCATCTCTCTCAACTATTAGGGGTCCTTGGCCTGAAAACGTTGATGACCCCTCCTGGATCTTCAGGCTGTGCTCTGACTGTAGAGTAGGGTTGACAACTACCCGACACTCAAACTTATTTCTATGGAAAACAAGGGATGCCCAGAAAAAGATAAATCTCACTGTATATATTTATGGACATGCAGTTTTTGTATATTATAATACTAGTAAGATGCCCCATGGCGACATGCAACCTCGGGCGAGGTCGCGCCAATTCTTGGCCCTCTGGCCAGTGATGTATATAGGACCAGTTACCTAGAGGGCGGTTTAGGGGGCTACCAGTTACCCATACATGGAGACCCCTGGTACCCATATTTGGAGATACATGTACTGTATATGGTACATCCCTTTTATGCCCATACATGGAGGTCCCTGTCTGAACCAGCCACACAGATATGGTCTGTTTTCCTCCATATATGGGCATTCCCATATGAAGTCCTGTTAGATATGGGCTTAATATTGATGACACCATGGATTTCCATAGGCCTATATGGGCATAACACGGAGTGGTTCCCATGACATCACAACATACAATCCCTTTTATGCCAATACATGGAGATCCCTATCTGAACCAGCCACACAGATATGGGCCATTCTTGGCCATCTGGCCAGTGATGTATATCGATGACATCAGGGATCTTCATATATGGGCATAAAAGTGATTCTGGGGAATACCCATATATGGACATTTACAGGTTATGTCACCTGTGATATCACCTGTGATGTCACAGTGATGTGTCAAGGGAACCACAGTG
This sequence comes from Nannobrachium achirus, assembly GCF_963921795.1. Lineage (NCBI taxonomy): Eukaryota > Metazoa > Chordata > Actinopteri > Myctophiformes > Myctophidae > Nannobrachium > Nannobrachium achirus. The sequence continues at coordinate 7,402,637 of NC_137827.1, forward strand.
TCAGGCGTGACCTACAGACAGAGATAAGAGGACAATATTTGCTGGTTTTCATAGTAAATTAACCCCCAGAACCCCAGCGTCCATGTTCTGGGGGAGTAACACTTTTGCTTTTGTGAGCTTGTAAATCAGCTATTTTTCACAAAGGGATTTGGTGGAGACAATTATTAAAGAATGGTGCAGCGTGTGTCCTCTCCTCACCAGAACTAACACGCTAATGGATTGTCCATAGTTAATCATGATTAATCACATATTAATCTCATATTGTTATCCGTTCTAAATCTGTCTTAACCCTGCAAGACCCACTGTCGCTTTTTGGATACATTTATATTTTATATAAAACAAAAAAATATAAAAAAATAAATCCAAATAATTTGTCACATCACCATTGGATCCTATTGTTTAGTATTACAATACCATTGTTCACACTATTTGTATATAAATACTCCCCACAGAGGCTGACATTCACACAACTTCAAGATCTCTGGAGTCCAGAGTCTGGACAAACAACATCTACACATAAATTGCCTGTAATATTTGTATTGGTGATCAGTAAAATGTCTAGAACGTGTACATATGATATTATTGTGAAAGATATCCTCCAAAATGTACATTTATAATTGTTGCTTTTTGGCTATGAAACCTTACAAAAACCTTTTTTTTTTACATTACATTTTCATTTCCAAAGTACTCCTACAACACATCTGAAAAGTAGATTTTTCTTTTTTTGCAAGTAGAAATTAATTTGGGTCTTACGGGGTTAAACAGATCTTGGTTTGTAATACTCTTATGAACATGGGAGTAGACAAAGGCTTGCTTTATGCAAATGCATGGTTATTATTATTATTGGAACAATGGCAAATACTGTCCAGAAACCTCTTCACAAAAGGTTTGCATGGGAGACGAAAAACAAAAATGAACTCAAGCCAAACATATAACAGCCGGGCATATTGATTTACTAACTGTAACATCACATAGTAATATGAGATCACATAGTAATATGAGTACTGCAGTGTCCACCTTTATGCTTATGAATGTAGGCCTACTCTAACACATATAGATTTTTACATTAACACTAAATGATGGAACTCATACGTGATTCTACAAAAAAAAGCATTTAACTCTCCATTGAAAGTAGCTTAAAGAAATAAATGTAATGCCTAATGAGTTGTCGTCGGGTAACAACAGTAATGGTACTGTAACAATGACCATGGAAATCCACAACACATAACAACAAAACATAAGCAGCATACATGCTCACACACAGAGAGCTGCAAATAGGCCAAATGGCTCGAATAAATAAATGTGTGATTAACTGTTACTAAAATAATTAATAGTGATTAACATAAAAGTGAGTTAATTGTGATTAATTGAATTACCACACACAGTGTGTCACACACACACACAGAGACAGACAGAGAGAGAGAGAGAGAGAGAGAGAGAGAGAGAGAGAGAGAGAGAGAGAGAGAGAGAGAGAGAGATAGGGAGGTATGGAGGCCTCTGTTTACAGGAGTCAAAATATTTCTGCTTTTCTATCCACCTCCCTACCAACATACAGGCGTTTCATTTGATCCTTCCAGTGAGATATTTTAGAGTAGAACGTTTGTGAATAAACTGGTGTCTTTTTAAATGACTACAAAACCTGAAACTCGTGTCACATTGTGTACACTGGAAAGGTTTTTTCTCCAGTGTGGAATGTGGATTCACTGGTGTGCTTTCAGACTACTTGACTGAATCACTTTTTAGACTGGTGACACCAATAATCTTTTTTTCTCCAGTGTGAACACGCTGGTGTTTCTTCAAGCTATGTGACCTACTGAAACTCGTGTCACAATGTGTACACTGGAAAGGTTTTTTTCTCCAGTGTGAAATGTGTATACTTGACACACTGACACACTTTTTAGACTGGTGACATCACTAAGGTTTTTCCCCAGTGTGAAGACGCTGGTGTCTCTTCAGGCTAGATGAGTCACCAAAACTCTTGTCACAATGTTCACAGTGAAAAGGCTTTTCTCCAGTGTGGATACGCTGGTGTTTCTTCAGGTTAGATGACTGACCGAAACTCTTGTCACAATGTTCACAGTGAAAAGGTTTTTCTCCAGTGTGAACACGCTGGTGTTCCTTCAGTTGAGATGACTGACTGTAACTCTTGTCACAATGTTCACATTGGAAACGTTTTTCTCCAGTGTGGACACGCTGGTGTGTCTTCAGGTTAGATGACTGATGGAAACTCTTGTCACAATGTTTACAGTGAAAAGGCTTTTCTCCAGTGTGGACAAGCTGGTGTGTCTTCAGGTTAGATGACTGATTGAAACTCTTGTCACAATGTTCACATTGGAAAAGTTTTTCTCCAGTGTGGACATGCTGGTGTCTCTTCATGTTACATGACAGATTGAAACTCTTGTCACAATGTTCACATTGGAAACGTTTTTCTCCAGTGTGGACACGCTGGTGTGTCTTCAGGTTAGATGACCGATTGAAACTCTTGTCACAATGTTTACAGTGAAAAGGCTTTTCTCCTGAGTGGACACGCTGGTGTGTCTTCAGGATAGATGAAAAACTGAAACTCTTATCGCAATGTTTACAGTGAAATGGTTTTTCTCCAGTGTGAATACACTGGTGGATCTTCAGGCTGGATGCCTCACTGAAACTCTTGTCACAATGTTGACAGTGGTAAGGTTTTTCTCCAGTGTGGACACGTTGGTGTCTCTTCAGGTCAGATGACTTAAAGAAACTCTTGTCACAATGTTCACAGTGAAAATGTTTTTCTCCAGTGTGAAGAAGCTGGTGGCTCTTCAGGTTAGATGACTGATTGAAACTCTTGTCACAATGTTCACAGTGAAAAGGTTTTTCTCCAGTGTGAAGAAGCTGGTGGCTCTTCAGGTTAGATGACTGATTGAAACTCTTGTCACAATGTTCACAGTGAAAAGGTTTTTCTCCAGTGTGAAGAAGCTGGTGGCTCTTCAGGTTAGTTGACTGATTGAAACTCTTGTCACAATGTTTACAGTGAAAAGGTCTTTCTCCAGTGTGGATACGCTGGTGTGCCCTCAGGCTAGATGACTCACTGAAACTCTCGCTACAATGTTCACAGTGGTAAGGTTTTTCTCCAGTGCCTCCTGAGAGAGAGAGAGAGAGAGAGAGAGAGAGAGAGAGAGAGAGAGAGGTTAAAACTAGTGAGTAGAAAATGAAGACATGTTATTTCTTTTTATATATATTTTCTCAACTCTCTTATTCAACACTCAGTTTCTTTCCCCACACATGTAAATCCTGTACCTGTGTTTAACACTGACTGACCTCCACTGGTCTCCTCCCAATCGTCACTGTCTTCAGTGACTTCAGAGTCAGATTCAAGCTCCACTTCAACTCCAGAACAGTGAGTGTCTTCATCACCGTCTTCACTTTTCACTGCTGGTAATGTCGACGTCGACCCATCATGCTCCTCTGGTCTTTGAAGTAGCTCCTCCTGTTCATCCTTAATGTGTGGAGGCTCTGGTTCCCCCTGTTCCTCTTTAATGTGTGGAGGCTCTGGTTTCTCCTCACTGCTGCCTTGCTGCAGGTGCCCTGATGGATGGAGAGCCTGGTGAACCATGTTTAGAGGGAGTTTGTGAAGGACCACCACTGCAAGCTTCATAGTAGCCACTATAGAAGTCAACGTTGACCCAGAAGGCTCCTCTGATGTTTGAAGTATCTCCTCCTGTTCTACTTTAATGTGTGGAGGCTCTGGTTCCTCCTGTTCCTCCTTAATGTGTGGAGGCTCTGGTTCCTCCTGTTCCTCCTTAATATGTGGAGGCTCTGGTTCCTCCTGTTCCTCCTTAATGTGTGGAGGCTCTGGTTCCTCCTGTTCCTCTTTAATATGTGGAGGCTCTGGTTCCTCCTGTTCCTCTTTAATGTGTGGAGGCTCTGGTTCCTCCTTAATGTGTGGAGGCTCTGGTTCCTCCTGTTCCTCCTTAATGTGTGGAGGCTCTGGTTCCTCCTGTTCCTCCTTAATATGTGGAGGCTCTGGTTCCTCCTGGAGCAGACTGGAGCTTCTCGCCTGTTCAGGAGAAACCTCCTCTTTACACACAACCAGTTGCAGGATGTCTAGGAGCAGAAAAACAACATGATAGCAAGCACTGGATTCTTTATGTGTAAATAAACATCTCCATCCTCCATGTACACAATGGTATCATCTGCTTAATGCGCAAAGTGAGGGACAGGGAATAGTACTTGTGACTGCCATAATACTAATTTTGTTAATATTTATTTTCTTTATTTGGTCTAAATATAATTTGCCTATGAAGTTGGTTTCCCATGTATTGAGGTACTGGAAATGGTTAATTAACTGCATGCTGGATCCCTTTATATGGCATCATTTCCTCAAGTCCCTCAAGTGTGTTACACTTCCACTCACTGTTTGTTACATGTGAATTGTGTATCCAAGTTAATATACGGTTTGAATATTATGCTGAAGTTATTGTTTTTTGTTCCAGTTGTGCATTGCTGTTGTCTGCCACGGATTCATCGCATTATTACATGCAGCCAGCGAGGTGTGATTTGTATTTTCTTTGTTATATTGATTACATGTTCTATTATTATGGTTATGCTTTATGTTAAATTTATGCTTTATTTATACAGTTTTACTTTGTTTTTGTTTTTTAGCTGTAAGAGAGCTTCAATAAATCCGCTGGTATCGTTTTACTAGTTGCTATATAGCAACATCATTTATTTTCCATTTCTTTGGATAAGAATTTTAAGGTTTTCAGAAACCTGAGGTTAGGTTTTAGATGTTTTTAGAATCGACCTCAGGTTTAAATTTCAATCATGAAACACTCTAGTTTTTAAGTGGGGTGGGTCACGCTAATACATACATGGGTAACTGGTGGCCTGAGGGCCACATGTAGCCCCCCACCTTCACTTAATGTGGCCCACAGGTTAATATCAAAATACTGATATATAATTGATTTCAGCTGTTACAATTCTAAACATGCAAACATGACCCGCTTTAATTACTTCAGTCTATACTAGTAACTTAATGACTAGTACTAGTCTTTTTTTTGTCCATTGTCCAATGTATTTGTATTTAAGTTGAGAACATATGCATTTGAAATGAAATAAAATGCAAATTTTCAGGATTCAAATGTAAAAATAGCTAAAAAACTATTCAGGATTCCAATTAAAAAATAGCAGATCTACAAGCTCAAAATGTGTGGCACTGTGAAGCCTTTTGAGCTTGTAGATCGGCTACTTTTGCTATGTTTGACTGTATATGCGATGTGGCCCTCTGGAGTGAGTGTGAAAATATAGTGTGCTTCTCCATCATCAAAGTTGCCCACCCCTGCACTAATATGATAGTGATGGGAGTGTCTTTGTGGTTCCTTGTGCAGCCAATAGGCTGAATATCCGTTGAGCCACACAATGTGTGTGTAGCCCAGGGGTTTTCAAACCTTTTTGACTCAGGGCACCCTGAATTACACTGTTCATTTTTGAAGCGGTGAAAACCGCTTCCTATGAGTGGCTTTGTGTGTCCCACGCCCATATATGGTCATTTTAGTCCAGAATGAACAGGCTTTTTCAAAAACAGAATGTCTGTTTAATTACCATATATGGTGATCTCAGTCCAGAATGAACAGGGTTTTTCAAAAACACAATGTATGTCACCTCATGTCCATATATGGTCACTCCAGGCCAGAATGAACAGTTTTTTTTCTGTCCCGTACGCGCAGAATATCAGTCCAGAATGAATAGGCTTTTTCAAAAAGCAAAATGTGTCCCATGTCCATATATGGTCATTTCAGTTCAGAATGAATAGGCTTTATCTGTCCTGTACGTCCAGAATATGTGTGCGGTGTCCCTCCCGGTCAGATGAATGGATACTTTGAGGATTGGTCAAGCTTCACATGATAATTTGGCCTTCAGGTTTTATCTGTCTTGTACATGCAATAGGTCTCACCTATTCAGTGATGTTAATAGGTTTTTAACTCATATGCTGCCAAAAAAATACCCCTTTGTACCCACTTCTCTGCCATGCCCGTAGAACCCGTAAATGTAATAAAAATTAATAAAAAAAATTTTTTTATCGAAGCGGAACTAAAATTCCGGAACTAATGTTCCGTGATCATCGTTTCTACACGGACACATTATTGAGCGGACCAGTTTAACATTGAGCCCTAAACCGGAAGCGGGTGGTCCGTCCTCTATTTTGGCCCGTTAGCTTACTGTGTGAACTCCGCGGCTTACAGATGGAGAACGGATTGATCAATTTTCAAAATTTCAACGGATTTGAGAAGCTGATGGAATACGCGAACACACGATGCATAGCAGTGTCCGATCGCGCACGATGGGAATTGGATGAGCGCCCGCGTTAACAGGTAGGAGAAGCCAGCAGTGAAAGACATAGAGAAATCTGCGGGATTTACGGGCGAAAACTACGAATGAGTTAATGTAATGAGTCCCGGGACCCAAGAAGGGTCTTTCGGATGAGTCCCAGGGATATTTTATGGGTCCCACAAAAATTCAACGCCGCGTAGGGATGGGTATCGTTCACCTCTGAATCGATACGATACCTTTTTCGATACCTGGGAATCGATACGATATCTTTTTCGATACGGTTTTCGATACTTTTTTATGTATTATTGTTATTATCATCATCATCATCATCCCTTATCTTAGTTTTTCTTATTATTATTATCACCTCGATCACAACATTGCATTTTGCTTCTTGTCCCTGTAGAGTAGTGACAATAAGACCTTGCTTCTCTTTATTATTAAACCTCACATCAACAATTTGCACTGTTGAATGCAACTACAGTGAACGTGAATGCACGTTCGCGTCAACTGCATACATGAACGCGCAGCATGTAGTTACAGACAGACACAGAGGCAGGGTGGCTGTGCTGGCGAAACAAACTCAAACACGCTTATATAAAGTTTCTTTCAACCGATCAATTACCTTTTCTAAGCGGTCGGAACTAAAGACACATGTACCATACTACACATCTCTCCCGGCTTTCACGGAAAGGGTGACAGTCCCTTTGCTGCCTTCAGATTAGCAGCGAGCGGAGTGGGGGAGACGCTATGGGGAAGAGTAGCTCTGGTCCACAGCCTAGCGTGGGGACAGGGGTGGGGAGAGGAGAGGTGACGAAGATCAATGCTCACGCTGTCACAAGTTCCAACCGGAGATCATAGCCGCAGACCTGCCAACCCTGGCACATTTTTTTTAGTACTCATGCACGGGCGGCGCCCGCAGCGCCCGCGGTGCAATTTTTGTTGTTTTCCCGCACAAAACAGCGTATATTTTGGGGGGTTCCATGCACCTTTTTGGGTGGGACCTTTACAGTTATGTTAACAAAATTTCACACCAGAAATGTAGCACATTGCATGTCTTCACTTACACTAATAGGAGGAGGCAAGATGTTAGAACAACCTTTTAAATAAAAATGCCATTTGGTCTGGAGAAAAAGTAGGCTAGTATTACTAGTATTACCAGGCAATACAGTAATGTTGCTTTGGCAATATTGTTGACAAATCTTTAATAAAATATACTAACTGCACTTGCTCAGAGTTAGTTAACAATAGACTAGCAAAACAGTCTCACCAGTGACTTAATGAATGAACATACATCAACATAATCATGTTATTCAAATAGCAAAATAGCTTTACATTGTCAGGTAGGCTATTTACCTTTAAATATTTACCTGTGTCTTTGTTAAACATTGTTAATTGAGCAGCCTAAATAAAACCACCTTTCTGTGCATGATTTGCATGAAGTTGAAAGTATTCAACTCATGTAGGTTTCTATTGCATTCATTAATTGATATATAGGCCTACATTGTGTATAGATTAGGGATGTCACCGAATAATCGATTTTCGAATATTCGTTCCATTAATCAATATTCGATTTTAATATTTCATAATCGAAAATCGAAAAAATATTAATATATATATATTTTCTTTTTGTTTTTTTTTGTTTTTTTTTAATACTATTTTTTGGCTTAGTTAGTTAGTTTAAACCAAAATATAGAATATAGGCTAACAATAGTATTAATGATAATAGTAAATGGCCATTGATTTATTATTCACACCAGCACCAACTGTAAACTGTGTAGAGTGAAGGAGCACAGCAGAGTGGCAGCTGCCTGCTACACACTCTCCTCCCCCCCTGTCTCAGACACAGGTGTGATTGATTCAGGCTTGATTGTTTGGTACTTGGTGGCCATCATCAAAGAAAAGGGAAAACAGCGCCCTCTGTATTGTAAAGCATCACAAAATCTGTTCTTGAGAGATTAGGTGAACAGTACACTGGCACACTAAAAAGAAAGATGAAGAGTAGTAGTTAGGCTACCAATTACCTGAAGAGCCATGTTGTACATATGTAAATGTGCATTGAAATCCAGTAAAAAAAAAAAAAAACGAAAAACAGAAGAAATTTTTTTTTTTTTTTTTTTTAATAAAAAAATAATAATAATAATTAATTATCGATTTTCGAATAATATTCGAATATTGCTATAGAATAATCGATTTTGATAAAGGTCCATTTTTGACATCCCTAGTATAGATCACATACCGTCTAGTCTGTATATTCATTCATAGAGGATACAGGCTACTCATTGTTAACAAACCATTAATGTCTTCATATATTCACAGGTGATAAATAACTTGTTCACCTTTAATGTTTTTGACAATAGAGATAGTGGAACAGGGAGCCCAGTATTTTATTTTGGATCTTTACTCTAAAGCCTGATCATGGTCAATTATCTATTACTACAGTTCATTGTACCTGGTCACAAGTTTTGACATTTCCCGACTTCGCTCGCGTGCAACACCGTTGTATGACGAAGTATAACACAGGCTTCATACACAACAAGCTGTCGCGGAGGCGACCGCAGTTTAATAGTATAATATTATTGATTCACTTGATTAAAACCGCCGTCGCATCGCGGAGAGGAGCGACAACAACATAACAACCATTTCATTCTCACCATCGTGGCTGCTGACATGTGAATTCACCTCAGCTGAGTGTTATCTTATTACCTGTTAGTCAGACTACTACTCGTTGCACGGCAGCATTGTGGGGGCAACTCCGACGACTCGCACAACACGGCCATTCTCCGTTTATCCCACCAACTAATTAGAATCGCCCCAAAAAATAGTGTGTTTAAGTTTCCATCTGTAACTCCACGTTCAGCAGTTGTTCAATTGTCTAAAAAACATAATACAAAAATCAATAACGCATGGACCTTGCCCAACATCAACTTTATCACCTTCAGATGTGTCTCTACTTCTCATATTATGCCAAAATGTTTAATTTTTTTGGCCCATATATTGCACAGGCCAGAGTTGACCGACGACTCGATTTACGTCACAAATGGGCGTAAACAAACACTGCCTGCAAGCAGAGATGGAGCGAGGGGGAGGGGAGGGGGGCAGTTGAGAGAGAGCAACGGCACAGTATAAAATATATGATAGGAATAGCGTGCTTTAAACCGCAATGCAGCTTACAGCAACAAAGGACCTATCTAATTTCGTCATGTGCCCACATGTGTCATAATTAAAATCCCACAATAACTGTTCCACTCTGTCTTTCTGTGCGCAAACAGCGCATTCCAAGGAGGGGGAGGGGAGGGGGAGAGGACTGGACTCAGAACGGCTTTCAGAGGGAGAGGGGTACTCGACAGAGAGAGAAAGAGAGAGAGAGCAAACAAACACAGGTTGCAAAATATCCAGACTCAGAGTGTTACGGCTTTTTCCCCTTGCCATGGAGTGTAATAGACTGACGTCTCTTCTACTGTGACTGTGCACATATACCATGCCTCGAAAAAAAAAAGGACTCTTCTCTCGCCACGGAAGCGAAAGAGCACAGGTATGATTGTCGAATGATGCTATGTTTGGTCGAACAGTGTCTGTTTGCCCCCCACCGCCCCCTCCTCAGCAGAAAAGAACTACTGCTGCATGGTTAATCGTTTTCAAACCGAAATCGCGATGCGAAATCTCGCGATTAGCGAATCGCAAAGGCTAGGTTTCTCTGCGAAGTAGACTTCCCAAGCAATATGGAGACGTTTTAATTTTTACAATCCCTTCATAATTGACTAATTAAGCAATGATCAAATCAAACTGTGGTGACTTTCTTTGCTTCCGCGTATCTCCACACTGCTGAAAGAGAAAGTGAATGTGATGTTTTGGCACAGTGGCCACTGTGCAGGAGCGTGGGAACAGCATGGGAACTAGGGGTGCTGCAGGTGTTCCAGCCCCCCTATGGGGAAGATTTAATTTTTTATTTAAATAAGAAAAGAACAAATCAAACATAGCAAAAATAAGTTGACAACATTGTATATAAGGAACTCCTTTGAATTACTACACATGATCATTCAAACATGCTTTCCCCTTTCACTCATAACTTGCCTGTCATCATAACACAAGTGCTTCAAAACAGATTCATGCAACCTTGAATATATTTCTCTGTTTCTTTAATTTGACGACACTGTATACTACTAAAAACACACTGTCACCCATCATTCCATGTTCTACAACAACTTCATAATAAAACAAAATATTCAACAGTACCATTGTACACTTTATTTCAACGTAATATTTAACTTTGCCTTTCCTACTACACTACACATCCCATGCCACCTAAACAAACGCACAGGGGGTGCTTTTTTCCTATCTTATTATAACCCACCCAGCCAAAACACAGCAGGCCACCCTGTACCTGAGGGGTTGGAATTCTGAAACTATTGTATAAATCTTACAGACTCAAAATTTTACACCATTTTGCATTTTGGAACAAACTGCATATTTAATGTTGAGCTATCCTACATTTGTATTGCTTAGCTGCCCTCTGGACTGTATCCATCTCTTGAGTACAGGGGACTTTTACATAAGGGGCCAGGCCCCCGCAGGGGGCTTTTTTCTAGTCTTCTTTATAAATGAATCGGATTAATATCGCCGTTGTACAAACCGGGCGGCGATAGCTATGAAATGAGTAGCTTCTTATTAACTCTATGATGAGTAGCGTAAGTGTACATGCTGCACCGCGCTGAAAACCAAAACAAACTCATGGCATCCGGTTCAATTCTTCTTCTGCCGAAAAAAACGAGCACATCTTCTGTTCTAGTGCTCCCCAGCGCCATGCGCCCCATTCACACACCATTCAAGTGGTGCCTGGGAGGAACTACACGGCAGGTTGCAAAAATCTTCGCCTCGTTTGCTGCTGCAGAATGTGCTGTTATACCACGTCGCGCCCATCCTCCGAAGTTGCGTAGCAATGAGGGGAAATAGAGTACCTGCGTACAGAGCCTTAAAATGCGTGCTTACTACGCAAAATGCGTATGGGTTGTAGAGGAGGAAAAAACACTAAAAAAGAGCCTTAGTTTTTGAGGTACCCCTACCCGGGGTAGAACAAAACGCGACATAGTTTTTTCATATCTTTAGGATGTCCCCTTCATGAAATGGATTGTCCCAAGTTTTACTTTTACTGCAAAAGTCATGAAATTGATCCATGAAGGGACTCACCACATAGGCAAAAAAACGCCTATCCTGAAAGATGGAGTTCCAAGTCAATCCTTTGTCATTTTCTACCTGCAGGTTGTTTTTACCTCCTACTTGCACAGATGGTCTACAGGTGGTGTCCTTACATCCCAGAACAATCAGAATGCAAAAATATGGTTCTGTTTTGAATCTGCAGGCTTTTATATAAGGACTTTCTATAGGCGGAAATTACATTTCTAAGGAATGTTCCCCTGTAAGTCGTGTGATAATCTTCTATAAGGGGTAGAACAAAACGCGACATAGTTCTTTCAAATCTTTAGGATGTCCCCTCCATGAAATGCACTGTCACGAGTTTAACTTTTACTGCAAAAGTCATGAAATTGATCCATGAAGGGACTAACCACATAGGCAAAAAACGCCTATCCTGAAAGATGGAGTTCCAAGTCAATCCTTTGTCATTTTCTACCTGCTGGTTGTTTTTACCTCATACTTGCACAGATGGTGTACAGGTACCATCCTTACATCACACAACAATCAGAATGCAAAAATGTGATTCTGTTTTGAATCTGCAACCTTTAATATAAGGACTTTCTATAGGCGGAAATGACATTCCTAAGGAAAAATCCCCTGTGATCCTGGAGATAATCTTCTATAAGGGGGTAGTACAAACCCTGACAGTGTTTTTACTTGTCCTCTTCATTAAATGGATGGTCAGTAGCTTTACTTTTACTGCAGAAGTCATGAAATTGATCACCATAAAAAAAGCCTACACTGAAAGATGGAGTTCCAAGTCAATCCTGTCATTTTCTACCTGCTGGTTGTTTTATCTCATACTTGCACAGATGGTCTACAGGTAGTGTCCCTACATCCCAAGGCCTAATTCTCTTCACCTCAAAAGCAGCACAAATATTGTTCTATAAGCAGGCTATGGTATTCAGACTTAAATGCAGTACAGTATATATGTAGGCCTATATTCAGTAGAATACACTACACTTCGCCATTCTTAATGCCAAATAATCAGCAGCCTTTTCTCATTTTCATTTATTTAGTTTATTTCTTTTTCAATCAACAACTATTTTGAGCAGTGTAAGGGAGACTGACCAATGTTTGATTATTTGGCATGCAGTAAGCCAAAGATTCTCACATCCTGAAGCTCATGTATGTGCTTCGCCAGCTTGTTGAAAGCTGTATTTTTGCTTATTCTGAACAGGCTGCTCGTTGCATTGCATCCAGTCAATGCGTGCCATGCTGGAAGACTCTCACACAAAGCCACTTCCAATGTATTTGTAATATCAGACATTGGGATGTATCGTTGTCTATCCCATGACCAGCATGCATGAAAATGGCAGCTATTCCAAGGAGCTGTTGACTGACATAGTAGACGAGCAACACAAGTATATCCATATTACAGTACATATAAATTAGGTCAGGGTCTGAGAACCTTTGGCTTGACAAATAGTCTACCAGAGGCTTCAGCATGTTCAAGACAATATGTCCTCACTCTCTATGGCCTAAAAAAGAAGGCAAAGGGCCAGGTGTGTTCTAGTCTTGATGAGCTCCGTTGTATTCTTGCATCAACAACAGACATGCCAGTCTCACATCTGCCTCCCACTGAGGATATTTCTGAATGTTCAACAGGCTATGTACCAAACTGGTACAGTATATGGTGCCACAATCATGTCCCCAAACCCCTTCTGTGGAATCCAGTTGGGAAGGGTTGGATGCTAAAGGATACATCACTGCAGCCTGTCCTGTACAAAAAATAGCCTGCACCAAGCAGTAAGAGACCTCACCCAACTCTACTGCTATAATAAGGATTGTTGCAGTCAAAGTAGTACGTGCCTCAATGTCTCTCTGTGGGATTGTGTTGTACATAATATTGCTCCTGTATTTACATTGCCTGTAAACTAAAACAAACAAGAAATGACACAATCCTTGTATACCAGCTTGTGCCTTGTGGACCAGCCTTGACTGTGGAGCATTGTAGTGGCCTTGTGGTTGTAATCCACTGGGAACTGAATTACTTATTACCGTTTATATTATATATAATACATACCATCATACCATATGTATTACCATAAATAGTAAGACGGAATTCAATTAATCCATTGACCAGCCATTGACCAATAGATACACAGCCGATTACGTCACAAAATCTCCTGAGAAAATTATGTCAGAATTTGGGAGATCACAGCTTTGTATCCATTGACCAGCTGCTTTGCAAATAATTGGTCAGTCCCCCTCACACTCAAAATAGTTGTTGATATGAAAATATTGAAAAAGAAATAAACTAAATAAATTAAAATGAGAAAAAGCTGCTGTTTGATTATTTGGCATGCAGTAAGAATGGCACACATATATAGAAGAAAAACTCCTGATTCACAATACAAGCATATTATGACATATTCTTCTGGTTTCTAATTGGTTGTTGGTGTATTCCCTATTGACAATCTGAATGGAGCTCGTTAATTTGTATTGATAATGAGCACCTTATTGATCCTGCTTATTGACCCGGGCTTTTATCGAGCCCACTGTTGAGCGCTTTATAATATTTTGTGGGAAGATTCTGAACAGAACTGGTATCTTATTTTATTGGCCAGTTGTTGTGACTCTGAGTTTGTCTATGAAGATGAGAATTGACAAAAGTAAAAAAAAATATATTATCATTTAATATCTTTAAAAGAATCAGTCATTAGTGTGCAGTAAGTGTTAAATGGCTATATATTATGAATAGTACTGTAACAATGTATTGATCGCCTCTTTTCTTGATTATTTAAACATGATGTCATGGGCCGCTATGCTTAATAACAACCTTGATAAGCCCAAAGCTTATTGATACCGGGATATCAAGTTTGTAGTAGGCCCTTGTTTCCAGCTCCTTCCCTACCAGTAAGTGGAATGATTAACTTGTGGGGATATTTCTGCACTTTCTTGGTAAATCACTTTTTTGCATTATTTTGGGATGTAGGGACACTACCTGTAGACCATCTGTGCAAGTATGAGGTAAAAACAACCAGCAATAGAAAATTACAAAGGATTGACTTGGAACTCCATCTTTCAGGGTAGGCGTTTTTTGCCTATGTGGTGAGTCCCTTCATGGTTCAATTTCATGACTTTTGCAGTAAAAGCATAACTACTGACCATTGATTTCATGAAGAGGACAAGTAAAAGTTATGAAAAAACTTTGTCATGGTTTGTACAACCCCTTATAGAAGGATTACAGGGGAATTTTCCTTAGGAATGTCATTTTCGCCTATAGAAAGTCCTTATATATAAGGCTGCAGATTCAAAACAGAACCATATTTTTGCATTCTGATTGTTCTGGGATGTAAGGACACTACCTGTAGACCATCTGTGCAAGTATGAGGTAAAAACAACCTGCAGGTAGAAAATAACAAAGGTTTGACTTGGAACTCCATCTTTCAGGATAGGCGTTTTTTTGCTTATGTGGTTAGTCCCTTCATGGATCAATTTCATGACTTTTGCATTAAAAGCAAAACTTGGGACAATCCATTTCATGAAAGGGACATCCTAAAGATATGAAAAAACTATGTCCCGTTTTGTTCTACCCCGGGTAGGGGTATGGTCAACTTCTGGCCAATTTTTTCCTCCACTATTGGCAGGTCTGTAGCCGTTGGATCATCATAATAACATCATTGGCTATAATCGGATGTTTTCAGTTGTGGGACATTTTCACAGTAACGCAACTACGCAAGTTTACTAAAGCAATTCTTTTCGGAGACCGCTCGTTGCCAATGCGCATGTCGCTGCAGTGTAGAGACGTCACGTTTCTGCGCCGTGCCTTGTTCTGTGGGGGAACCCTTTTTGGTGTATCACCTTAACACGCTGTGCCACTATGGTCAGAGAGCGGCCCGGTGCTACGCTAAAACTCAGGCACCCATTGAATTCTGTGACCATGCATGGGCGCACAAAATGGCGTCGGTGGATTTAAAACACACTGTCGTTAGTTCTATCGTCTGTTTTAAGACTTTCTACGCGGATTTCATTTGTGTTAACGTAGGGTAAAGTAGCATGCCTTCACCCATGAACAATAGTGGCTTCTGTGGACTTTTTTAAATATTTTTTTTTTCGCGACGTAAGGTAAATTATTTTAACGTGGACTCCAATGGAGGCGATGCGTCCGCGGGACCCCAGGACAATGACGTGAATGCGTCTCTAGGCAACGTGAATGCGTCAGAGACGCGGGACGCGCACGTAATGACGTCACTGCCTATTGCAGCAATGACAAATAGCCGCATAAGAGCAAAAGCAAAGGCACAATAAGAATATACAGATGCTAACAGAATGGTAAAAAGGAGCATTAAGGCAGACAAGAGTAAATACATTGAAAATCTAGCAGAAGTTGAAAAATGTAGTAGGCCACAAAGATAACAGAAACTGAAATAATTATAGAGGAATGCAGTTGACAAACAACTAAGAGACCAGCAAGCAGGATTTTTTATATATTTTTTAAAAACCTATTATACCGGCTGTCATACCGGCTCTCCAGACAATTCTATACTAAGATTCACCGCTTCACTTCGAACCGAGGTTTGATTTTTAGAATCTGCTTATACCTTTTTGGACCAGCTTTGACCATGCTTAATTGCGACCGTAGGTCAGTTTAGTTGCGACCGTAGGTCACAGTCTTAGTATGTGAACGGTCACAGCTTGTCCGTAAGTATGTGTCTCTGTCTATAACGCCTGACACTTTGGTTCTATGGGTTTGTCGCTCTGACATCATGCTCTGATGTCACTGTGATGTCCGAGGAACCAATCCTAACCATAGACTGTATAAACGAACAGCGCAACTAGCGGCCAATCATAGGAAGTTTTAGTTCCGTATTGGAGTCATATTAAATCGGCGGAACTATGCCCCTGATCTTAACAGAATGGGTTTGCGCCCTGACATCATGCTCTGGCTTCACTGTGATGTCACACTAACAGAATCACTTTCATGCACATATGGAGTTCCCTGATCAATATTAAGCCCATATCTAACAGGACTTCATATGGGAATGCCCATATATGGAGTCCACATACCACACTAACAAAATCCATATATGGCCAAGACAGCCCATATCTGTGTGGCTGGTTCAACAGACAGGAATCTCCATGTATGGGCATAAAAGGGTATGATGTCAGATGTCATAGACATCATAGGACTTTCACATAACGAATAACTGAGCAAGCATGTTTTGGCTCTCACAGCATATCTCCATATACAGTACATAGATCTCCATATATCGCTACCAGGGGTCTCCATATGGGTAACTGGTCTGATATACATCACTGGCCAGATGAATTGAAGAATTGGCGCAACCTCACCCTTAAAGAGGTGGTGCCATAGTTTTGTACTTTTTCTGTTTTGTATATGTCTATGGAGTTGACATTACTCTAATAGACCCACAGGCGTGGTTATAATGTGAAGATTTGTCTTCCCTGTGTATTTTTGGTTTCTTCCTGAAAGCTGAAAGACTGGGCCTCAAAAGGCCCAATCGGAAAACACAGATTAAATGACATCATATAATCAACCCCTCCCCTTTTACCATTCACCCAACACTGTGGGGTGTGGCTAACTCAGCTGGGTCACCACCCACCATGACATCCATGCATACTTAATGAAATGGGGGTGTGGCCACATAAAAACCCAATTTTAACTCTTTCTGTATACTTTTTTTGGAAAAAATCTTCCTCCTAGTATAATCATAATACCTGATAATCATGTTTTAGAGGGGGGGAAAATCATGGCACCACCTCTTTAAGGGCGAGGTCGCATGTCGCCCTGTGGCGTCTTACTAGTATGTGAACGGTCACAGCTTGTCCGTATATGTGTATCTCTGTCACGCCTGACACTGTGGTTCTATGGGTTTGTCGCTCTGACATCATGCTCTGGATTTACTGTGATGTCACACTATCCCTTTCATGACCATACATGGAGTTCTCTGATGTCATCAATATGAAGCCCCTATCTAACATGAGTAGAAGTAGAAGTAGAAGCTTTATTTGTCATTGTAACATATGGTACAAGCACAGAGCACAGTTGCATATTCAAAGATCAACTCAGGAGTGCTTGGGCGATAAAAAAAAACACTGCTTCCATACAGCACCTCCAAGTTGGTGAGGAACTGTGTGGGAGAAGGAAAAAAAGAAGCCCTGACAAAACGTTGGGGGGTGAAGGCGGGTGTGTGGTTGTGTGTGTGTGTGTGTGTGTGTGTGTGTGTGTGTGTGTGTGTGTGTGTGTGTGTGTGTGTGTGTGTGACTGTGTGCGTGTTAGTCTGAGAGTTATGTTTGTGTTAGCGTAAGTCTGTGTAGAAGCTTCCAGATAACAGCCTCGGTCAAAATGTATTTTCGCTGGTGTCAGTGCGATAACACAGCAGTGCTGTGTAGACGTCCTTGAGCAGGCCCCAACCCGAAAGTAAAAACACCAGGACTTCAAATGGGAATGCCAGATATGGAGGCCACATCGGCCACATACCACACTAATGGATGGTTCTACAGACAAGGATCTCCATGTATGGGCATAAAAGGGTATGATGTCAGATGTCATAGACATCATAGGACTTTCACATAACAAATAACTGAGTAAGCATGTTTGGGGTCTCACAGCATATCTCCATATACAGTACATGGATCTGAATATATGGGAACCAGGGGTCTCCATATGGGCAATCTGGCTAGCCATCGTCACAGAAAAGGTTGGTCCTTTCGCAGCAATGCAGAAGTCTGTAATTGAGAGACTACCATATGGGTAACTGGTCCGATATACATCACTGGCCAGATGGCCAAGAATTGAATGTCGCCCTGTATGTATTGTACTGGTTGATTGAAATGGGACCGAAATAAAATAAACTAAACTAAATCATATTGGAATAATATCTGTTTCCATCAGAACTGACTGAAAACAACTTAATACTTAACTTTATTTAAACACTTGAACCCCAGGATCCCTATTCTGCGGGGAAGGTTAACCACAAATAGCCAATCTACAAGTTCACAACGGGTCACAATATGGCATGTTGTGAGCTTGTAGATCTGCTATTTTTGGTGAAGAGAGTTGGCCTTAGATGGAAAAAGAACTCAAGTACAGTGCAAATCAGGTGTGTTTTAGAGGGTCTACAGTAAGTTGTTAAACTGAAGTGACATTGATGAATTCCACATATGCACCATTTACCATTTTATTATCAGAGATCCCCTTTGAATCATGAAATTATGAAACAATATTAAAACATAATAATTTGTTACAAAGTTGTGAGCTTGTAGATGGACTATTTTCAGCACATGTTCCCCCTGCTTAGCGATGCTAGGGTTCAAGTGGTTAAACTTACTGAAGTGTGGCTGATCTTCAGGTTCCTCCTGTTTAATAGAAATGTCCCTGGCTGAGTCTGGAGAGTTCATCTTCACCTGCAGTCTGGACTCCACACTCTGCTCTGAAATGAAGCAATTCAACAAGGAATTTAATTAATAAAAGTAACCAATCTGCTTTAAATTTGTTTCTTTGCTTCCTTATATGCCCTGCCAAACCCCCACCCTTTACTGTATAGGGTTATAAAGACTTATGATGTGTCATGTATTTTAGAAATGGTTTCATGTAAAACAGAGGAAGTGTAGGATACAAATAATTATTGTTTAAAATGATCACAGTGGGCTGTGGACTTTAAGGACTTTAATTAGTAAAAGTAACCAATCTGCTTTAAATTAGTTTCTACAACTATGCTTCCTTATAAGCCCTGCCCAACCCCACCAAAAATTACACCCCCACCCTTTACTGTATAGGGCTGTAAAGACTTTGATGTGTCATGTATTTTAGAAATGGTTTCATGTAAAACAGAGGAAGCGTAGGATACAAATAATTGTAGTTACAAAACTGGGCTGTGATCCAAAATAGATCCTCAAACTAACAAGAGGGGATGAGAGATGGTATTTGATCACATACTGTAAGCAGCCTTATTTGACCTGGGTGAGGGGAGTGAACAAAGTAGGGCTGAAAAGATCATTATTTTACATCTGTGTGTCACTCAAGAAACACAAAAGCAAAACTAAATCCCACTGTGTTTAGTTCTGATCTGAGCCAAGATTATGGAAAGAGAGCCTTTTGGTCAACAAGAATGATATAAAACTATGAATTGTGTTGTGTGTTTTGTTAACAACATTTATTAACATTTTATTTATTTTTCATTCAGAACAATGTTTTTTGGGAGATACCGCGATACCATCAGTAAACAGTGACTTATTACCGCAAAAAAAAAAAAAAAAAAAGCCCCAGCCCTAATTTTTATTGACCAAAATAAATTCTGTTAATTTCTGCCATAATCGAGCAGCTGTAACCTTGTGTGAAACTATGTAATTTTGACCTGATGGTGGCGCTAGAAGATCAAGGTCAATGGAACACTTGGTTAGAGTTGATCTTCCAGGAAGCCTTAATGCACTGCCCAGCAAGCATGGTCAGGACCTGGACCAATCAGTGACGTCTCGATTGGGGCCAGATCAAGTCAAACCATGACTAGTCAGATCTGGTCTAGAATATCACCTGATTTCAACCAACATAAATCCTGCCCGCGAAAACGGACGTCTTGGATTAATCAGAGAGGGTTTGATCGAGGCCAGATGAATAGCATATTCATAACTAGTCAGATATGTCCCAGAATATAACCTTACATGCTCATATTATTTCAACTAACATTACAAACAATGACAATAATCCTAAAACAAAAAAGTCCTGTTAAAACGTCCTGACATCCTGTTAATGACGTAAAGATCATCCCCATATGGGCTGTGATCTGGCCTAGTTCTGATTGTCACCGGAGATACCGGAGGATAACGTCATGACGTCATTTGGCTTGCAGGGTGATCAAGTTTCATGACAATCTGTCTTTACGTTCTAACACATCTTGTGTCCAAGTGGAGAATTTGGCTAAAAGATGGCACCAGAGGAAAGGCTATTTAACCTAAGATTAATCTCTGCAGCATTAAAGTATTTATATATTTTTTGTATTAATAGTTTTGCCTTCCTGCTTCACGTCTTCCTTCATAAACACACATTGCTATATGGAGATCCATGTACTGTATATATGTTGCTGTGAGAGCCCAAACATGCTTCAGTTATTCGTTATGTGAAAGTCCTATGATGTCTATGACATCTGATCTGACATCATACCCTTTTATGCCCATACATGGAGATCCCTGTCTGTAGAACCAGCCACACAGATATATGGCCTGTCTTGGCCATATATGGATTCTGTTAGTGTGGTATGTCATGTGGCCGATGTGGCCTCCATATATGGGCATTCCCATGTGAAGTCATGTTAGATATGGGCTTAATATTGATTACTTAACTCCATATATGGACATCACAGTGAAGCCAGAATGTGATGTCAGAGCATCAGAGCGACAAACCCATAGATGTCAGGCGTGACAGAGTGAGATACAAACATACGGACAAGCTGTGACCGTTTACATACTAATCTGGGACCTACGGTCGCAATAATGGTATTATTTTAAACACTGTAGTCCTCACTGTCTGCCATAATAGAGAAATGTTCATTTTCTTCCAAGTTAAGGGCTTTGCACACAGACGCATTCTTTCGCGAGGACAAAACGGACTATTCCATTTAAAAAAAAAAACAATGATACTCTACGACCTCATGCACACCGGCTCCGAATTTGCAGTGACAAGTGGCTGCGGCCGTGCGTTCTTTTCTCGATCGAAACCAGTTCGATTCGTGCGTCTTGTCGCATGCGGTGAAAACGAATTGACTCATTTTATGACTCCTTTTCGGGTCCGCAGTGTGGATTTCGCACATCCTTGCACACCAAATCCAATGCATTTTACTCATACAGAAAATGAAGGGAAAAAAAACAAAAACAAAAAAAAACGCAACGGTCCTGTATGAACAGAAAATGAAAACATACCTTCTTCTCTAATGTCTCCTGGTAGAAAACACACTTTAACACAGCTCTAAAGTAAGGATTCTAGTCTCCACTGTTTAGAATGTCTCCTGGTAGAAAACACACTTTAACACAGCTCTAAAGTAAGGATTCTAGTCTCCACTGTTTAGAAAACACTGCTCTGTTTACGCTGTTTCAACCCGGAAGAGAGAGAGAGAGGGGCGGAAACGGTCCTTGTCCTTCCCTCTATTATCTTGTCCGGGTTGAAACACTATTATAAGTTCCGGGCCCGCAGAAATACCAAAAATGCTCGTTTTGATTGATTGATTGATTGAATGAATATTTTATTAGCAGTTTGCATAGGAAAAGAACATCACAGGACAGTACAGTTCAGATACAAGGTAAAATGGCTTGTTTAGCCTAAATTGGGGTCCTTCTTTGTACTCAATTCATTCACATGACAACAGAAATAAACTAAACTAAAACAAAACAAACGTATAGGCCTAACAGTCCGAAATCAGAAATGAAATGAATACAAGATCAGCAAAAAGTCACTAGTCCCTACCTAACATTGTTGTCTAGTTTGTATTTGTTGAAGAAATCGTCAATACATTTATTCTTAGTTTAGTTCTTATTTAGTTTTCGTCAGTGAAGAACAGCTATGGTGGAAACCTCTGACAGTTCCTAGTTTTCAACGGCAGGCTGATCAAGCTCAGTGTATCAGTGGGGTAATGCTGCCCTCTAGCGGTGATTTAGGAAATCGCTTCCAGCGGTAGACCGTGTGTGTGTGTGTGTGTGTGTGTGTGTGTGTGTGTGTGTGTGTGTGTGTGTGTGTGTGTGTGTGTGTGTGTGTGTGTGTGTGTGTGTGTGTGTGTGTGTCAGTAAAGCAGACATGTTCAGATGTTTGTTCTTCATTGATTGAAGCTGATCTTCACTCTAGGACAAGGGTCTTCAACATTGGGTCCGGGACCCCTAGGGGGTCCTCAGAGTTACTACAGGGGCCCTCCAAATCTTTGTGTCATAGTAAAGTTTTTCTTCTCCTTTTTTTATATTAACCACTTGAATCCTAGCGTCCATATTGTGAGAATGTGCAGGCGTTGTGAACTTGGAGATCGGCTATTTTCGGCAAAGGTGGTGTTTGGTGAAGAGGGGGAAAAGAGCAGACTAAGCACAGAGTTGAAAGTTTATTAATACACTGATGATCGCACTGTCAAACAATTAAACTATATGGAATCTATAAAAAGGTTGTGGGGGTCCCTGCTTCATCTCTCTCTCTCTCAACTAAGGGGTCCTTGGCCTGAAGACCCCTGGTCTAGGATCTTCAGGCTGTGCTCTGACTGCAGGGTAGGGTTGACAACTACCCGACACTCAGCCTTATTAAACAAGGGATGTCCAGAAAAAATGATTAAATCTCAGTTTAAAGAATGCTGCAGCGTCACCAGAACTAACACGCTAATCGATTGTCCATAGTTAATCTGTCTTAACCCTGCAAGACCCACTGTCGGTTTTGGATACATTTATATTTGATAAAAAATGTATAAAATAAAATAAAGAAACATCACCATCCCCATTGGATCCTAATGTTTAGTATTATAATGCCATTGGCCTCAATATTGGGAAAATGGCGCTCGGCTCTTTCGAACGACCATCATTTCGTTTTAGCGACTCGCTCCACGGAAGTTAAGGTTAGGGTGAGGGTGTCGAAAAGATGACATGTAGTAACAACGACATGCTCCCACCATATTTGCATATAAATACCCCCCACAGAGGCTGACATTCACACAACTTCAAGATCTCTGGAGTCCAGAGTCTGGACAAACAACATCATCATTAGAATGTCTAGAACATGTACATAGTTGTTATTATTGTGAAAGATATCCCCCAAAATGTAAATTAGAGCAGGATTTATAATTGTTGCTTTTTGGCTATAAAACCTTGCAAAAACGGTCTTAAAAAAACTAAAAAAAAAACATTACATTTTCTTTTCCAAAGTACTCCTACAACGCATCTGAAAAGTAGATTTTCTTTTTTTGCAAGTAGAAATTAATTCGGGAGTAAACAGATCTTAGTTTGTAATACTCTTATCAACATAGGAGTAGACAAATGCTTTCTTTATGCAAATACATATTTATTGTTATTATAATTATAACAAGACAATACTGTCTAGAAGCTTCTTCAAGTAACAAAAGGTTTGCATGGGAGAAGGAAAAAAAGCTGAAATCATAAACTCAAGCCCAACAGATAACAGACGGGCATATTGATTTACTAAATCGAACAACACATATAAGTAATATGAGTACTAGGGGGCAAGGTGGCGCAGTGGTTAGCGCTTCGCCTCACAGCTAGAAGGTCCTGGGTTCGATTCCCGCCGGGAGACGCTGTGGGCACTGGCGGCGTGTTCCTCCTCCGCGTCATCAGCGCCCACACCCTAGGTGGGGTTGGCGATAGGACCTTTCTGTGTGGAGTTTGCATGTTCTCCCCGTGTCTCCTAGGGTTGATACCCTCACAAAAACATGCACGTAATCCTGGTCTCAATAATGCCTCCCCCTGGCCAGCCGGGGCGCCTGATGGAGGGGAAAGGAACTGGTTGGAATAACGTGTTCCTTCCACGCGCTACGTCCAAACCAGGGAAATCTCCACTGTCAGGTGAAAAGAAGCAACTTGGACTCCTCATAAATAGAAGGAAGCATGAGGTCAGTCCGTTGCCTCCCCAGGTTGGCAGAGGGAGAGCAGAGCCCAGGATTACATACTACATAGGCAATTGGCACTGGGTGAAAAAATGGGTTACAAAATTGTGGGATAAAAATTATAAAAAAAAATAAAAAAAAAAGTAATATGAGTACTGTAGTGTCCACCTTTATGCATATAAATGTACTCTAAAATATATATATGTTTTATATTAACACTAAATGATGGAACTCACAAGTTATTCTACTAAATAAAACAAGTGAAATATTTCATAGTAGAATGTTTGTTTCCCTTGGTGTGAATAAAGTGGTGTCTTTTTAAATGACTACAAAAACGGAATCTCGTGTCACCATGTGTACACTGGATAGGTTTTTTCTCCAGTGTGGAATGTGGATACGTTGGTGTACCTTCAGACTACTTGACTGAATCACTTTTTAGACTGGTGACACCAATAATCTTTTTTTCTCCAGTGTTTCTCCGGTGTTTCTTCAAGCTATGTGACCTACTGACACTCGTGTCACAATGTGTACACTGGAAAGGTTTTTTTCTCCAGTGTGGAATGTGGATACGCTGGTGTGCCTTCAGACTACTTGACACACTTTTTAGACTGGTGACATCACTAAGGTTTTTCTCCAGTGTGAAGACGCCGGTGTTTATTCAGGCTAGATGATTCACTGAAACTCTTGTCACAATGTTCACAGTGGAAAGGCTTTTCTCCAGTGTGAACAACCTGGTGTTTCTTCAGGTTAGATGACTGACCGAAACTCTTGTCACAATGTTTACAGTGAAATGTTTTTTCTCCAGTGTGGACAAGCTGGTGGCTCTTCAGGTTAGATGAATGACTGAAACTCTTGTCACAATGTTTACACTGGAAAGGTTTTTCTCCAGTGTGGATATACTGGTGTCTCTTCAGGTTAGATGACTGATAGAAACTCTTGTTACAATGTTTACAGTGAAAAGGTTTTTCTCCAGTGTGGACATGCTGGTGGCCCTTCAGGTGAGATGAATGATGGAAACTCTTGTCACAATGTTTACAGTGAAAACGTTTTTCTCCAGTGTGGACAAGCTGGTGGCTCTTCAGGTTAGATGACGCACTGAAACTCTTGTCACAATGTTTACAGTGAAAAGGTTTTTCTCCTGAGTGGACACGCTGGTGTGTCTTAAGGTGAGATGACTCACTGAAACTCTTGTCACAATGTTCACAGTGGAAAGGTTTTTCTCCAGTGTGCAGGCGTTGGTGTTTCTTCAGGTTATATGACTGATTGAAACTCTTGTCACACTGTTCACAGTGGAAAGGTTTTTCTCCAGTGTGAAGACGTTGGTGTTTCTTCAGGTTATATGACTGATTGAAACTCTTGTCACAATGTTCACAGTGAAAAGGTTTTTCTCCAGTGTGGACACGCTGGTGTCTCTTCAAGTAATGTGATTGATTGAAACTCTTGTCACAATGTTCACAGTGAAATGTTTTTTCTCTAGTGTGGATACGCTGGTGTGTCTTCAGGTGAGATGACTGGCTGAAACTCTTGTCACAATGTTTACAGTGAAAAGGTTTTTCTCCAGTGTCTCCTGAGAGAGAGAGAGAGAGAGAGAGAGAGAGAGGGGGGGGGGGGTTGAGGATAGAAGGGGAGAGGCAGGTTAAAACTGGTGAGTATAAAATGAGGAGCAATTTTGTCTTCCCTGGTAATCGTTCTGATTTAATAGTATTTTTCATGAATGTATTTTATTCCAACACCCAGTTTCTTTCCTCACACATACAGTATATGTCCTGTCCCTGTGTTTAACACTGACTGACCTCCACTGGTCTCCTCCCAATCGTCACTGTCTTCAGTGACTTCAGAGTCAGATTCAAGCTCCACTTCAACTCCAGAACAGTGCGTAGAGGTGTCTTCATCACCGTCTTCACTTTTCACTGCTGGTAATGTCGACGTCGACCCACCAGGCTCCTCTGGTCTTTGAAGTAGCTCCTCCTGTTCCTCCTTAATGTGTGGAGGCTCTGGTTCCTCCTGTTCCTCCTTAATGTGTGGAGGCTCTGGTTCCTCCTGTTCCTCCTTAATGTGTGGAGGCTCTGGTTCCTCCTGGAGCAGACTGGAGCTCCTCTCCTCTTTACACACAACCAGGTGCAGGATGTCTAGGAGCAGAAAAACAATATGACAGCTAACACTGGATTCCTTAAGTGTAGATAAACATCTCCATCCTCCATGTACAAAATGAGCTATAATCTGCTTAATGTGAGGGACAGTGAATAGTACTGAACGGACAGTGAATAGTACTGAACGGAGAGTGAATAGACTGAGGGGGCAGTGAATAGTACTGAGGGGGCAGTGAATAGTACTGAGGGGGCAGTGAATAGTACTGAGGGGGCAGTGAATAGTACTGAGGGGGCAGTGAATAGTACTCAAGGGACTAGGGCTGTTTTTGTCTACAATTCGAATATTAAAGAAATGGATTAGTACTTAAAAATGCTGACCTCCCATTGCGAAAATAAATGCTTTCATCAAGTCACAAATGATCAACAATTAAGTTTGAGTGCACTGCAGTGCACACAGATGTCATTATGCCTTATCCCCATGCATACACTTTGTCTCTGTGTGTGTGTGTGTGTGTGTGTGTGTGTGTGTGTGTGTGTGTGTGTGTGTGTGTGTGTGTGTGTGTGTGACACGACACCTTTGTTTAAGCGCTGCAGTCCGGAGGAATATTCTCCCAGGCCTGAAGCTATTTCTACATATTCTTAGCTACTTAGCTATTTCTCCTGCGGTTTACCCCCATAAGCTTCACTTGAAAGTAACATTTAAAGATGGGGTGCCATGATTTCCCCCTCTATAAAACATGATTATCTACTATTATGATTATACTAGGGGGAAGAATTTTTTCCAAAAAAGTCTACAGAAAGAGTTAAAAGGATGTTTTTATGTGGCCACACCCACCAGTTCATTGGTATGTGTGGTTGTCATGGTGGGTGGTGACCCAGCTGAAGTTAGCCACACCCACATGGGTTGGGTGAATGGTAATTAGGGGAGGGGTTGATTCTATGATGTAATAAGTATGGGTGTTTTTGGAACGACACGTCTGACCCAGCAGGTGGCATCCTCCAGCTAAAAACCCCAAATAAAAAGGGAATGCATAATTGCTCATAACAACCACACCAGTAGGCAGGTCTAACCCTACAATCTTTCGATAAAAGGGTGTACCAAACTTTTCTCAGTTGATTCTAAAGTATTTTTACCTGTAGAATCCATTTCTGCCATGTACATTTTTGTATTGTGCATAATTAATGATATAATTAGCATATTGACTCAAATATGCTAATTAGCTCACGACCACGAGGTGTCTACGCGACAATTTATTTGATGTCGCTGGAGGCCCACGACGCGTTGGACGCGTTTACTGTATTTACAGTATAGCTTTATATCTCACCTTTAGGTTGTGGCTGCGCCTGGATGTAGCCGCTAGCCGCTTCGAGTCGACGCTGAGAGCATCACGCGGCCGTTTTTCTCCGTATACTCCAATGCATTTCCCCATCTTTAAAGCCCTTTATCTCCGATGTTTGTTTTATGGCTAAAACTGTGGCCGCGTGCGGCATAATGTCCAAATTTTGATCGGCAATGAACAGCTATGATCAACACTAGCCCTTACAGAAAGTTACACAATAACATCCTGTCTGCGCTCATGTGACCAAGTGACGTCATCGCGCATGCATTGACGCAGCAAGGCCGGATTAGCCACAATGGTGGTGGGCCTGGGCACTTAGAGGAGATAAATAATACAAAATCGTGGACATCCAATGTGTTAAACATGCATGATACAAAAATGTACATGGCAGAAATGGATTCTACAGAAAAAAATACATTATAATCAACTGAGAAAAGTTTGGTGAACCCTTTTATCAATTTATTATGATTTTCTTCCTGTTCTTTCTGCCCATGTGTCAAATTATTTGTAACATGGGTGGAAATGACAGGACAAACCCTATTTAAAAAATGATAAAAGGGTTTACCAAACTTTTCTCAGTTGATTCTTACGTATTTCTTCCTGTAGAATCCATTTCTGCCATGTACATGTTTGTATTGTGTATAATTAATTAGATAATTAGCATATTTGAACAGTAATCAATATGAAGTAAAACATATTTGAGTAAAAGTACTCAAAATACTAAAGAGTAAAAGTATTGTTAAAGTATCGAAAGTAATCATTAGGGTGCCCTCACACCAAAGTACCTATGAGAGTGGAATCCGCGTTCCGCCAATGCATTTCAATGAGAGTGAAGCGGTTTCATGTCAGCAGAGGATTTCTGCAAAAAACGCTCCCTTCTCATTGAAATGCATTGGCGGAACGCGGATTCGACTCTCATAGGTATTTTGGTGTGAGGGCACCCTTATGAAGTAAAAGTATATTTGAGTAAATGTACTCAAAATACCAAAGAGTAAAACATTATCATTAAAGTATCGAAGTAAAAGCACTCTTTAAGATTTGAAAAGTAGTCATTATGAAGTAAAAGTATATTTGAGTAAAAGTACTCAAACTACCAAAGAGTAAAAATTATTATTAAAGTATCGAAGTAAAAATACTCGTTAAGAATTGAAAAGTACTCATTATGAAGTAAAACTATATTTGAGTAAAAGTACTCAAAATACAAAAAAGTAACAGTATTGTTAAAGTATCAAAAGTAAAGTACTCGTTAAGAATTGAACAGTACTCATTATGAAGTAAAACGTATTTGAGTAAAAGTACTCAAAATACCAAAGAGTAATAGTATTGTTAAAGTGATCCCTGACTAATACAACAAATATGCCTTAATACATTATAATTGTCTTCTATAATTACAATGTAAAATTAAAAACACCTTAAATATTTTATTTCTTCTAGAAATAGCTAATCTTTCACTCAATAGGGGAAATGCCTGTCGCAAGTTGATGATGTCATAAATGTAATTTGTGATCTATCCCTAATGGAATTTATGGAATGCATGTGCAAATAAAAACAAACGTAATACTTCCTATGGTTAATATGAGCATCAAATCAATATTTCAAATGTGTTTGTGGTTTATTTTGCACATGCATGCCATAAATTAGACCACACAACATTTATGACATCATCAACTTGCGACAGACATTTCCCCTATTGACTGAAAGATTAGCTCTTTCTAGAAGAAATAAAATATTTGAGATGTTTTTAATTTTACATTGTAGTTATAGAGGACAATTATAATGTATTAAGGCATATTTGTCGTATTAGCCAGGGATCACTTTAAAGTATCGAAAGTAATCATTAGGAAGTAAAAGTATATTTGAGTAAATTAACTCAAAATACCAAAGAGTAAAACATTATCATAAAAGTATCGAAGTAAAAGTACTTGTTAAGATTTTAAAAGTACTCATTATGAAGTACAAAAATATTTGAGTAAAAGTACTCAAAATACTAAAGAGTATAAGTTCTCAAAATACCAAAGAGTAAAAGTATTGTTAAAGTACCGAAATTCCTCATTATGAAGTAAAAACATATTTGAGTAAAAGTATTCAAAATACCAAAGAGTGAAAAGTATTGTTAAAGTATCTAAAGTAAAAGTACTCGCCTCTACTCAAGTGTGTGTGTGTGTGTGTGTGTGTGTGTGTGTGTGTGTGTGTGTGTGTGTGTGTGTGTGTGTGCGCGCGCGTGCGCGTGTGCGCGTGTGCGTGTGTGTGTGTGACGTGTGCGTGCGCGTGCGTGTGAGTATGCATGTGTATGTGTGCATACATGCGTGCGTGCGTGCGTGCGTCCATGTGTTCCCTGGACCACACTTTGAGAACCAGATAAATAGCAGATCTACAAGCTTACAAAGTTACTCAGTGCAACTTATTGTGAGCTTGTAAAATGGTAAATGGTAAATGGTGCATTTATATAGCGCTTTTATCCAAAGCACTTTACAATGTGCATTACATTCACCCATTCACACACACATTCATACACCGGTGGCGGTGGAAACCATGCAAGGAACCAACCAACTCACAGGGAGCAACTTGGGGTTCAGTGTCTTGCCCAAGGACACTTCGACAAGTAGACAGGAAAAGCTGGGATTTGAACCGCCAACCCATGGATCATTGGCAAACCCACTCTACCTCCTGAGCTACAGCCGCCCCTAAATCATTTGAGACCACTGACTCAGCACTGTAATTAAAGTTAATAAGGAGCACCTTTGCTTGTGAGCTGTAGAACCAACTGTTCGCAAGTGATGAACTGATCGCTATACCGGAAACATGAAATGTCGAAAGCACATAGTCTTTGCTCGGTGAGTGGCTTTAGATATTGTTCTACGCACTTTGCGATTTTAGTGTTGGTCCGAAAAAAATGAGCGCATGAGAGTGAGCTAGAAATGTTTGGGGGAAAATAAAAAAAATCGGAGAACCAGAAGAAAATGAGAGTGAATGGGACAGTCTGAGGTCACGCCCGGCACTCCGAGGGCCATAGATGAAATTCTGTAAGTATCCGTTTCATTTTAGTCGCACTGTACGAAACACGACGAGCGTGGCTACAAACGTGCCAAAAAACATGCATAAAAGTTGAATATTTTGACCGTGAGGACAATGTATTCACAGAAAATCTGGGAAAAAGAAAACATCTCCTCCACTCTAGCCACACTCTAGGACTGGTTTTCCCGCCAAAAAAAACCCCAAATACCCCAAACCACTCTACCTTTGGACTGCGATTGTGGAGAAACCGTACAACGTTTTCGAATACCGTTTGAACCAGGAAGAAGTCCAAATATGTGTGAGCGTTTTTCAACTTTAAATCATGTTCCTACGTAAAAGTATGCCAGAGTAATGAGGCTGCAAAGTCGAGTGAAAAAGTGAAAATTTGAAAGTCAGATCCCATTCATTCTCTATGGGATGAAAGATTTACGAATAAAGTTAAATATTTCAAACAGTATAAACTTTTTCAAAATTATTAAAACAACAATGACACTTCAAACCTTGCTGAACATTTCAAAGTTGGAACGAGGTTTTAATGTGAAAGTATGAAAGAGTTATACAAAGAATGTGCGCCAGAAAAGAGGGCACTTTTCTCCATAGACTCCCATTATAAGGAGGAAAAAAAAGGTTTAAAAGTTAAATATTTCAAAAAATATAAAATATTTTAAAAAGAAAGGTACGAGCACACATCACTGTAGAAAGCTGAACATTTTGAAGTTTGAACGAAGTTTCTAGCACAAAGTGTGAGGGAGTTGAAAGCGGACGAAGAAACAGCGAGCCCACAATAAACATAAACTGGGGTATAACATGGTGGACTCGTCTTCAGCGAGCCCACAAATATTTGTCCGTCAGTCATGTAGATGAGCTTGCTTACACGCTGGACAGACACGCACCGTGTCATGTCTAAACAAGCAATTTAGCTGCTAGCCACGCCTCTGCCGATCTACAAACCCACAACCCATCGATGGTGCAATGTAGTGAGGGCTTGTAGCTTCGATTTTTTCCCAGCCTGTTACAGCATCTCAATATGCGCACATATTATGTGTTTATTATAGTAAAACTATACACTCATATATAACATATTCGACTATTTGCATGAAAATGCATGAAAATAAAATGAATGAAATTAGAATGGGATTTTTAGAGGGAAACTGATAGCTCTACAAGGGACAGTGAATAGGAGTGAGGGCCAGTGAATTGTACTGAAGCAACATAGCGCTTAGTTGGCACCACTCAACACCTCGTTTTAGGTTTTAAACTAATTAAGTATAATTTAGACCGGTCGCCAGACTCGCCACCTACAGTATACTAGGGCTGCACGATTTTGGGAAAAAACCTAATTGCGATTTTTCTGACTAATATTGCGATTGCGATTTTATTCGCGATATTTACAGGGGCTAAAGCAAAAAAAAAATCCTAAGACGGAAATTATTTTGACTTGACTAGCAAGTATTATATGCTGCATTTTGACGATTTCGGTCATGTTATTAACATCACGGCCATGGCTACACCCCCCACCCCCCCACTCCCATTTTTTGTTTTCTATTTTTTGGCAAATCTGCCTCGATCTCATAAATGGCCCCTAGGGACTCCTCAGGACGGAAATCCATCCCCAGGACGGAGAACCTTAACCCCTGTATTTATATATTTATTTCAAGGTTGGATAAGTGATAGTTTTATTTTTGTTAAAAGGATGATATAATAAATTATTTTAACCATAGGAAAATCATTTCACTACCTTAGATCAAGCTTCTGTTGAATATTTATTGTGTAATACATTTAGAAAATAAATTGATTATTATTAACTAGGCTAATTGGCAATCATGTAAATGGTTTGATTCAGTTCAGTTATATTTCCATTACCTTTTATTTTGCTTTAGCAATATAAAACGTTTTTATATTCAGAAGAATCTCAGAAATAATGCCTCTCATTGTCAAGGACATTATTTAACCAAAGAACATCATTTAAGCTTCCTTGAATATTTATTGTGTGTTTACATTTAAAAATGAATTGATTATCACTAACTAGGCAAATTGGCAAATGGTTTGATTCAGTTAAATTATATTTCCAAAAGATTCCATTTTACTTTGCTTATTAGCAATATAAAACTTTTTATATTCAGCAAAATGTCAGTAATGGTTTTGTTTGCCTCTCATTATTGTCAAGGAAGAAAGTACCGTAAGTCGCTGCCTTGCTTAAGTTTTATCAAGGTAAAGAAATGCACCATAAGACACACACCATAAGTTTCACATGTGTGTGGGGGACGGAGGAGGGGCCAACTATCCCGCAGGAATACCAGTAGACTCGCCGAAATGAAGGTCGCCCGGAATGGTCGCCGACAAGTGTCGCCAAAGTGTTTGGCATAGTCGCCTGGCGTTATAGAAAACTCATCCAGGCAGTGAGAAATCTCATCGAGAATGCCCGCCGACAAGGGTCGCCAATGTGTTTGGAATACTCGCCTATATTTATAATTCATATACAAACAACATGCTGAGAACAAATGCCCAAAATAGACAACAAAGGGAGTGAGTGAGTGGAGTGAGTGGGGTATTCAAGTGAGTGTAGGCTACCCTATCCATATATCAATGTCACCCATTCATTCACACATAACCTTTGCATAAGTGTCCACCACTTGCAGATGTGTGGAATCACCGGGTACTTCTAGGCTAGATCAGTTACCCTAAAATAATAGTTAACAGTAGACTAGTAAGCTATTTAGAGAAACTATAAGCTTATAACTGTAGCTGCCTGTATACTTCTGTTAAACATCCAGGTGACAACTGCGTCTCAACGTGTTGCTTTAAACACATGAGCTAAATTGCGGTTAGTTACTTGGGATAGAGGAAATCAGAGACGCAGCAGCCAGCCAGCTTTGTACTCTGCTTTCTGCCCTCCGTTAATCATCCAGACAACGTTGCAATAGTTGTTTTGGTCCCATCACAGAAGCGAAGCCTACTCTGATTTCTGCCTTCCGTTGATTCCACACAACGTCGCGGCAGTTCTCCTCACAGAAACAAACACAGACGAAGCATCAGTAGCGTTACCGTCTCATCATCCCATCACAACTGCGGAAAGCGAGCCAGCCAGTGGCGGTGTTGCCAGATTCTCATTTGCGAGAGAAACAAGCAACCATGTCTATAACAATAAGCCGAAAATAAGCAACTAGGGCATGTCAGTCAAACTTTATTGTCTAATATTGTTTTAGAACAATGGTTCTCAATCATTTTCATGCCAAGAACAAGGACCCCCAATTTTTATAGTCTACTTTACAGAAAGAAGATGTAGGCCTACTTATAATGAACAGATTTAGCAACACAGTAGCCACAAATTCTCACTCTTCTTAATTAGATATTAACTAGGTACATAATAATGTTTGAAAAATAGTAGATCTTCAAGCTCGAGCTTGTAGATCAGCTATTTTCAAATAGCCAAGATATAAACTAGGGCTTATTAACGCTTTCTGTGCGAAAACCGAATAATCTTGGTCCTTTTTTCCATTCCAATACTAATTTTTTAATCTATTTCGCTTACCCTGAGCTGCTAGTAGCGACGTGGGTGGTCCTGGCTCCTCCACCTCTTCCCAGTGAGCCATTCTACTTGTCCCGATGATTTATTCCATTGAAAATGGTTTAGAAAAAAGTTTAGAGCCCCCCCAAAAAAACGCTGTTTCAGCAAGACGTATTAAGGATTACAAGAACCGACATTATTCGGTTCCTTTAGTAAAATGAATTAAATAATCGGCGGCACAACGATCGCCCCGGTCTAATTTAGCATCCTAGCACAAGGCCGCGATTCTGTTTACATGGCCCGTAATGGGAAGAAAAGGCCGCAGCACGCCGCCCACTCCAATAGAAAAACACATCTTTACAGCGGATTTTCTCCGGATTGTGTTCCGAGGCCAGCAGACAAGTTATTTTGGCGGCTGAATAACTTTAGATCGCTCTTCTAAAAAATTATATAGTCGATTGCTAACTGATAGCTAACTTCCTCCGGCTCACTAGCATAGCACTCATTCGAGTGAAAAGCCAAGCCAGTTCAGGCTGGCGACCCGGATGTGATAGTGAATGTCTACGGGAGAATGGCTGGCACTCTAGCGGCACCTAGCGGCGCCCGGCAGCTATTGAGTTAAGTGGATTGATTGATTATGTATGTTTGTTAATGTCATCTATTAGTGATCTAAAAGCACAGTATGTTTTATACACCACTTGCACACATCTGCAAGTGGTGGACACTTATGCAAACGTTATGTGTGAATGGGTGACATTGATATATGGGTAGGGTAGCCTACACTCACTTGAATACCCCACTCACTCACTCACTCACTCACTCACTCCCTTTGTTGTCTATTTTGGGCATCAGAGCTTTAAATGCTAAGTATAATGGTTTATAAAAGGCGACTATTCCAAACACACCGGCGACACTGTCGGCGACATGTAAAAGCTGTCGGCGACAATTCCAAGTCTGGCAGGCGAGAATTCCACCGAAATTGGTGAGCCTTCCTCGGCGACTCTTCCACGTTTTCCGGCGACCTTCATTTCGGCGAGTCTACCGGTTACCTCCCGCAGCAGTTGCACAGAAATTACTTTCACTTTCAGCTTACGACAAAAGGGATCTAATCTATGCACAAGGATTTAAGGATGTTATATTTATAATGATTACCAGAACATTCACTACCTGTAGCCATGGAGTAGCCTACTCTGTTGGAAGGGAAATACACTGTTACGTGCTGTTGACAGACAGTGTCATGCCTTGTCTTGGCTCCTCTCCTGCTCTGAGGAGATTGGAGCAACCCCTAATGTCGGCTAATCCGCGGTGCAGCGATGCGCGGGTATATATAGGAAGCATGATTTGATCATTCATTAGTCAATTAATTATGAACGGATTTCTAAAATTAAAACGTCTGCATAATGCTTGGGAAGTCAACTTCGCAGAAATTCGCCAAAACCGTGGCCTTTGCGATTCGCTAATCGCAAGATTTCACATCTCGATTTCGGTTTGAAAACGATTAACCGCGCAGCCTTGCAGTATACGTTGTTATACATTTCAAACCAGGTGCCACCTCTGTCACTGTTTTAAACAAAAATAGACGATATACAAGCTCACAACACGTCACAATGTGACGCGTTGTGAGCTTGTAGAGTAAGTCTACTACAGTCTACAATAAGTGGTTAAAGGTAACCTGACTTGCGTCAGATGGTGGCAGTAGTGCGTAGGCTACCGCCCTACTTTACCATCTGAGATCTCTCGGTGGGAGTTGATAACGCTCGTAAAGCCCCGGGCCGGACCAATCAGCGGCAGCTACGGGCGGGCTCTGAGCGGCTCTGAGCCAATAGAGTCTGATTGCAGACCACGTGGATGCAGACAGGCCAATATGAGTGGTTGGAGTTGGCACTCCCAGACTGTGATAGAGAGACGGCCACATCCAATCACCTGCTAAAGAATTTCAAAAAATGGCCCGCCACTTACATCGAGTCTGCCCGAGAGGTCCCAGATGTAAGGCAGAGCGTTACACACTGCTGCAACTATCTGGCGCAGTCAGGTTAGGTTAAAGGGATATAAAACCCAAAATCACCTTTTCTATATTATATCAACGAGTCACTTGTGCAGCAATGATATGGTTCAATAGGCCCATAGGCTTGTGGATTCAGAGCGTTCTGCTGTTTCTGTAGCTATTTCTGCGTACTTCCAGTTTCTGTCTTCGACCGTGGGGCTATTGGAAAACACTCTGTTACGAGTAAACATCCAGGATTCAAAATGTACTTGTAATGCATGTTGACGTTGTGTGTGTGCGTGCACTGTCACCACCCACACACACACACACACACACACACACACAGACACACATAATGAAACAATATTAAACATAATACTTCAGAGTTGTGAGCTTGTAGATGGACTATTTTCAGCACATGTTCCCCCTGCTTAGCGATGCTAGGGTTCAAGTGGTTAAACTTACTGAAGTGTGGCTGATCTTCAGGTTCCTCCTGTTTAATAGAAATGGCCCTGGCTGAGTCTGGAGAGTTCATCTTCACCTGCAGTCTGGACTCCACACTCTGCTCTGGAATGAAGCAATTCAAAGGACTTTAGACCTAGTGGTGTCATATATAATATGAAAATAATGGTCTGATTTTTTGATTGATTTCGTCTTTTATTAGACAAAAGTGGAGAGCAGAACAAGTATAGTATGGGGGCAGCATAGCTCAGGGGTAGAGAAACTGGTATTAGAGCACGAAGGGTATAAATCCCGAAGGGTTCCCAGTTCGAATCCGGGCTCCCCCTGAGTTAATGTCGAAGGGTCCTTGGGCAAGACTCTGAACCCCACATTGCTCCCGGTGAGCAGGTTGGTGCCTTGCATGGTTTCCTCCGCCACCGGTGTATGAATGTGTGCGTGAATGGGTGAATGTAATGCACAATCTATGTAAAGCGCTTTGGATTAAAACGCTATATAAATGCACCATTTACCATTTATAGTCAATACATTAAAGAATGTAGTACAGTAACTAAGTACAGTTAAACACCCTGCCTAAAAGGGGCATCTCAAATAAGTCCTTTTGGTCTTTTTCACGTCGTAGGTCCTTGGTATTCAACTCATGAATACAAATAGCAAAATAAAAAAATAAAAAAACATTCAAATATCATCACAGTTATAAATTGTATTTTCGTGTCTGGCTGCCTTTCGCAGCCCATCCCTTATGGGATTATTCAGACACAATTTTACATGACAGTTTTTCCATTGCCAACAAGCTGACACGAAAATGAAATAAACTAAATAAAGTAATACTGCATACTGTATACTTCTGATCAAAAGTACATCAAATACTCGGTTACTCTGAACGGGAGGGCAAGAGAGAGAAAGAGAGAGAGAGGCACAAAGACAGAATGAACAAGAAACAGACTTGAGTAACAGGTTGGTATGATCAATCACAGTACCACTGTCTATGTGTAAGTTGCATGTCTTCTTCTATTCCAGGCTTTATGTATGAAATTGGAGATTGCGAATGTATGGTTAAATATTTAATTTAACTAAATCACTGTCCAGGGACATAGCTACTGTACATGTACTTTATCAAAGAGTATGTATGTACAGGGTAGGGGAGACAAGGGGTGCTCACTTCTCACCTGTCTATGGGAGACTACTACCTTCGCCTCTGTTCTCCTGAAAGGTGAGTTTTCAGGGCAGTCTTGAAGGAAGCCAGCGAGCTGCGTGTTTTAAGGGAAGTAGTCAAAAGAATTCCACACTTGGGTGGCAGTGATGTAGGAGAATGTACCCATATGTGTCTTATAGGTTGTGTTATCAGATCATTGTGTGTGCTCCCAGTGGTGTTGTGGCTGTAGCTAACCTTTTGGAGATATTTGGTCAGATATCCTGGCACTGAGTGGATTGATTAGTGATTAGTTGTTTAACCATGTCTTCCACGTTGAGCCATCTTCGGCTAGAAAAATGTGTGGGAGAAACGTGGGTCATCATGGGCCCCATGTCGAGAAGTAGTCGAATCAGTTTGTTTTGGGGAATACAGGAAAGGTCGACCTAAAACAAAGTCGACCCAAATTAGTTTCCCAACGGGTCTATGGTCTGTGGCCTTAAGCTAGATGCAGAATAGACCGAAATCTAATCTTTGCTTCTGGGGGTCCCTGGAACAAAATATTTTGCGATAGGGGTCCATCCGTGGAACAAAATATTTGGAGATGGGGGTCCGCGGCCAAAAACACATTTTGGGGGTCCTTAACCACTGATAGGCACATTCTAAAAATGTCTTCTAAATCCTAACAGTTTTCCTGAAAAAACTCATGTTGCTATTGTTTCTCAAACTTTGTCATGTCAAGGACCCCCAGAATGATATGTATTTGGCCACGGGCCCCTCAACGCAAAATATTTTGTTCCAGGGACCCCCCAAAGCAAAAATTTGATTTTGGTCTATTCTGCATCTAGTTAGGCCACAGACCCGTTGAGAAACGAATTTGGGTCGACTTTGTTTTAGGTTAGGGTAATATTTCATGTAGGCTAAAACAGGAGAGCAGCGTAGGACACAAATAATTGTTGATCAAAAACTGATCTCCCAGTAAACACTATTCAGGTTCACTAGTGAAATGCCCCCTTTCTTCCAAGTTACATTCTGAATCTATAAACAAAAGAAAAGGAAAACATACCTTCTCAAAGAATGTCTCTTGGTAGAACACAGCTCTAAAGTAAGGATTATTCTATTAAAGTAAAGTAATAAACCCTCTATTATTGTATTTATAACACAGATCTTTCTCCGTATCATGAACAGTTCGTTCGCTCTCTGCTCTGTTGTTTACGGTGTGTTTCAACCCGGACGAGAGAGAGGGACGGAAACGGTTCCCGCCCTCCCCTCTATCTTGTCCGGGTTGAAACACAGCACCCTGACCCCGGGGTTCCCCGCAGGAGTAGGCCTACCAGAAATGCTGGGTTTAGATCATAAACAAACAGGAAACATTAATTTTATTTTCAACCGAACAAAAACAAACTATTATAATGTCGTAGGCCTACCATGAATATCACAGTGTATGTAAATTGTAAACTAATAGCCTTGGACCAGAAAGACTATTGATAGTCTTTCAATCATGTAATGTAAAATGGAAAAAAATAGAATTATTACAAATAAATGAAAAAAGGTTATGGAAAAAACACGGCCTGCTCACATATTAGGAGGGTAGTATGAGTCACCAGAAAAAGTAATGTGTGTTTTTAATGAATCTATCATGGTTAAAATGAAGTTTGAAGTTACAATGGGTGTGTGTGGGGAGAGGCCCTGGGCCTGCAGAGCCTGGTAACATTTACATCACATATCTACATATTGAATCAAGCAAATTAAAAACTGTTCAGGGTGTTCATAAAAGCCTGATTAGACAATAAAATTATCAAAAGTTTTTTTGAAAGTGAAATATTCCTTTAAGTCATGTACTTATAGGTACAATTTTGAGGTATTTGCACTTTACTTGAGTATTTCCAGATTCCACGCAGTACTTTTACTTCTACTCCACTGCATTTTGATTCCAAATGTTGTACTAATACTTTTTGTCTAGTTACTTTGCAGATATAAATTATAATATTATAAAACATACATTAATCCACTTTTGCCCTATTTCATACCAAGGCTATTTGAAAATAGCCGATCTACAAGCTCACGACAACGCGTCACAGTGGGCTTGTAGAGCTGCTATTTTCAAACATGTTGAACTTTTACTTTTGGTACTTTAAGTACATTTTGATGCCAATATATTTTGTACTTTTATTCAAGTACATTTTGAATTTCTGACTTTTATTTGTACAACGGAGTATTTCTACAATGCAGTATTGATACTTTTTCTCTTATCTCTACATTTTAAAAATAATATTTATAAAATAAAATGAGAGGAAGATATAATCTGAGAAATCCCATAAATATAATATAATATAATATAATATCATATCATATAATATCATATAATATATTTAAAAAATTATAAATCAAGAGTCTTACAGTACCTGAACAGGGCAAAAATGTACCCTATGAATGTATAGCAGCCAGAGGTCTATGTGAAATTGGCGAATATAGGCTAGCAAATATAAGCCAATCTCTTCAGAATAAGAGTACCCCTCAGCCAATTGAAAAATGGTGAAAAACGATTAATCTTCCCATGATATGCACATTCAAAATATAGATTAAGCATTCAAATACATACATCGCAAATGTATTCTTTAAAAAACAAATGTACGCTCTTTACAAACATTAATCACTGACATCTTATTTTGAAGGTCTTAGGAAGTAGTGGCGCCTGTTAGTGACGTCAAACTGCTGCGCCACCCCGGAAGTCCACTGTCGTTGTTGTTTACTAAAACATAACAGCATCCTAGCAGACATTTATATTTCAGGGGTGTTTTATTGGTTTTTAATAACATTTATAAGAGTTGTTCTGATCTAAACATGATCCCACTGGACTCAGTGAAGCTGCAGGTGCAGCAGCGCCTCCACGCGGCCGCGGAGGAGATCTTTGAGCTGGTGGAGAGGTTTATCAGAGAATATAAGGAAGACGAGACACAACAACACACAATGCTGCACGGTACACTGCATTATACATGTATAAACATGGTTCTATTGTGAAAATAACAGATCTACATGCTCACAACGCCATGTAGATCTGCTATTTTCACATTTCAGCCTGTATGTTTTTATTTTTTATTACCCCTCTTTGTATTTACCTTTTGTAGCCTGTTTTTATTTTTTTTGCATAGTACTGTGTTCTATCCGTCTATCATTCAATGTTATATGAGATACTTCAATGGTTTCCTGTGTAAATAAGCTTAGTCTTTTCCAGGATCTCCTTTTAGTAGACCTTGTACCAGTGTGTTGAAATTCTTTATTAGGAATAACCCCATTGAGATGTAGCATCTCGTTTTCGAGAGGATCCTCAGTGAACCAGTGAACTGTACCGCCATGAAACTGTACCTTTTCCAATGCAAACTTCTAATAAAGTCTTCAATCAATCAATCAATCAATCAATATTTGACAATTTGGCCAATGTTTAATTTGTCATTTTAGAGGTATTAAAAAGTAATTTAATTGTCACTGTATATGCCCTCTACTTGAACTTTATGTTGGTTTGTTTACTGCTGAGTGAGAAAAACAATGTTGCACATTAAGTTAATCATCTGGGGACACCCCCAAAAATAATGTGGAATGTGGACCCCCCTGGGGGTCCCGACCCACAGCTTGAGAACCACTACACACCTTAGGTTGGTGAACATTTAGCCTTGGATCAAGATTATCATCATATATATATTTTTTTCTTTTCTTTTTTTTCTTTTTTTTATGTAGTCTGACTTATTTTCGTACCTGAACTGTAGTGCCCATCATAGCTATGCAAATGTCAGAATCATTTTTTTCTTTTTTTTAAAGAAAGAAAAAACATCTATGGTCAGGCTACTGCAATGTAGAAATAGTGAAGGAAATTCAACATGTACTTGAGTAAAAGTACATAAGTATTGGTATCAGATGTAAGTACCAAAAGGAGCATTCACAGTATTGGAAGTCGATTAAGAGGTGTGACTGTGGATATATATTTTCCGTTAATTGCCCAGCCCTACGATGTAGTGTATTCTGTGTCA
Source organism: Nannobrachium achirus (assembly GCF_963921795.1). Classification (NCBI taxonomy): domain Eukaryota; kingdom Metazoa; phylum Chordata; class Actinopteri; order Myctophiformes; family Myctophidae; genus Nannobrachium; species Nannobrachium achirus. The sequence goes on from NC_137827.1 coordinate 7,444,228, forward strand.
CTGGCTGCCAAAAAAACAAAAACACTTCTTACACCCTCTGTAAACTAAGATTAAGCTTCACTAATCACTAAGATTAAGATCACTCTGATTGATGTTCAACCAGCATCTACAACCCATGATGTCACATTAAAGTTCTTTGATTCCTTCATTCCAGACCAGTGTGTGGAGTCCAGCCTGCAGGTGAAGATGACGTCTCCAGTGTCTCCAGAGCACCATGCAGGATGGACCAAGAGGCAGAGACGGTTTCCCCAACATGTCCAGGACTTTGAGCTGGGTGAGTGACTTGTTACTGGAGACTCGCCTCCTTGTGTCCCCAGGCTTTCCACCTGGTTTTCATTCCAAACTGACCGTGTTTACGGTTGTGTGCTCACTGTGCTGTGATTAAATCTCCACACCGTGGCCGCTAAAACAGCCCACCTCACGTTTTGGCCTTTAAGTCTTGAACTGTAGATCCTACAATGTTTTCCCCCCTGGATTCCTTGGATCAAGAGTCATGATGCAACTTATTGACGCCGTTTGTGCCAGATTACATTTTCTGCCATTTACACATTTTCTTCAAAACACAGTTTTTGCAACTACTCAGATTACAGATTTCATGCAAAACTCACAGAAATGGGTACACAATTATCTCCCCGGTTATGTGATCAAGATGTAAGACTCAGATGTGTAACGGTGTGATGCTACTGAGTCACAGAGAGTCATTTACCACTGACCCAATGCGTGAAGTCCCTCCAGTCTCTCTCACTCTCTCAATCCATGTGTTGCAGCTTCCATCAGGGCTATAGATGGCGCTACAGACCATCCTCATGAAGACCTGGCTCCACTTTCTCCACCAGCACAATATGCCATCAACAGCTTTTCAGGTATCTCTCTCTTTCTCTTTATGCGGTGGGAGAAATGGTCATGGTATAATTTTCTTTAAATCCTTAACCACGCCGGAAACACAATCGTTTGATTGATCAATTCAAATAAACATGCTCTGACATGTCAAGTGGTCAGATGGACGGGCCACGAACACTTTGAAGATTTTTCAAGTGGGCCCTGATGATCCAGGAATGGTTGAGAACCACAGGTCTGGACTAACGTAAATAAATGTCCACCAATGAGAACAGAGCCCCTAAATGGCTCACAGTGAGCAAGTTGGTGGCCTTGCATGGTTTCTTCTGCCGTCGGCTGTCGGTGAGTGAACGTGTGGTGAACGTGTGCGACTGCAACGCACATTGTAAAGGGCTTTGGATAAAGGTGTTATATAACGTAAATAAATAAATGCAACACTACTGCTCGTTCCAAGCTGAACTCGTGGGAACGTTTATCATCAATCAATAAGTACCTGCTGACGTGCTGCCACCTTTGTGTCCAACCGTATGCACCTTATGTCTCTGCCTCATGTACACACTGTACCAGATGGATTATGCTTTGTGTATACTGTAGACATCGTTCTGTTTTCTTTCTTGTCTCCTTGCTCTCCCTATCCTCCTCTTTGTTTTCCTTTCTCATAATGAAAACAAACAACGGAGCTTGCACAAAAAAGCTATTTCATGTAATTTCACCCACTTACTTCTTCATACCTGTGATTCATGAGTCATGTGACAATGAAGAGAATTCTGATTGTGAAGTGATTCTAAGTCATTAGCCGAGTTACTCCTCCCATATTGTCCTGTTATCGTTGAGTTTCTCATGTCAGTTCATCCTAAAACGCTGGGGCTTTTCTTCCTTCATTCCAGAGCAGTGTGAGGAGTCCCCCCAGGCCCGGACCCCAGACCTTGTGAAGAAGGAGGAGCCTGAAGACCACCCAGACTTCAGTAAGGACTCAAAGCCAACTGTCTGTCTTTCTTTCTTTCTTTCTTTCTTTCGTCCCGTTTTCGGTGCGGTCTGTTTCCGGCCTACAGTACAATAGGCAGGGCCTTTAGCCAACGAGGGAGTAGAGTTCTCTGTGATGTCACCAAGAACTTCTATAGAATTTCTATTCTATATAGACGGGTTTCTTGTTTACAAACATTGAGACTAAATGCACAGGTGACCGTATCATGTAATCAATTCCCACCAATCCCCAAACCTGTTGTTTTGGGGAGAGCTGGTTTCATTGGCTAAGTTTGGTACCCTGCGCACGCATCTAGTTCTTATCAGTGTAACGTGGACCAGAAACCCGTCCATAGAAATAGATGACTATTTCCATGCATTTGATGTATTACCTTGTTTATTGTACGTCGCTCTGGATTAAGAGCGTCTGCTAAATTCCTAAATTATAAATTGTAATTGATGGTTTGTGTCTCTTCCTAACAAGTCGTGGTAAAGGAGGAGGCAGAGGACCCTGAGCGCTGTGAAGGAAATACAATGGATCACGACTGCCGTTTTCCACCTTATGGTGAGTTCACTTCATTATAGTAACAATCACTTTTTGAGCAGTTCTAACGAGGGCTGTCACGATTATGACATTTTACATGACGATTAATTGTCACTCAAACAATTGCGATTAACAATTTAATCGTGTTTTTGTCGTTGACAATTACATTTCTGTTTGGCTTGTAGGCTTTGAGGTTACACATGGCACATATGACACATAACCTAAATAATATATACAAATACATGACTGACACATTTGACAACTTTAAACCTAAAAAAGAACATTGATAGTGGTAATAGCCGACCTACAAGCTCACAACACGTCGCGAGCTTGTAGATCTGCTATTTCCACTATTTTTGAAAATATATGAACATTTTTCAACATGGAAACGATTATGACAATTATGACAAAAATAATTGCGATTAGACGATTATGTAATAATTGTGACAGGATAGTACAACCAAGTAAACTCTAGGCGCACTGGGGGGAAACCACGCCCCGCACTCATTTTTGAAGCTTGTGATTGGCTGAACCGGAGGTAGGGAGCGCTCCATTGTAGTCACTTGGACCGCGGCAGAGGTGCACCAAAACCTAACTCTAACCCTAACCTTAACTCTAACCCTAAGCGTAACCCTAACCTCAGTAAAACTAACGCTAGTGAATGCTAACCTGCTGAAATGCTAACCTGCCAACACTGGTGTGCAGCTAACCTGCCGACACTGATGAAAACAAGCACTCTATCCCCCACTTAGCCTAGAGTTTAGAAACTCGCCCCCTGCACATGAAGGCTCACTGGTCTGCTCTTTTCACTGAATGTGTTGCAGCTTCCATCGAGGCCATAGGTGGCGCTACAGACCATCCTCATCCTCTTGAAGACCTGGCTCCGCCTTCTCCACCAGGACAATATGCCCTGACATATACAGTCTCCAATCACAGCTCTTCAGGTATCTGACACACATCCAATCACAGCTCTTCAGGTATCTGACACACATCCAACATCCAATCACAGCTCTTCAGGTATCTGACACACATCCAATCACAGCTCTTCAGGTATCTGACACACATCCAATCACAGCTCTTCAGGTATCTGACACACATCCAATCACAGCTCTTCAGGTATCTGACACACATCAAGGTCTGTTAGCCTCGGACCAGACTGACAGAGATTCGTTTTTTTCCCCCCACTTTTATTTTACTGTATCTCTGTTGTTAGTCTCGCTAGACTGAAGCAATAAGCCACGCGAGGCATGTGGTTACCTGGTATTTTATAACGGCTGAGAGGCGTGGGGAAACACAAGGTGTCTCCAACCCTCTCAGCCGTTATAAAATACAGGGAACCGCGTGGCTTATTGCTTTTCTAAAACGGTTACAATATGGCAACCTGAAAAATCATAGCCATGTACCAATTAAAACTGTTCTATTTCACTAATAATTCACTACAAGGTCTTCAAGAAAGTAGCTCCCAGCTACAAGAAAGTAAAGTAGTTATATTGTGTATAACACGGTTCTATTGTGAACGCCTTGCGTTGAGAGCACGTAAATTGGCTATTTTCACAATTTCTGCCTCTAATATTTGACAATTAGGACAATGTTTAATTTGTCATTTTAGAGGTATTAAAAAGTCCTTAAATTGTCAATTCAGAAATGTGCAGATACCCTCTATACACTTTAACCTCATGTTCTGTTTACTGTTGAGTGAGAAAACAAAGTTGCACATTAAGTTGATCATCTGGGGACCCCCCCCCCACCCACAGATTGAGAACCAGTGTGGTAGACCACCCCCAATATCCACTGCACGCTCTGTGTTCAACCGTCCCTCTCCCTACATAATACACATTTTAAATGGGATTTTAAACCGTCAAATCGGGCCGCTTGTGTTCTGAAATGTTCCGTGTTGTTCAGTAAAGAAGTGTTTGAAACCCGTCTGTGCCTCACTGTACCACTTAGTTTCCTTTTCCGAGTGTAATGCTGGCTTTCAGCTGCTGCAGCAGTGCCTGCTTGTTGTTGATGTTCTGACATATTATCTTGTTTATTATAGTGATGTATTATCTGCTTATTGTAAGTCACTTTGGATTAAAAGCGTCTGCTAAATGCCTAAACTGTAAACTGTTGTGGGATACAGAGACATTTTAGCACGGATGGAACAAAACACTTTATTGCACTTGTATCGTGTTACGCTGGAGACTCCTCGTGCTTCCACTTGACGTTAGTGTGGTGTTATGGACTTTGTAAAACGCATACGTCCAGTCCTGGGTTCTGATTTTGCATTCTTTTCTTTTTTCTTTTTTTTTTCATTTAGAGTAGACCAATGGTCATCAAAATGGGGTCCAGGGACTCTCTGGGTTCCTTTTGGGAGGTTTAAATTTGACCCTTACAAGTATGATTCCAGACAGTATACAAATGAAACCAAATGGAGCCATAGGGGAGATCATTGACATTTTAAAGTGTGAGAACTACCGATTTAGACCAAAACGTAGGTTTAAATTACATTCTGCAATAGTTCTGATTTTGCCAAGTTGAAATGGCACATTTCACAGAAAGCGACCGCGAGGAGGAGGAGGAGGGAGAGGAAGAAGAGGAGGAAGGACAAAAACAACGAAGACACGCCGAAATTAACGAGGACGACCTTGACGAGCTGGAGCGCTCGAGGCCCCACACGTTCAGCACCTTCAGACAGACCCAGTGGTCGGTGCGCTGCTTCCAGACGTGGTGCGCCGAGAAGGAGCTGGCCGTGGACTTCGCCACGGTCACCAAGGTGGAGCTGAACCAGACGCTGCGTCGCTTCTACGCCAGCGTGAGGAACGGCAAGGGGAAGCCCTACGGCTTCAGCAGCTACGTGGGGCTGCGCGCCGGCCTCAACCGCCACCTCAACGACCCGCCCGTCAGCCGCGCCATGTGCCTGCTCAAAGACCCCGAGTTCAGCAGCAGCAACGCCATCTACGTGGCCGTGCTGAAGAGGCTCCGCCGAGAGGGACTCCGAAACAACGAGCTCCAGCACCGCGGGCTGACGGAGGCCGACTTCGAGAAGATCACGCGCTCGCCGGCGCTGGACCCCAACACGCCCGAGGGCCTGGTCAACAAGGTGTGGTTCGACGTGCAGCTGCATATGGGACGCCTGGCCAGGGAGGGCAACCGGCACCTGAAGGCGCAGGCGTTCTCCGTCCACCGGGACGCCGCCGCCAACGGCGGACGGAAGTACGTGACGCTGGCCCTGGACGAGTACCCCAAGGCCCCCCGGGACGGCGGTGAGAGGGACAGGCGTCGTCTGCGGGGGTTCATGTGCGAGCAGCCCGGGAACCCGCTGTGTCCCGTCGCCTCGCTGGAGAAATACCTCTCGCTGCTGCCTGAAGACCCGCCCGCCTTCTATCTGCACCCGCTACGATCAACAAACATCACCCGACACCTGTGGTGAGTCAACCATGGACACACATTCAAGCCGTGTGTTTGTATAGAGGGTATGCGTGTGACATCATCATCATACGCGGAAGTTATACGGGAACGCCTACTGAGTGGCAAAAAAAACATTAATTTACTTTCTGGCCTTGACAGCCCATACTTCCGAACAGAAAAGTCCTATCTGATTGCATTAAAATGACGTTAAACGGTGTTAAACTCACTTTGCCACTCGATTTGACATTCGCTTTATGCATGCGCATACTCTCTAATGGTAGCCTGTTATTTAGGGTGCAACGGTGCAATCGATTTGATCGATTATAAAAATTAAAAGTAGATAATTGATACTTCAGTAATATAATCGATTAATAATCTATGCTTATTTATTTAAATAGTCGACTCGTTGTGAGCTTGTGCATCTGCTATTTCACTGTTGTGTGACGAAGTATAAAATAAGTAATTATAAATAGTCTCTGTCGGGCCCACAACTGTCCACAACTGTTACTTTGCGGGATTAAAATTCAAAAGTAAGAGAAATAGCAGATCAACAAGCTCGAAACGTGGCGGGATCTGCTACTTTCTGTGTGCAAGTTGTGTCGCTGTAGTATGATCCAGTAGGCCGTTGTATAAAACACACAGTAAACACTAATAAAATAGTCAACAGTTGCAGCCCTACTTGCCTAGTTTTGTTGGTGTAGTTTACAGTGTAGTTGTTTTACAGTGTAGTAGTTTTCATGTGTCTTCTCTCTCCTGACGTCAGGTACTCCAGAGAGCCCATGGGGATAAACTTCCTGGCCTCCATGTTGCCTCGGATCTGCAAAGCAGCCGGCACCGAGACCATCTACACCAACATCTGCTTGCAAAAAACACCCGTGCCAAAACCCTTTGATTCTGGCAGCCTGGTGCCAAGACCCTTTGATTCCGCTGCCAGCCTGGTAGTGGTACCAATCCCCTTTGATGCTGCCAACCTGGTGCCAAACCCATCTAACGCTGGCAGTCTGGAGGCAAGAGAAACCATACCGGTGTCGACGGGCCACACGTCGTGTGAATCGACCCTGTCTTCGTGCAGCCGCCACAACCACCCAAAGGACAGCAGCAGGTGGCGCAATATCCTTCCAAAGGCGCCGATAAAACGCACCTCCTCCGCTAAAGAGTCGAACCCCGCCGTGCCAGAGAAGAAGAAGAGTGCGAACGTAACTGAACAGTGCTAGCACAACTGAATTATTGCACCAGTTTGTGGTTGGATGACAATGTCAACGTGAACTTGAGAGCTGCCTACTGCAAAACAACACCAGGAACGGGTGTGTGTGTATGTATGTGGGGGGGTTCAGGAAGATTAGCGGGTACAGCTCAGCAAGCACTGCAGGGAGAGGGTCTGAGTAGCGTCTTGCAGATTACCAAGCGTGTTTAGGGAGCTCTCGTTTTATGGTTAGATGTCACAGTTATTGTCCACGACATTGCAAGCGGCGCAAAGGCCAGCAGACCTTGGTCCTGCTCTTCGCGCCCGAGCGCCGCAGGCTTGAGTGCCTGCGAAGAGCGGGCCAGGGCCGGCCGCGCGATTTACGAAGCCGTGGTGAATGCAATCGTTACTGGGCAAGCCCACGATAAACGCATTCTATTCACCTCCTCTGCGCGGTCCAAGTGACTACAATGGAGCGCTCCCTACCTCCGGTACAAGCTTGGGTATCCACTAGACGCGTCTGAGTATGACATGAACCTGTTCAGCGGGACCAGCGGCTGCCCCGAGAGGCGGGAGACAACGGGACCAACGTTGACCCACCAGCCCCTCCTCGCCTGCTCCTCACCACTGACCAAGCGCGGCATCACCTCACCCGGACAAGCACCAGGAAGGCAGCGGGGACAGACAACATCAACTCCTGGGTGGTGCACAGGGTGGGTGCTGACTCTGAGCAGCTCGCGGTCACGTTCAGGGACCCCTGAGGCAGGGGGAAGGTGCCCCAGCTGTGAAAGACATCCTGCCTTGGCGTGTAATCGTTAGGGGGCAGAGGGAAGACATTTCTTGGGTACAGGGACATAACCTGTTCTTTTGTTAACCCTTTTTTACCAAAGTTATCCGGGTTGTAAGGCCAAATATCTTGGACAATATGATGTCAAATCAGACAGGATGATTGCTCATGCTTCACTTGACTTCACCATATCTAATATAAATGGTAATATGGAATTCATTTCTTATGACTCGCGTCAGTGCAACCACACTTGCGATCTCCCTGAATTGCACTTTTCTAGTTGGGTCTGAAGTAACAACAGCTCAGTACGATAAGCACAGTAAGGATGTGATGAAGTGTGTATTCCTATCATAAAACCTTTCCTGTATAATGTAAGCTTGGTTGAGGGTCTGTATTATTGTGTATACTGTTGAATATCTTGTACTTTTTCGTTCCCTGTGGCTACACCATAACTGCTGTTCTGTCTTTGGTGACTGAATCATCCTGCAAGATAAATAAAGGTCTATTTATCATCTTAATTGGGATATGTCTATGATTTTGTATCTATGATCTACACAGCATAAAAAGCAGCATGTATTTACATTAGGTTAGGCAAAGAGTGGTCCACAATCCACGTAACAACAGGTATGTACATGAGGAGAGGACACGCAAGTTTGTAGATCTACTATTTGTATTACATTATATATGTGAAATAGGGCTTAGGCTTAGATGGTCAATTAATAATGTTTTGGTAAGTTTGGCTCCCTTGAGTCCCTTCCTACAAATGTAATGGAGTCAAAAGTACAATATTTATATGTACTTAAGTACATTACTCAAGTAAATGTTCTTAGTTGTGGTTCACGGGCTGTAAGGGAACGCCTGTTTGATCAGAGGATGAACTGCTGTTTGAACTTCATGCAGTACCACAGTTCAGCCACTAGATGTCCTACCTGACCACACATAATGTACAGTAAATGTCTCAACAGACAAGCAGGAGGTAGACCAACTCCAACCACCAACCGCAGATAATGATATACTATTATATTAACATATGCTACCATACAGATATTCTACTTGTAATATTAACATACTCTACCATGCAAATTGATTAAACATATGAGATTTCCTCCACATAAAGAAAAGAAAAGTATGCTGCCTGCCAGCATAGGACATGGATGGGTCCCCAGGTGATTGGCTTAATGTGCAACACAACAGTATTTACAGGGTATCTGTACATTTCTAAAGTGTCCATTTAATTACTTTTAAGACCTTTTTAACTGTGAACGCGTTTGGAAAATAGCAAATATACAACGCATGAGCTATTTTTGAAGCCTTGTGAACTTGCAGATTGGCTATTTTCGGAAAAAGAAATCCTTAACCAGATTAAGATGAAACATTTAATGGTGTGCTATTCATTTATTTTTTCCCCCAGACCTCCTGCATCGCCCTGTGTGTAAAGCAGAGGTTTCCCCTGAACACCAACAGAGGAGCTCCAGTCCCGTCCTGGAGGAGATTAAAGACCAGGAGATATTCCAGAGAACCCGGGGGTCTGGCGTGTCAACGAGGACATTACGATCAGTGCAAAGTGGACATAACGAAAGAGAGACGGCGCCTCCTCTCGCCAGCACCTCAACCCAACACATGAAAACACGAGCGGATCGAGTCGAGTACCGTGGAACATCACGACCGACTGGCGACGACGTCCAGCTCCTCTCCTCTGAATCCGACCCTGAAGACAGCGATGATGAGTGGGAGCAGACCAGGGAAGATCAGCCGGCTTCGAACACCTTGCAATCACACCAGACACAGGCTGTGGACGGACAGTTTTTCTCCTGGAGCAACAATGAGCTGTCCCAGGAGGACCCGGCAGCGTCGTCGTCGTCAGAACGAGCTCCCTCCGCGGAAACCCACGCTGGGAGGAAAATATTCAGCTGTACGGTTTGTGGTAAACAGTTTAACCGAAAGGGAAATCTCAACATGCACGCAATGACTCACACGGGAGAGAAACCATTCAGTTGTCCAGTCTGTGGCAAGGGCTTCAGTAGGATGAGTTCTCTGAGGCTACACTGGAGGATTCACACGGGGGATAAGCCCTTCAGTTGTACGATTTGCAGCGACAAACACTTCCTTCAGAAAGCACACCTGCAGATGCACATGCGGACGCACACGGGAGAACGGCCGTTCGGTTGCTCGGTTTGCGGCAAAGCCTTCGGTCAGAGGGGCGACCTGAGCAAACACATGAAGATTCACACCCGGGAAAAACCCTTTAGTTGTACGATTTGCAGCGACAAACACTTCACTCAGAAAGCGCATCTGCAGCTGCACATGAGGACCCATGCTGGGGGAAATTAGTTGCACACTCGGTCAAACGCCCTGTGCATTACAACTGTCACTTTGGCACCACCCTGTGTAACCACTTAGAGCAGTGGTTCTCAACCTTTTCAGGTCACAACCCCTAAAATAATCATATTTTAACTGGGGACCCCCACCCTGACGAGCACTAAGAGTTGAGGCATAACATTTTGTATAACACGGTTCTGTTGTGAAAATAGCAGATCTACATGCTCACAAGGCGTTGTGAGCATGTAGATCGGCTATTTTCACAATTTCTGACTTTAATATTTGACAATTTGGCCAATGTTTAATTTGTCATTTTAGAGGTATTAAAAAGTACTTAAATTGTCACTTTAGAAATGTGCAGATAACCTCTAGCCTATACACGTAAACTGTGTTGGTTTGTTTACTGTTGAGGGAGAGAACAATGTTGCATGTTAATCATCTGAGGACCCCCCACAATAATTTGGGGACCCCGACCCATAGGTTGAGAGCCAATGCTCTAAGATCATGACAAGTTGTATGTCATACGGCTCATTGAAAGAATCAAATTACAGAAGTTATAGAAGGTAGTAATCAAGTTTACTGTAAATATCTACAGTAGGTCAGTTACAATGATTAGAGTTATTGGTATTTGTGACTTACATACGGTACTTATGATTGACAGCCATACCAGGGTACAGGCCGTTGACAAGGGATCTCTTGAGTTCTCATCGTTGATGTTCTTTTCTATCTGCGACCAGGTGTATTTGTGAACAGATTAAACAGATTAAATGTTGACAAACCGTAGCTGCTTGAAATTCATTTAGATATATATGGTGTTTATGTTAATCGTAATCTGAAAAACATTTTAAATAACCTAATCTACAAGATGTAGCTTGAATATTTTCTCATTTTTTTTTAAATGTTATTTTTTTTATGTTTTATGTTTGTTTGTTTTTTGTTTGTTTTTCAAATTATTAACCCATTCAGGCCGGGAACACATTTTAGTGTATTTCAGTACATGTACAGTATGTAGCAACATTTTTGTTTTTGTAGGCTAATTTTTGAATAATATTGTTTTTCAGAAAACTTTTGTTCGATTGTTGAAAACTTGGGTTGTTGAAAAGTGTGATTACAAGGTGCAAACTGGGTGATTGCAATGAAATGTCCATTGGAACCAGCCCACTGCCCACACCCAAATATGGCCTACACTACTGTTACTATAGTATTAGTCATACAATATGTCATAATACTTTCTTGTTGGGCTGATTGGTGTTTGTCACAATAAATACTTCATGAGATGGAAGTGGCTGGATACAATTTACTTAATTTGTCATCCCCGAATCAATAAAACAGCTCAAAACAAAGCAATACAGTTCACAAGTTCTCTTAAATAACAATAAACATTATTCAACAAATCAAAAAAAGCTGCGGTCATACCACAATGATTGATCGATTGCTTGCTTTAATAGCAGTTCACGTAGGAAAAGCACAGCACAGTTCAGATACAAGGTCTACTAATAGGATTTAAAGGACAACTTTGTTTTGTTTTTTACAACAAGGGTTCATATTTTAGATAGTCATTGAGAGATGAGTGTTAAAATGTTATCATTTACTTTTATCGTTTGTGATTTTAATGATTTTGATTTGCATGCATGCCCCCAGGTTGGGGGCATGAATGCAAGTGGCTAAATATGTATTTTTAGACACAATAAGCCCATTCCCAAGATGCACCGCCATCTTTCATGGGCAGATGTGACTTATGGGGGCTGGTAAAAATACATATTTATTTAGCCACTTGTACGCATGCCCCAACTACTGAAATCAAAATACTAAAATGGCTAAAACGATACAAAGCAGTAAATGAAAACATTTTAACACTCATCTTTTCTTTTCTCTAATGACAATCTAAAATATGAACCCTTGTTGTTGTAAAAACAACTGAAGTTGTCAGATTGGGGTCCTTTTGTATACTCAAGTCATGGAGTGAGAAATGAGAAGCTAGTTGAAAACTTTGTAGTCACCAATCAGTTTTATTTAACCATCAACAGCAAATTGGTAAAACAAAACCTTGTGTAGTTTTGGTCATCTAAACCTAATAATGACAATACAGGGTGTGAATTCGGTAAATAAACACCTCTGTTTGCTGTCAGTGAAGTAAATGTGGGTGCAGAATAAATTGTTCCAACAGAAGGTTTTAAACAATAACCTAAATCAGTTGTGTCAGAACCCTGATCATCTTCTAGTACAGGCTGTGACCCCCAAAATAAACATATTTGAACTGGGTACCCCCACCCTGACAAGCACTTGGAATTGTAGGTATTACATTTAATGTGACTCGTTTGGTTCCGCAAATAAATGTTGTGAAAATAGCAGATCTACATGCTCACAACGCCTCACAGTGCGAGGCGTTGTGAGCATGTAGATCGGCTATTTTCACAATATTCGCCTCTTGCTTACTTCATATTTGACAGTTTGGCCAGTTTGGTATCTTGAAAATCCTTAAATTGACACTTTATAAATGTGCAGATACCCTGTATACACTTATGTTGGTTTGTTTACCGTTGAGTGAGACATTTCTTTCTTCTTTTTTTTTTACATTAAGCTAATCATCTGGGTACCCCGCAAAATAATTTGGGGACCCCACTTGGGGTCCCGACCCCAAGTTTGAACCACTGTTCTAGTAGATTCAGTCCCAGTTAAACCCTTTGAACCACAGACATTGGATTCAGTTCAGGACACTATTAATTCAGAAGTTTATATACAAATAGTTTATACAAATAGTTTATATACAAATAGAGAAGGCCTTGAGGTCAAGGCTTATTTTCGAAAACCAGAGAAGCCTCAAACTCCGGAATAAGAGAAGTAAAGCGGAGATGGCATGTCTTGCCCAGACCCATAGAAGAGAGAGTGTTCTGACACTTACGCCGACTCCCATTGTAAGCGTGAAAAGAGGATGTGACGTCACTATTTATTACTGGAGCCTGGTTTTATTCTTAACATAGTCTCGCGAGGCCAGACAGTTGCCTCCGCGATTTGGGCAAATGCTCCTGGCATACAGTCTGGCAAACGGAAATAGAAACGATGAGTGCGAGATAAAGCCGATGTGACGCAACCGCTCCCTTGGTGCAGTAGCAATAACATGTCCTACTGGAAGCGTTATGTCTCCTTTCAACATTTCTGGGGGCGTTATTTCGTCTTTCTCTGGTATTATTGGTGTTACTTCCATGATGTTTTCAAACGTTTTCTTAAACTATACACCCATAGAAAAAATAGGCTGCTCGAATGACTTTGTCTGAGCTATTGTGTTTCTGTTATGTTTCCAGTGGGACTACAGTTCAGAGCAGCAGCGGCTACTTCCGATACTCGCCGTTCGGGAGCTGCCGTTCCATACTCTATATAGCATTCGGAGATTGTGGAATAGTTGTCTGGCTACGCAAGACTATTCTTAACAAGTCTCTGCTCCTCTTCAGCCCAATCCAAGAGGCATTTTCACTCGCTGGTAAGAAAACTAAATCACACCTTTCCCCCCCTTTTAACGCATTCACAGGCCTCTCCAAGTCAATTTAAGTCCATTTTAAAGACAATAAAGTAAATCATTTTAAAGTAAATAAAGTCAATATTCTTACGAGAAACATTAACTAGAGCAGATTACGTGAAATAATAATGTTCAAGCCTAACTTGGAGAGGTCCACGAAAGAGTTAAAAGGGGAGAAAAGACGTGATTTAGTCTACTTACCAGCGAGTGAAAATGCCTTGGTTATAATGGGAGCGGACGGGGCTGAAGAGCAGCAAAGGCTTGTTAAAGACAGGGTGAAATCAAAAACATGTTTTTCACACTTTTAGAGCATATCTGTAGTGATAATATGGCCATACCTAACACTAGATGCCAAAAAATATATATATAATATAGTATATTTATATCAAAGGTCCCTAAATAGGCCATTCTTAATTACTTCCTGTGAACAGAAATTCAAAAAGTGATGACATAGACAGGTCCACTAATAAATAAATGAACCTTTGATTACATTCATCTGTTTGTTTCCATTTCTGGCTCCCATTACTCAGATTTTAAATCCCATCGCCTGAAGGGCTGGTCCCCTCGGATTGGTTCAGAAACACACAGGCTTCCTTTTCAAACTGAAACTTCAAAATAAAATACCCAAAATAGTCATTTCATTGGGTCTTTAAGAATAAAACCAGGTTCCAGCGACGCCACTTCCGGTCTGCGGCGAGATCAAAGCGTGACCCTACTCTCCTGCCTCTAATACTCTGGTCTTGCCATTTCCTTGGAGCCCCCCCCCCCCCCCCTCCACTCTTTGACCTCTGCTAGAGGGAGGAGCATGGAGGGAGCCCACCCATACAGAGGGAGGAGCATGGAGGGAGCCCACCCATAGAGGGAGGAGCATGGAGGGAGCCCACCCATAGAGGGAGGAGCATGGAGGGAGCCCACCCATAGAGGGAGGAGCATGGAGGGAGCCCACCCATAGAGGGAGGAGCATGGAGGGAGCCCACCCATACAGAGGGAGGAGCATGGAGGGAGCCCACCCAGAGATATAAAAACCTAGCTTCTCCGGTGCACTTCATTGGAGCGACCTGTACTGCGGCCGCCATCCCAGGGTAGGCTGACTACTGGCCAATCACAGCACTTCATTTCCGGGACTTTCAATCCAAAGGAGCAGCCCAACTGAAAAAAAAGAAAAAGATGCAAAATGGTAAATGGTGCATCTATATAGAGCTTTTATTCAAAAAGGCGCTTTACATAGATTGTGCATTACATTCACCCATTCACACACACATTCATACACCGATGGCGGAGGAAACCATGCAAGGCACCAACCTGCTCACTGGGGAGCAACTAGGGGTTCAGAGTCTTGATCAAGGACTCTTCGACATTAACTCAGGTGGAGCCCGGATTCTAACTGGGAACCCTTTGGGGACCTTTCGTGCTCTAATGACGGTTTCTCTACCCCTGAGCTACAACAGTTATTACTTAGTAAGTACTGTGTTTGGTGCTGTCTGTTTGCGACCTGATATAATTAACAAGGCGCAAGTTGGCACCTCGACACAGTGCCAACTTGCCCACCCACATACATACAGACCGCAACGAACAGCAATGATTGCAGTAGTATGGCGCACATGTAAGCCATATATGGTCACGAGTGCACAAGGACAAGTTGGCACCTGGACAGAGTGCAGTTTAGTTATTATTATTACCCGGCTTGGTTGAATGCTCTAACCAGTGCAGCCAATTGGAAGAACGGGAAACAAACACGTATTTTCGGCCATGAGCTCCGCTAGCGGATACTCCTTTTCCTTTTTTAATTGTTGTAATTGATTCTAACTCTGAAATAACTTCACTTATTGCTTGTTTTATCATTTTGGCGTTAACTGTTACTCTTGTTGCATCGAGGGCAGCCACTGTTGTTTTGAAAATGCTGTAGCAATGCATCTACATCACCATGTACACATGGACCAATCAGGGGAGGCTTTTCACTTGTTGTGCGGACAGCAGTTGAAACGCAGTCACAGATTGGCCCGATCATTTTCTGATTTCTCATACTCGGTGCCTATAGGCCGAAGTCCAGCCCTGACACTGGGGAAGGAATGAGTGACTGAGCACGTATCAGGGCTGGCTTGCCAGGCTAGAAATAGTACACACTCAAAGGGTAGATTTGAAGGGGTCTACGAAATGGGACAGCCGCTCTGCGCGCCCCAGTGATGTCATCGCACTTGAAGCCTGCACTTTGTAGTGTCCAACCCTCGAATTGAGAAGGGGCTCTTGTCAGGTTGTGGGTCTTTGAAATACATAATTAAACTCTAGGATGCTGAACCAACTAGAAACATTAGAACAGAACTCCGTACCTCTCAGGCTCCTCCTCCTCAAGGCTGCTTTGTGATATGTCATCTATCGCCCGCTCCAGTTCTGGTTTTTCTACCATCGCCCGATCCAGTTCTGGTTTGTCTACCATCGCCTGGTCCAGTTCTGGTTTTTCTACCATCGCCCGCTCCTCCAAACTCCACCTTTGTGAAATGAATACAAAAAAGAGTCACTTTTAATGCACTTGTTTCACAAACAATGGGTCAGGACCCATTTGTGGGTCACAGACAGATTTTTATGGGTCCTTTAATTTTGTTCCTACATTTTTGTTTTTAATTATTATTTCAAAGCATTCTTGAAAAAAATATCCCCCAGTGAAAATTTGCACCTGGAGGCATTTTTCTCTGCTGAATTCTGAAATTGCTGTATCGAAGCACTTTCCCCATGGGATCTGGTCGTAAAATGAGAATTAAAGATGGCTCTAATTCACTTAACTATACAGGGGAAAAAAGACCCCCCCAAAACATATTCTTCAAGTAGCATCTGAGGGGTCTAACTAGGTTTTTTTTTCCATGATTCTGAATCCATTGCAAGCATTTGTTTTGCATGAAAAAACATTCCTTGGGCTAAAAATGGACCCCATAAAACTATGGTTTAGTGTGGTTTAGTGATGAGTCATCACTTTTCACAGTTTTGTATGTATTTCTCCCACTAATAACTTTGTAGGGTTAGGGTGTGTGGATGGGGGAGCTTCAGTCAGAATACCTTTGTAATGTGTGTGGATGGGGGAGCTTCAATCAGAATACCTTTGTAATGTGTGTGGATGGGGGAGCTTCAGTCAGAATACCTTTGTAATGTGTGTGGATGGGGGAGCTTCAGTCAGAATACCTTTGTAATGTGTGTGGATGGAGGAGCTTCAGTCAGAATACCTTTGTAATGTGTGTGGATGTGGGAGCTTCAGTCAGAATACCTTTGTAATGTGTGTGGATGTGGGAGCTTCAGTCAGAATACCTTTGTAATGTGTGTGGATGGGGGAGCTTCAATCAGAATACCTTTGTAATGTGTGTGGATGGGAGAGCTTCAGTCAGAATACCTTTGTAATGTGTGAGGATGGAGGAGCTTCAGTCAGAGTACCTTTGTAATGTGTGTGGATGGGGGAGCTTCAGTCAGAATACCTTTGTAATGTGTGTGGATGGATGGGGAGCTTCAATCAGAATACCTTTGTAATGTGTGTGGATGGAGGAGCTTCAGTCAGAATACCTTTGTAATGTGTGTGGATGGATGGGGAGCTTCAATCAGAATACCTTTGTAATGTGTGTGGATGGGGGAGCTTCAGTCAGAAGAATACCTTTGTAATGTGTGTGGATGGGGGAGCTTCAGTCAGAATACCTTTGTAATGTGTGTGGATGGGGGAGCTTCAGTCAGAATACCTTTGTAATGTGTGTGGATGGGGGAGCTTCAGTCAGAAGAATACCTTTGTAATGTGTGTGGATGGGGGAGCTTCAGTCAGAATACCTTTGTAATGTGTGTGGATGGGGGAGCTTCAATCAGAATACCTTTGTAATGTGTGTGGATGGGGGAGCTTCAGTCAGAATACCTTTGTAATGAGTGTGGATGGGGGAGCTTCAGTCAGAATACCTTTGTAATGTGTGTGGATGGATGGGGAGCTTCAGTCAGAATACCTTTGTAATGAGTGTGGATGGGGGAGCTTCAGTCAGAATACCTTTGTAATGTGTGTGGATGGATGGGGGAGCTTCAGTCAGAATACCTTTGTAATGTGTGTGGATGGATGGGGGAGCTTCAGTCAGAATACCTTTGTAATGTGTGTGGATGGGGGAGCTTCAGTCAGAATACCTTTGTAATGTGTGTGGATGGGGGAGCTTCAATCAGAATACCTTTGTAATGTGTGTGGATGGGGGAGCTTCAGTCAGAATACCTTTGTAATGTGTGTGGATGTGGGAGCTTCAGTCAGAATACCTTTGTAATGTGTGTGGATGGGGGAGCTTCAGTCAGAATACCTTTGTAATGTGTGTGGATGGGGGAGCTTCAATCAGAATACCTTTGTAATGTGTGTGGATGGGGAGCTTCAGTCAGAATACCTTTGTAATGAGTGTGGATGGGGGAGCTTCAGTCAGAATACCTTTGTAATGTGTGTGGATGGATGGGGGAGCTTCAGTCAGAATACCTTTGTAATGTGTGTGGATGGATGGGGGAGCTTCAGTCAGAATACCTTTGTAATGTGTGTGGATGGGGGAGCTTCAGTCAGAATACCTTTGTAATGTGTGTGGATGGGGGAGCTTCAATCAGAATACCTTTGTAATGTGTGTGGATGGGGGAGCTTCAGTCAGAATACCTTTGTAATGTGTGTGGATGTGGGAGCTTCAGTCAGAATACCTTTGTAATGTGTGTGGATGGGGGAGCTTCAGTCAGAATACCTTTGTAATGTGTGTGGATGGGGGAGCTTCAATCAGAATACCTTTGTAATGTGTGTGGATGGGGGAGCTTCAGTCAGAATACCTTTGTAATGAGTGTGGATGGGGGAGCTTCAGTCAGAATACCTTTGTAATGTGTGTGGATGGATGGGGAGCTTCAGTCAGAATACCTTTGTAATGTGTGTGGATGGGGGAGCTTCAGTCAGAATACCTTTGTAATGTGTGTGGATGGGGGAGCTTCAGTCAGAATACCTTTGTAATGAGTGTGGATGGGGGAGCTTCAGTCAGAATACCTTTGTAATGTGTGTGGATGGGGGAGCTTCAGTCAGAATACCTTTGTAATGTGTGTGGATGGGGGAGCTTCAGTCAGAAGAATACCTTTGTAATGTGTGTGGATGGGGGAGCTTCAGTCAGAATACCTTTGTAATGTGTGTGGATGGGGGAGCTTCAGTCAGAATACCTTTGTAATGAGTGTGGATGGGGGAGCTTCAATCAGAATACCTTTGTAATGAGTGTGGATGGGGAGCTTCAGTCAGAATACCTTTGTAATGAGTGTGGATGGGGGAGCTTCAGTCAGAATACCTTTGTAATGAGTGTGGATGGGGGAGCTTCAGTCAGAATACCTTTGTAATGTGTGTGGATGGGGGAGCTTCAGTCAGAATACCTTTGTAATGTGTGTGGATGGGGGAGCTTCAGTCAGAAGAATACCTTTGTAATGTGTGTGGATGGGGGAGCTTCAGTCAGAATACCTTTGTAATGAGTGTGGATGGGGGAGCTTCAGTCAGAATACCTTTGTAATGTGTGTGGATGGGGGAGCTTCAGTCAGAATACCTTTGTAATGTGTGTGGATGGGGAGCTTCAGTCAGAATACCTTTGTAATGTGTGTGGATGGGGGAGCTTCAGTCAGAATACCTTTGTAATGTGTGTGGATGGGGAGCTTCAGTCAGAATACCTTTGTAATGTGTGTGGATGGGGGAGCTTCAGTCAGAATACCTTTGTAATGTGTGTGGATGGGGGAGCTTCAGTCAGAGTACCTTTGTAATGTGTGTGGATGGGGGAGCGTCAGATGCAGTTTGTCTCGGAGGTAGTCGTAAGCTCGTGGACCGAGTCGATGCAGAGTGTGGGCGAACTCTTTCTGGTCCTTGGTGAACTCATGGCCCTGCTTGGACAGGAGCTCCATCGGCACGTCTGAAATTCAGTTAGCACATAGGAATGTGACAATATGCAATATTATCGTTTATCGTGATAAAAAACACTCGCGATAATCGTATCGTGGAGATTTAATTTATCGTGATATCGTCCTCCGTCATGCACTGCTATCAATTCACCTTTTATTTGCTGAGCTGCATATCCTGTACCACTTAAACCCTCTATAATTAGTAAAAGGTACTTATAATATACTTGATAGTCTTTTTTTCACTTTCTATCATATGTCTTTGCCAAAAAATAGCCAATCTGCAAGCTCACAACACGTCACAACGCGATGCGTTGTGAGCTTGTAGATCTGCTATTTTTTGGCAAATGTTCCACCCCAGGATAATGGATTTTGATTAGCGCAATAATATCGTGAATCATTGTTTCTTTGGTCACAATAATCGTGATATGAAATTTTCATATCGCCCCCTCCCTATTAGCACAAACCAGTTAGGAAGTAGAGGAGATGGGACATTCGCGAACGAGTCGAGTCTTTTGTAACAGCTCTATGAATTGAACGATGGGATCTGGTTCGCAGTAGGGAGCTGCTCCTTTTTTTTGATGAAGGGGAGTAAATTCTTTACTTAAGTAAAAGTATCAATACTGCAACGTGGAAATACTCTGCCACGAGTAGAAGTTCGGAATTAAAATGTACTTGAGTAAAAGCACATAAGTATTGGAATCAAAATGTACTTAAAGTACCAATAGTAGTAGTAGCACTCATTATGCAAAATGTCCCATTTCACAAGTTTTCCAATGAATAAAATATAGAAAAAACATTTGAAAAACATTTACAAGATCATAATGGGTCGCATCGCAACGCATTGTGAGCTTGTAGATCGACTATTTTCACATGGCGGAAATTTATAAATGGCCGAAAAGTGATGTATATAGGGTTGAAGTGATCAAGAAACTAGTAAAATGATCCAGTCTTTTGAACAGCTCTTTGAAAGGAACGGATCCCAGAGATCCAGCTCAATTCAAAGAGCCATAAATCCCATCTCTATTAGGAAGTCCCCTTGAAATGATAAGAAAGCATCTCAAACTAGTCGAATAAAAAACATTTGACCATAATATAAATAACATTGAAAGTAGAATTTTCATTTTACCAGAGTAGTAATCAAGCCTGGCTTTCAGTTCTTCGTTCAGGACGTTCCTCTCCCGTATGTCCTCCAGGAGATTGGTCACCTAGTAGGGGTGGGCGATATGGAAAAATACAATATCACAATATTTTCCCAAGCAGAAGCTGTATCACGAATCGATACACGATTTTATCACGATTCTTTTTCACGTTGGTTTTCATGGTTATTTTTCAAGTTACTAGTTAAAAACTAGACTCTCTGGGTTCATTTTGGGAGGTCTAAATTGAACTTTACAAGTATGTAAAGACCTTGACATTTTAAAGTTTGAGAACTACTGATTTAGACCAAAATGCAGGTTTAAATTGAATTCTGCAATGAATCGGACTAACGATTAAACAGGATTTTTTACAAGGCTCTCTCAATTGTATCACAATATATATACGATACCTCTGAAAGGGCATATCGTGGAGACATTGTATCGTCTCAACGATAATTATCACCATATCGCCCACACCTATCACCTAGTCAGAGAATGTTATCACAATAATGTCACCTAGTCAGAGAATGTTATCACAATAATGTCAAATCTGAGAATAAATTCCTTACCAAGAAATGTCTTCACCAATGTGTGTGTAAAGGTGTCTAGTAAGTAACACATCAAACAAAGTGTGAAATTCAAAATTCATAGCATACATTTTTACAGCTGCTGAGCTGAAAGTTGGGCTCCCCAGGGCCGTAGGGCGTCTAATCGGCGCTCTAGGCGAGATCTCTCGAATGCGCCCCCCCCCCCCCCCCCCCGCGGGAGTGGGGGGCGCATTCGAGAGATTTTTGCGGGTTTTGCCGTGAATTTAGTCGGTTTTGGGCCGGTTTGGATGACTGTTCAATAATATGACATTTTCTCGGGTTTTGGCGTGATTTTTGGGTCAGGTTGGGTGGCTCATTAACTTTTTTTTTATTTTATTTGTTACAAAAATGGTCAACAATGAACAGCAGACTGTGTACAAGGCAAGCGCGCTGGATAAACCTAATAAGCACGCACACACATACTTTTAGTTGACCTTGTACCAGTGATTTGTACTGTCATGAAACTGTACCTTTTCCTATTGCAAACGTCTAATACATTCTTCAATGTTCAATCAATCAATGGAAATTAAATGCACAGCGGCAGATCCAGCAATATAAATTAATTCAGTTTCTCTCACCTATCACCAATGACGATTATGACGTGGTTCTGTAACTGCTGTTCACATATTCACATTTGGGTGAATTTCTCAATGAAGGGATCATAAAGAGTATTACTTTTAAGTTCCAAAAGCCAGGGAGGAATGAGGTGACAACTAAACACGTTAATTTAGCCTTACGGCGACGTTACTTTCACGGTTTTAAAACAACAAACGGGTTCAAAGTACTGCTATCAACTGGCACGCAATACTTGCCACTTCTGATACCATGTCGAGTAGTTTATACTTTGTTGTAATAACGGAGTGTCCACACCATAGAGTTATACACAGTGTTGTTGTGTCCGTTTATTAACTCACTCCCCCGGAGCCCCAGTGCCCACACACAAAGGTTCCTACCAACAGTAGGTCCTAATACTACACAGTGCCACTGGACAGTCTGGACTGGTCACAATCATGATCATTCGCATGACAATTTATTTCTATTTATTTATTTATTTGTTATGTATGTAACACTGGCCAAGGAAGGCCAGCCAGGCTGCGCCGGGTGAGCCCAGCCCAGGCTGTGCACTGCTGAGCGATCGGCGCCCCCTAATGAAGAGTGCGGGGTACTACTAGTACCAATTTCATTCATATCGCCCTGCTGCGACTTAGCGCAGCCTGCCTCTGTCCCTCTGATGCTCGACTCGAGTTTTTATGATTGATAATAAAAATGTTATTTTGACCCACATAAGCAACTGGATCGTCTGGGTGAGATTAACCAATAGAGGGGGCGCCGATTATTTTATTTTATTTTTTTAATAAAAAAAAATAAAAAAAGATTAATAAAAAAAAAAAAAAAAACACTCCATTTCGGCAGGCGCCCCATTGAGATCGGCGCTCTAGGCGACCGCCTATACCGCCTATAGCTAAAAACGGCCCTGGGCGGCTCCCATTGACTTTCTATACACTATACTACTGGAAGAAAATACGCAGAAAAAGTATCTGCTTTAAGTAAGATGTGAGGGGTCTAACTATGTGTCTGTCATGATTCTGAATCCATGGCAGGCATTTATTTTGTAAAAAAAAGAAAAAAAGAAAAAAAAACATTCCTTTGGCTAAAAATTGCCCCCACAAAACTGTGAAAACTCATCACTAAACCATCATTTTGTGGGTCAGTTTTTAGCCCAATTTTGAATGTCAAACTCTGTTAGATGTGTTACTAGACACCTTAGGGTTAGGGTTAAACACATTGGTGAAGACATTTCTTGGTAAGGAATTTATCCCCAGATTGTATTACTATCCCCTGACTAACCTTCTTCTTCGCTAGCTGTTCTCTTGACTTGGAGTTCCTCAGGTCTTGCTTCAGGCTCTTGGCCGTGGCCATGGCATCCATGAGTTTGGCCTTCAGGCCGTCCAGAGTTCCAGGCAACGCATAGGAGTGATCCTAGGAGGAAGAAGAAACGTTACAATATTACTAGGGCTGCCACCATAGGAGTGATCCTAGTAGGAAGAAGAAACTTTACAGATTACTAGGGCTGTCACCATAGGAGTGATCCTAGTAGGAAGAAGAAACTTTACAGATTACTAGGGCTGCCACCATAGGAGTGATCCTAGTAGGGAAGAAGAAACTTTACAGTATTACTAGGGCTGTCACCATAGGAGTGATCCTAGGAGGAAGAAGAAACGTTACAATATTACTAGGGCTGCCACCATAGGAGTGATCCTAGTAGGAAGAAGAAACTTTACAGATTACTAGGGCTGTCACCATAGGAGTGATCCTAGTAGGAAGAAGAAACTTTACAGATTACTAGGGCTGCCACCATAGGAGTGATCCTAGTAGGGAAGAAGAAACTTCACAGTATTACTAGGGCTGTCACCATAGGAGTGATCCTAGGAGGAAGAAGAAACTTCACAGTATTACTAGGGCTGTCACCATAGGAGTGATCCTAGTAGGAAGAAGACACTTTACAGTATTACTAGGGCTGTCACCATAGGAGTGATCCTAGGAGGAAGAAGAAACTTCACAGTATTACTAGGGCTGTCACCATAGGAGTGATCCTAGTAGGAAGGAGAAACTTCACAGTATTACTAGGGCTGTCACCATAGGAGTGATCCTAGGAGGAAGGAGAAACTTCACAGTATTACTAGGGCTGTCACCATAGGAGTGATCCTATCCTAGGAGGAAGGAGAAACTTCACAGTATTACTAGGGCTGTCACCATAGGAGTGATCCTATCCTAGGAGGAAGGAGAAACTTCACAGTATTACTAGAGCTGTCACCATAGGAGTGATCCTAGGAGGAAGAAGAAACTTCACAGTATTACTAGGGCTGTCACCATTATGACATTTTACAAGATGATTAATTTTCACTCTAATAATTTGATTGATTGGTTGATTTATTGATTGATAGAAGACTGTATTAGAAGTTTGCATAGGAAAAGGTACAGTTTCATGACGGTACAGTTCACTGGTACAAGGTCTACTAAAAGGAGATCCTAGAAAAGACTAAGCTTATTTCCACAGGAAACCATTTAAGTATCTCATATAACATTGAATGACAGACGAATAGAACACAGTACTATGCAGTAGATATGTAAAGAAAAGAAAATGAAATAACAAAAAAAGAAAACAGTAAGTCTAAACAAACAGTAAGTATATACAAAATAATTGTGATTAATGATTTAATTGTGATTTTGTCATTGACAATTACATTTCTGTTTGGCTTTTAGTCTTTGAAGTTACACATGGCAGATATGACACATAGCCTGAATATGCAAAGAAATGACTGACATATTTGACAACTTTATACTTAAAAAATAACATTGTTACTAGTGGGAATAGCCAAACTACAAGCTTGCAACGCGTTGTGAGCTTGTAGATCTGCCATTTTCACATTTTCTTTTTAATGTTTGAAAATATATTAACATTTTTCAACATGGAAACCATTATGACGATTGTGACAAAATAATTGTGATTATGTGAAATAACTAGATGAAGGGAGGCGCTATAAATGCACCATTAACCATTTAGGGATGCATATTTAACAACAGCCTGTTTCACTGTGTAAACAAAAATATGAGTGCGTCTGAAACAGTGACAGAGGTTTCAAAGTGTAACCAAACAACAACAACAACAACAACAACAAGAAATGAAAGAATACCTTGGTAATGTGTGGTGATGGGGGAGCTTTCAGGTCTCTCTCAGGTAGTTGTGGAGGGTGTGGGTGTGGGGCCGGGCAGACTATCTCTGGTCCTATGAGCACTTGTTGATACCCACTGCTGCTTTGGATGTAGCAAATACTCACAACATTATGAGTGTTAGTCTCTTGGCACTGCTGCTGAGGAGGACCAGTCACTGACAGACTCTCTTCAGTGTCCTTTGACGTTTGTGCGATCAGGCTTTTTACGGCCTAAAAATGGATGAAACACCACTTAAAAAAACGGTTCAGAAAGGAGGAAAAAATAAAACTGTTTACTAGCTTTACTAACTAAGTGTTGGCACCCTTGCATTTGTAAAACAGGAAAAAAAATCTTCCAGGAGCTTGGCAAATGAAAACATATTTTGCATCAACATACAGTATTTGGTTTGCAGAGGAACACAACATAAAACCAAAATAAATACAGAATCCTAGCTCATTCTACACAGAAATTTGCATAAATACTTAAATACACTGTACTTGAATTTCAAGCAGGCTGTTCACCTGGAACTCATCTGTGGTGAGTCCAGGTTGACTTTAATCTTTAAATGGAGTAAATCCCTCATTCTGCTGTTTTGTGTCACATACTGAGCATGTACCAAATAAAAAAGGAGAGAATTGTCAGGAGGTCAGATTGTATCCAAGCATGGACATATACAATCTGAAGGCTCCAAGTCCATATCCAGAGACCTTGATGTTCCGTCACTGTGCACAATCTAGACCATTGTGTGTTGTATTTTTATTTATTATTTTTTTTTAACAAATGCAAGGGTGCCAGTACTTTTAGCCACGACTGTACAAACAAGAATCATGGATATCTATGAACGTGTTTAGCCTAATGACACACTTACTCTTTGAGGATGAGGAGAGAAGCTGAAGACGGATGGCACGGCTCCCTTTCTAAGCCGGACGAAGTCAGCTTCACCTGCCCTGTAAAGGTCATCCGCCTTGAAGTGGTCACTGCACAGCGAGGAGTTGCGAGTGGCTTTCCAGTCTTTCCTTCGCAGAGCAACTTCCCATTGCCTCCTCAGCTTCTTCTCTGCGGGGAACCTTCAAGAGAAATGAGAAAGATTAGTGAATGAATGAATGTATTGCAGACTCATGGTCCAAAGAAAACGAATACATACAACAATGAACATTATAAAAAACTGTCCAAATTGAACATGTTACACAGGCATTTGTGACAGTTATTATCAGGCCTGGAATGTTGTCATTTTAGGGGCAAGGCCACTTGGCCTTTTGTGTTGTCCATTTTTTGAGGGCCCAAAGGCCAAATGCCAGGGCAGGAAGGCCATCAAATAAAACAAGATTTTAGTCCATTGCAGTGATGTTACTAGGTTTTCAATGTAATGGGTCCCGGGACCCACAGGTGGTCATTCAAATGGGTCCCAGAAAAGTTTTATGAGTCCTCAATACAATGTTTTCGAGCGCTGTGAGCTTGTAGATCGGCTATTTTCAAAATGTTTGCCTATTTCTTATATTTATTTTACAATTTGGCTAATGTTTGAACTTAGAACTAGGATTTCTAAATACACTAGGCTACAGACACCCATTTAATTATATTTATATCACTGGGACCCCAATTTATATGAAATCTTAAAATACTAGAGTACAAATGGAACAGGTCCATTTGGTTCCATTTGTTCACCGAGTTACAGACCCATAAAGTTCTATTTGGTTCCTAACTATCATTTATCTGGGGACCCCCTGGAACTCCCTCAAGGACCCAGGACCCCACTTTGAGAACCACTAGTGAAAATAGTTTTTAGCTGTTCCAGGTTTAACTGATAATAAATCTTTACAGTGTTTATCTTACACAATACATTAAAAAACGAATTAAACTATCTAAACTAATATAGCAACTTAAGTAGAAGAAGTAAATTATTTTAACATGGACTCCAATGGAGGCGCATCTCCGGGAACCCAGGACCATGACATGAATGAGTCCCTGGGCGACTTGAATGAGTTTTTGATGCGGGATGCGCACGTAATGACATCACTGCTATCTATACTATAATTTTGCGAATGTCTGAGTGAGTGAGTGAGTGAGTGAGTGAGTGAGTGAGTGAGTGTCTGTCTGTCTGTCACAGCGTTTCTCCTCGGTGGCTGGAGCAATTGATCTGAAATCGCATCACCATCAGCATATGAACACACCTGACATAACTGTGAAGCCCGTTTGTCACTTTCACAAATCGTATGCTGTATATTAGCATTTTTATGGTGTATCTATATCTATTTAGCCTACAGTACCTTTTGTGACCACACATGTTAAGGGAGGGGCGCTGTTGTTCAGGCCATGCACAATCACACACACACCCACACACACACACACACACACACACACACACACACACACACACACACACACAAACACACACACACACACACACACACACACACGGGGTATTTACATTCTGATCAATGCTCAGCCCTGCACCAATCAAAGTCACTGGATTGGTTTAAAGATGGGGACTCGGGGGAGTTAAGATTACAGAATCTCAACAAAAGACACTGGTGTCTACATGACAAGAAAGAGATACCGGTGTCTACTGTCTACATGTTGACAAAAAAGACAAAGGAGAAAATGATGCAGTCAGCTGGGTGGGGCATTAAGGCCACTGTGGCCTCAGGTCATGCCATTGGTTTGAGGGGCAACGGTGGCCATGGCCTTCATGGCCTCCATGAAATTCCTGGCCTGGTTATTATAAATACAAGCTCTTAAGCCAATTCCTGGCCTGGTTATTATAAATACAAGCTCTTAAGCCAATGAATGCCTTGAGGAATATCTAGTCTAGTGCAGCTCTTCACAGGGTTACTTACGCTGACAATGATGCTATTCACAGACTCATCCAAGTGGCACATGAACCTATGCATTAAGTTACGGAGAACTGCTTGAAAAGTATTACAGGTAACTCTTGCAGCTACAAACATTTTGCTCGCACTGCACCATCTCAGCCTTTGATGCCCATGGCATCATCATCATCATTATAATAAGCCACTTGAAGTTTCTGATACTTGCTTTTCTGTAGCGTGACCACAGAAAGGTAGCGTAGAGTGGTGTGTGCAGTAAGCACTAACAAACAGAGTGATCCTAACTGCTTCTCAGGAATACCAGAAGAGTCGCCGGAAAAGAAACTCGCCTGGGCTGATGGTTTATGCCTTTTGATTGATTGATTTTGGATAGGGGAAGGTACAGTTTCATGACAGTACAGTTCACTGATACAATGTCAACTAAAAGGAAACTTGGGTAAGGCAAGGCTTATTTGTTATTTTCCATTGAGATCTTTAATGTCCTTATATACCTCTGTAAACTATGCCTAAAGGTTAGCCCTAACCTAAAACCTTATTCCTAACCTCAGTAAAACGGTGTTCCTAATCTTAACTCAGAAAGATATGCGTAATCCTAAAGTTATTTCTAACCTTATTCTCAGTCAAACAAATACCAGTTAGGTTACCCTTCTGAGCACATGCTGGATTTCTGTGCAATAGTCTGTGATTAATATCATCATCATCCGTCATTTGCTCTGTAATAAAATGTCCAAGATATGTGACTTTACTACAGACTGAGAGGGGTTAGTGACATTCACACTGTACGCAACACCACAACATGAAAAGAAGTGTCTACTACAGTACTCCAACATAGCTAACATATACAGATCCTTCTCGAAAAATTTGAATATTGTGTAAAAGTGCATTTTCTTTAAACTTTCATATATTTCTTGAAACTTTCATATATTCTAGATACATTGGACACTCAGTGAATTATTCCAAACCTTTTTTTGTTAAAATCTCATGAATATCAAAAGTTCATATTTCAAATATTACACAAAACCACTCAAAACAAGGATTTATATTAAAAGAAATGTCAACCTTCTTAAGTCAGAGTTGCTTGAAGTCCAGTGGGAAGTTTCCGAAGTCAGTTATGATTTGAAGTGCTATGGCATCTGCAATGCTTTTACACACAATATTCTAATTTGTCCCACACTTCTCCCCCTCTACTCTACTCTAAGCATTTTGGCTGAAAATAGACCATTTATTAAGCTCACAACTTCCCAACTACTGTAGCTTGTAGACATTAAGTTAATCATCTGGGGACCCCCCAAAATAAATTTGGGGACCCCCAGACCACAGGTTGAGAACCACTGAGGGAATGTGGGAAGGGGACCTACGTCACGTGATTCACTGTTTGGCCCGGCAAATACTCTGTGTCTCAAGTTGAGACACAGAGTTGAGACTCTCAACTCTCAAATGGTATGATTATTATTGGCAGTTTTCATTTTGCACCAGATGATCAGGGGTTGTTGTTGCAATAAGGTGAACTACAGTTGAAGTATTGTCAACACGTCACCATATGTTGCGCAGTGACAACATAAACCCCATAAATCAGGGGTCTTCAACGTTTTCAGGCCAAGGACGCCTTAATTGAGAGAGATGAGATGAAGCAACCTTATCAGATTCCATATAGTTTCACAGCACAATCATCAGTGCGTTTTGGATTCATATAACAATTTTCACATATTTAACCACTTGAACCGTCAACACATAATAAACTTGACCTTTCACTCTGTACTTAGTCTGCTCTTTTTTTTCTTTTTTTTACTACTGCATAGTACTGTGTTCTATTCGTCTGTCATTCAATGTTATATGAGATACTTAAATGGTTTCCTGTGGAAATAAGCTTAGTCTTTTCATGGATCTCCTTTTAGTAGACCTTGTACCAGTGAACTGTACCGTCATGAAACTGTACCTTTTCCTATGCAAACTTCTAATAAAGTCTTCAATCAATCAATCAATCAATCAATCAATCAATCAATCCTCTACACCAAACCTCTTTGCCGAAAATAGCAGATCTACAAACGCATTGTGAGCTTGTAGATCTATTATTTTTGGCTAAAGTTCTCAGAATATGGACGCTTGGGTTCAAGTGGTTAAAAATAAATGTTTCTATCACTCAAAGATTTGGAGGACCCCCTTGTAGTAACTCTGAGGATCCCCTAGGGGTCCCGGACCCCCTGTTGAAGACAGAAGACCCCTGCCAATGCTGCCATACATGTTTAACTACGTGTTGTGTAGGCTCTGCAATGAAAGCTGTGTTGTTTCGTTGTCACTCACCGGCTGTGGCCTTAAGCTAGATGCAGAATAGACCCACATTTAGAGTGAATATTTTAACTCAAATCTTTGCTTCTGGGGGTCCTTGGAACAACATATTTTGAGATGGGGGTCCGCGGCCAAATACATATCATTTTGGGGGTCCTTGACATGACAAAGTTTGAGAACCACAGACTGCTATAGCTAAATACGTTTATTTTTCTTTATTTTTCTCATAAAACTGTTCATACTTTGTCATGTCAAGGACCTCCAAAATGATATGTATTTGGCCCCATCTCAAAATGTCCCTTGTCCAGGGACCCCAGAAGCAAAGATTTGAGTTTATTAAAAAAAAAAAGATATTAAAAACATCTATTCTGCATCTAGCTTAAGGCCTCAGACTCGTTACGCCAGGTCGTGTTTTCACCCGAATACAACATGGCCGTATGTTGCGTCTCAATAACATAAATAATACAACTAAAACGTGTTCAATAATCTTACCTGTGGAAGGTCAGTCCCCGCCGTCTGCCCTCCCGGCTGAATCTGTTCTTGCAGCCCCACGCTGAACAGGAGACCACCATGTCTGAAGATGTTTAAAGTGCAGTAAGAGACGATATAGTTTGTTTTCTGGAACAGAGATGTACAAAGCTGTAAAAACGACAAGGCGGAAGTACGGATGGCAAGAGGAATGGATTCCATTCTGCCATCTAGTCCATGGCTCACTACTGCCACCTACTGGATGACAACTGCCTAGATCAGGGGTCTTCAACAGGGGGTCCGGGACCCCAAGGGGGTCCTCAGAGTTACTACAGGGGGTCCTCCAAATCTTTGTGTGAAAGAAACTTTTTTCCCCTGCTTTTTTATATTAACCAATTGAACCCTAGCGTTCATATTCGGAGAACTTTAACCAAAAATAGCAGATCTACAAGCTCGCAACGCATGGCAACGCGAGGCGTTGTGACTGTGAGCTTGTAGATCGGCTATTTTCGGCAAATAGCTTTAGTGTAGAGGGGGAAAAGAGCAGAATTAGTACAGAGTGAAAGGTCAAGTTTATTAATTAGCCCTATTCACGACCCGCCCACTCAGCATCCCCCGGGTGCTGAAGTCCCGTTTTGAAGGGGTAAATCCTACCATAGCCTATGGAGTTAGCACATGTAGCCCGGGTGAGAAATTAAGGGGTTAAACTTAATCTCTAATGACTGAGGAGAGTACAGGGTTAAAATAAATGAGTCTCTATGTCTTAATAAAGAAATTAAGAATGGAAAAATAGACCAAAAGTAATTTAGTTGAAAAATAAGTGCTTAACTGAGGTTAACTTAAATAAAGATAAAGAGCCAAGCAGGTTTAGGTATTGGGTTTTCATATGGGATGTAAACCATGAACTAAGCAAAGACTACGGAGTGTTCCTTTATGTGGTGTGAATGTGTGCATGACTGGTGTTAGGGATTGGATGCCAGGGGTGCCAGTCAGGCCTGTCAACTCTCCTGGATTTCCCAGGAGTCTCCTGGATTTTGAACCCCTCTCCTGGGAGTCTCCTGGATTGGCAAATCTCCTGGATTTCTCCTGGATTTTGTATCAAACTCCCAAAATTCACCAGAACACAGGAAATTACATCTACTATGTTAAAATTTTTCTGGGGGAGGACCCCCAGACCCCCCGCTTTAGGGGTGGGGGCAATGGATGCAAGAAAGATCATACAGATATTCACTTAAGTAATGACTTAAAGATGAGAAATCATTATTAAAGATGTCCTTTTGCTTCAGTCATCAAATCTGTACAACAACATTTGGCATTTTAAGGCTGAAATTGTACCCATGCTAGTAAAGTAAGCCTGATAAATGTATCAAACATGCACAAAATTCAACAGAACACAGGAAAAATATATCTATTAATACGTTTTGGGGAGAGGACCCCCCAGAACCCGGTTGGGGAGTTCCGCGCGCCCCCCAAAAATAAATCTCCTGGATTCTGACAGTCCAATGTTGACAACCCTGGTGCCAGTCAGAACCACCTGCGGTTATTGGCCGTGGGAGAGAGAAGCGGGCAAAAGGAGGAAGAGACAGGTAGATGGAGGAAGGACAGAGAAGAGACAAGAGGTGACTTTTTTGAAGAAAAAGAAACAGATATCAAAGGACGTGTTAGCACTGTGTTACAGTAGTTTTCAGTGAAACTACAGGTTATAGTTGCCGTGGACACGTTACGTGTTTGGATATAAGGACGTTGCGGTGCGAAAACGCTGAATAGAAGTGTGTCAGCGTTTGCAAGTGGAGCGTGGTTGTCTGGCCGGAGAAGAACGCCATTGTCGAGACGTCGGCTTGGAGAAGACTGTTCCGGACCGGGAGTCCAGCTCCGCGACCGTTGGAAACGTCTGCCGTTCCAAGTACTGTATCCACGGACTGTTTCCACAACTTCTACAGAGAACTGTGAGTTGAACTGTGTCTGTTTGGAACCACTGTGAGGATCGGATTCACCGCATCGCGGGAGCAACACACAGGCCTGCAACGTGGGTGGTAGTGTGTATGTGTGTGTGCGTGCGTGCGTGAGTGCGTGTGTGGGCCCACAGTGTATGTTTTATGTTTATTTTATTTTCATTATCAAGTTCATGGTTAAAGGTTGAGTTCATGGTTTGATGCTGCAGATACTTTGAGATAAGTGTTTTGAAGGGAATTCATATAGTCAGGGAGAGAGAGGGAATAATTCAGGGGTTTGAGAATTATTGATTTGGTTTACAGTGTGATACACCATACAGTTAATAGTTGGCTACTAGGGCTGTGATTATTGTGTTACAGTGTTCATTTTGGGGTAAAGCCAATTAAATCTGCATACCTTTGAATGGTTCTGATATAAGCCTTAAAGGTTTACATTTATAGGCTAGCTTTATTCTGAAAGGCTACACAGTCTGGTGTGATATTTTGTTGTTCAATTCATACTTTTTCATTTATTTATTTACATTTCATTGTTTATTATTTTATTGCATTTAAAAGGGAACATTTCTATACACTTTAAAAAATATATATATATTAAAACATTTCATTAAAAGTTGATTCCCTTAAATTTAAAAACGTTGTCTGGGTCAAGTATTTTTAAGTCAGTTATTTCCAAACTGCATTTCTACTGTGAATGTTATTAAAACTCAAGGTAACCGGTTGTTTATTAGCAGGGTACGGGAAGTGTCACCCACTACAGGTAAACCTTTGTGGTAGCTACCTAGATAGTACGAACTCAGAGACACACCCCCACATAGGCTGTTGGGGTGCTACATAAATGGAGGCACTGCTGAGATCAAATTAATTTTAATATTAAAGCAGACCCAGACAACAATAAAAATAGTGATTAAAAAAGTTTAAAAAGTGTTTATTGAAAAGTTCTTACTGATAGGATTTAAAACCTCTTAAAATTTCGACACAGTCAAACGGTATAGTAGTATACACAAAGGACTCAATGGCACAACTGCAGCACTGGTGTAAAGGAGAAGGCCTTAACCCCTTGCACGCCCTGTTGGTCAAAGACGTCCCAGAAGAAACTGAGAATGATTTAATTGAAAAAACCTTGCAGTCCATAAAGTCTCTTGGACGTGTTAGGGTCCGAGGAAGAATGTATGACCCTCAGTGTAAAGGGCTAACTGTCTTATGTGAATGCAAAGAGCCCGTTAACACTAAAGCCATTCCATTAGATGTGTTACCAGATGGCGGTAATACGCCATGGAGGATTTTTGGACCCTCTGATGAAAATCCGACCGGGGCGCCTGGTCAAGAGCCACAGTCACCTAGTCCTGCTTTTACACTCCAAGCTTCCACACCGGAAGATATTATTAGAGCAGTGGGAGATCTAATGCAGAGAACATGCAAGCCCCCCAGTGACAGTGGTTTATACCGGAGGCTGCGACCTTTCTCTGGTGTCATCCCCACACCACCTGGGGAAGAGCAGTTGGATAGCTGGATTGAGCAAGCTCGACTCATGATTGAGGAGTGTGATCGATCAGACAAAGACAAGAGAATGAAGATAATGGAAAGTGTAAAGGGTCCTGCCCTAGAGATCCTGCAAGCGGTTCGTTTCAACAACCCCGAGGCAACTCCTACCGAGTACATCGATGTGATAGAGAACACATTTGGCACTGTTGAAACGGGTGAAGAACTTTATTTTTCATTCAGAATGATATGTCAGCAACCAAGTGAGAAGCTTTCAGCATTTCTGAGGCGAATGGAGAGAGCTCTGAACAAAGTCATTCAAAAGGGAGGTTTGCCAACTACCTCTGCAGATAAAGCACGCCTTGACCAGCTGATAAAAGGAGCCAATAGGTCCTCTGACATGATGCTCCTGAATCTCCGCCTTAGAGAACGCAGAGATAAACCGCCTAACTTTTTGCAGCTGTTAAATTTGATCCGGGTTGAAGAGGAGTATGAAGCCTCTCGTCGCAAGCTTAACCCCCTCAAATCAGTACATGTCAAAACTGTCATGGCACCAGCAGAGGGGGACATCAAGGATCTGAGAGCAGAAATACAGGAACTGAAAGCCCAAGTCACTGAGCTTACAGCCTCACCAACAGTACAACCCTCTTCGCAACACTCGGCACGACTTGCTCCAGAACAGTCCGTCACCACTGAGGAGGAAGACTCGGGTGAAGATAAAGATCTCAAAGCGTTAAAGAAGGAGGTGAAAAAACTGAGGAAACGGGTCTCAGTTATGTCAGTCAGACCTACTGCAGTATCCCAACCAGCACAACCGGCGCAAGAGCCTTCCCCCCCGTTTCAGCGGCAGAGAGTTCCGGCGTCAAGGGACTCAAGTAGGTTCTTCTGCTACCGATGTGGTGAAGATGGACATATTTCTGCAAAATGTAGTGCTCCAGAAAATTATCAAAAGGTCATACAGAAATTGATCCGTTCTCCAGCAAGAGCCGTTGGCCGCCGCGTCCACGTCCATGGACGCGGCCGTGGACGCGTCCATGGACGCGGACGCGAAAAAAATGTCCGTGGACGCGAGGCCGCGTCCACGGACGCAAACAGCCGGCCGTCCCGGCCGTGGACGCGGCCGTGGACGAGGCCGTGGACGCAGACGGCCGGGGACGCGGCCGTGGACGAGGCCGCGGACGTGGACGCAAACGGCCGGCCGTGGACGAGTCCATGGACGAGGCCGCGAAAAAAAGGCAGCGAAAAAAAAAAAAAAAAGTGTCTATTGTATGTATTTTTTGATGGAGAATTCAAATATGACCTTCTTTTTTGCATAGGACAACTCTAACCTGCATCAATTGGTATTTTATAATTGCCAATTGTACCCTATCCATCTGAAAAACAAATTGGATGTCTATTGTATGTATTTTTTGATGGAGAATTCAAATATTACCTTCTTTTTGGGATAGGACAACTCTAACCTGCATCAATTGGTATTTTATAATTGCCAATTGTACCCTATCCATCTCAAAAACAAATTGGATGTCTATTGTATGTATTTTTTGATGGGGAATTCAAATGTTACCTTCTTTTTTAGATAGGACAACTCTAACCTGCATCAATTGGTGCATCAACCTACTATCTATCTATCTATCTATCTATCTATCCATCTATCCATCTATCCATCTATCTATCCATCTATTTATTTATACTTCACCTTTAGTCCAGAAGAGAGTTCAGCATCAGGAACTTGCACACATGGAACTGTGTCATGACTGTGTCATGGAGCTAAAACAGGGCTATGTTAAATACTCAAAATGACTCTGATGGACCAATCAGGGTGGTGGTGGGGGGAGGGATCAACAATAGACAGAAACTGGATAATGCTTTGTTAACTGTCCCACCTAAGTCCCTGCTAGTCTGAACAAACATCACCTTCCCTCTCATAACACTACTACTACTACATTTATATAAAGCTGCTCTTGCATTTGAATTCAAGTCTGACACAAGTTAAGGTTAACTTAGGTAGTATTTCATTTTGCTGGCTTTTAGGGTCTGTGTGTGAGTGTGTAGGCTCACAAATTATTATAATTGTCATTAAGTGACTCTATCTATCTATCTATCTATCTATCTATCCATCTATCCATCTATTTATTTATACTTACTGTTTACATTTTCTATAAATATTTATTTCTATATAAAACTCAGTTGTGTGGAGTTATTGTGTGCCTTTTCTTGTAGCTAAAGAGTCCATTTGTTCACTAGACATTAAGTCAAGGTTACTATTTTGAGTTGAAGCTAAGTGTTTTATTGCTTTGTGGTTTAACATGATTTAAAGGGCAAATTCATTGTTATGGTTACTTTAGAAGACTGCTTTTGCATTCATGAGTTAAAAAGAGAGCCAAGCTAATTCAAAGAGTTAAGTTAAAGGAACACAAAACATGACCTAACTCGCTGCCATTGGACAGACAGTTACAACATAGGCCTACTCTTATCTTTCACAGAACAGACAATTATCATTTGTTTTATCTATTTGAGACTATGTAGCTGCTCTATGGGAAATAGAGCATTATATCAGCCTATTCAATTGATAATGACCAATGGGTGCCAGTTTCTAAGTAGTTAACCATATTAACATAACAATATATGTGGCCTAGACATGGATATTGCCCAATCAACTCGTAATCTACAGAAATGTCCACCACATCACACAGTATAAAACTTAGTAGGCTCAGTGGATTCACCTATGTTAAATCATGTCAGGTTAGTTTGGTTCAAGGTTCAAGTATAATAATTTATGAGACAAAAATGTAAACAGCACAAATGTACAATCACATCTCGGCTAGAATGATAACATAAAGTCCTGACTACTCCTTGTTATTGTGGTCCTAAATACTACAATGATTAGTTTGGATGCATTGCTTCTATCATGTCCAATTAAAAATAAATACATTACATACATACAGAAATCTGCCTTCTCCTGTATTGTATTAGTGACATTCATTATAAATAGTAAAATAACAGGACAGAGCAAAAAAGGCCTCTGTTGTGTCTTTATCTGATCACATGCAATCAGACACTCACACTGCACAGCAATATATAAACTTTATTACAGGCTCAAGGCCCACAGGGTAAGAAGACAATACATTACAAAGATAATAATTAAAAAAAACAACAACAGAGAGTACATTCACAAAGCCCCACCGGAGCTAAAGAGGCACTCATGCCAGTGTCCTCTAACGGTAGACGTGTACCTGACAGAGCTTTCCCCACATTGGTTACAGATATAAGGTTTCTCTCCGGTGTGAATTTGTTGGTGTATTTTGATATGTTCCAGTCTAGGAAAGCTCTTTCCACACTGGTCACAGCAATAAGGTTTCTTTCCAGTGTGATTTTTCTGGTGTGCTTTGAGATGATGCATATCACTGAACCTTTTCTCACACTGGACACAGCAGTATATGGCTTCTCACCAGTGTGGATTTTCAGGTGTCTTTTCAGAGCCGTCTTCAGAGTGAACCTTTTCCCACATTGGTGACAGCAGTAAGGTCTCTCTCAAGTGTGAATCTTCTTGTGTTGTACGAGGCTAGATTTTACAGTGAAACGTTTGCCACAGTGTTCACAGCAGTAAGGCTTTTCTTCGGTGTGAAATCTCTGGTGTACTTTCAGAGCAGCCATTAAACTGAACTTTTCCCCACATTGGACACAGCTGTATGGTTTCTCTCCTGTGTGAATTCGTTCATGTATTTTGAGATAAGACAATCGAGTAAAGCTTTTCCCACACTGGTCACAGCAATAGGGCTTCTCTCTAGTGTGAATTCTCTGGTGTTCTTTTAAAATCCCATTTTGAACAAATCTTTTCCCACACTGGTCACAACAATAAGGTTTCTCTCCAGTATGTGAACGCTTATGATCTTTTAATTGTCCAGACCGAGCAAAATACTTCCCACATTGTTCACAGCTGAATGGCTTCACTCCGGTATGAATTCTCTGGTCTACTTTGAGATAATAAATTGAGCTGAAGGCTTTTCCACATTGGTCACAACAGCACTGTCTTGGTTTAACTGAGGACAGCACAGGACAGGGAGAGAAAACACACACCTGATAAGAGCCAGATTCATCATCATTATTATTGTTGAGTCTGAAAAGAACAATACAATGTGATAGATCTTTACACATCTGACCCATAACATTATTAGCAATTCACATGGTTACTATAATAGTTGAGTCTTCTAGCTTTTTAAAAATGTAATATTTCATTAATTCTTTCTCTTACTAAGTGTAACATCCCACTTCTTAATTGTATATTATTTGGAAAGGGTTAGCAAAATGTTTGCCATAAATTCAATGCTGAGTTGCATTTGTTTTCCTACATTTTCCCCTTCAATGTATTATTACAATGTATTTACTATTTCTTACTTAGGTCTACTTAACTTTGTATTTTTACATTATTATATTGATCAACATTAACACATAGTGTGTGTTAGGTTAGGTTAGTTGCAGAGTGTCCACAACTGTCCAGAATACACTGTACATAATAGACTCCAGACTTCAAGTGAAGATGAAATCTCTAGACGGCACCAGCGGCAATTCTGATGAACGGGTGGAACCCAAAGACCATCAAGATCTCTGTAAGTCACAGACTGAGTAAGTCTCCAGATAAACTCACACACATCAAAGTGTTTAAACATTACTTTTATCATTCATGACATAATATCATGTTACTGTTACCTACATGCCTTTATATGGGGAGAACCAAGCAACTTTGACCCAGTTATGATTTTGCTTTTAATAGAAAGGAATCCCTTACATTGTTGTATGTTAAATTACTTTCTGATCTGTTTGTGTTCATTATAACAGCCACAGGAAAGATACATTGTTTCAGATTGTTCCAGAGACTGATGACAGACCCTGGATGTAGCTCTGTCAGGTACACGTCTACCATTAGTGGACACTGGCATGAGTGGCATGAGTGCCTCTTTAGCTCCGGTGGGGCTTTGTGAATGTACTCTCTGTTGTTGTTTTTTTAAATTATTATCTTTGTAATGTATTGTCTTCTTACCCTGTGGAACTTGAGCCTGTAATAAAGTTTATATATTGCTGTGCAGTGTGAGTGTCTGATTGCATGTGATCAGATAAAGACACAACAGAGGCCTTTTTTGCTCTGTCCTGTTATTTTACTATTTATAATGAATGTCACTAATACAATACAGGAGAAGGCAGATTTCTGTATGTATGTAATGTATTTATTTTTAATTGGACATGATAGAAGCAATGCATCCAAACTAATCATTGTAGTATTTAGGACCACAATAACAAGGAGTAGTCAGGACTTTATGTTATCATTCTAGCCGAGATGTGATTGTACATTTGTGCTGTTTACATTTTTGTCTCATAAATTATTATACTTGAACCTTGAACCAAACTAACCTGACATGATTTAACATAGGTGAATCCACTGAGCCTACTAAGTTTTATACTGTGTGATGTGGTGGACATTTCTGTAGATTACGAGTTGATTGGGCAATATCCATGTCTAGGCCACATATATTGTTATGTTAATATGGTTAACTACT
Source organism: Nannobrachium achirus (assembly GCF_963921795.1). NCBI lineage: Eukaryota > Metazoa > Chordata > Actinopteri > Myctophiformes > Myctophidae > Nannobrachium > Nannobrachium achirus. The sequence goes on from NC_137827.1 coordinate 7,483,659, forward strand.
TAGAAACTGGCACCCATTGGTCATTATCAATTGAATAGGCTGATATAATGCTCTATTTCCCATAGAGCAGCTACATAGTCTCAAATAGATAAAACAAATGATAATTGTCTGTTCTGTGAAAGATAAGAGTAGGCCTATGTTGTAACTGTCTGTCCAATGGCAGCGAGTTAGGTCATGTTTTGTGTTCCTTTAACTTAACTATTTAAATTAGCTTGGCTCTCTTTTTAACTCATGAATGCAAAAGCAGTCTTCTAAAGTAACCATAACAATGAATTTGCCTTTTAAATCATGTTAAACCACAAAGCAATAAAACACTTAGCTTCAGCTCAAAATAGTAACCTTGACTTAATGTCTAGTGAACAAATGGACTCTTTAGCTACAAGAAAAGGCACACAATAACTCCACACAACTGAGTTTTATATAGAAATAAATATGTATAGAAAATGTAAACAGTAAGTATAAATAAATAGATGGATAGATAGATAGATAGATAGATAGATAGATAGAGTCACTTAATGACAATTATAATAATTTGTGAGCCTACACACTCACACACAGACCCTAAAAGCCAGCAAAATGAAATACTACCTAAGTTAACCTTAACTTGTGTCAGACTTGAATTCAAATGCAAGAGCAGCTTTATATAAATGTAGTAGTAGTAGTGTTATGAGAGGGAAGGTGATGTTTGTTCAGACTAGCAGGGACTTAGGTGGGACAGTTAACAAAGCATTATCCAGTTTCTGTCTCTTGTTGATCCCTCCCCCCACCACCACCCTGATTGGTCCATCAGAGTCATTTTGAGTATTTAACATAGCCCTGTTTTAGCTCCATGACACAGTCATGACACAGTTCCATGTGTGCAAGTTCCTGATGCTGAACTCTCTTCTGGACTAAAGGTGAAGTATAAATAAATAGATGGATAGATAGATGGATAGATGGATGGATAGATAGATAGATAGATAGATAGATAGATAGATAGTAGGTTGATGCACCAATTGATGCAGGTTAGAGTTGTCCTATCTAGAAAAGAAGGTAACGTTTGAATTCCCCATCAAAAAATACATACAATAGACATCCAATTTGTTTTTGAGATGGATAGGGTACAATTGGCAATTATAAAATACCAATTGATGCAGGTTAGAGTTGTCCTATTCCAAAAAGAAGGTAATATTTGAATTCTCCATCAAAAAATACATACAATAGACATCCAATTTGTTTTTCAGATGGATAGGGTACAATTGGCAATTATAAAATACCAATTGATGCAGGTTAGAGTTGTCCTATGCAAAAAAGAAGGTCATATTTGAATTCTCCATCAAAAAATACATACAATAGACATTTTTTTTTTTTTTTTCGCTGCCTTTTTTTCGCGGCCTCGTCCATGGACTCGTCCACGGCCGGCCGTTTGCGTCCACGTCCGCGGCCTCGTCCACGGCCGCGTCCCCGGCCGTCTGCGTCCACGGCCGCGTCCACGTCCACGGCCGCGTCCACGGCCGGGACGGCCGGCCGTTTGCGTCCGTGGACGCGGCCTCGCGTCCACGGACGTTTTTTTCGCGTCCGCGTCCATGGACGCGTCCACGGCCGCGTCCATGGACGTGGACGCGGCGGCCAGCGGCTGTCTCTCCCGTTCTCAGCGACAGCCGAGGAGCAACCAGGAAGACCCAAGTGCGGCTACCAGTGCAGAAAACCCACAACTTGACGCAAATGTGCGGAGGAGCGCTGTGAACGTCCAGGCTAACAGTCTGCCAGATGGACTAGTAGGGCCTCCCTCCACTGTTTGTGTTAAAGTTGAGGGCAAAACCTGCACTGCGCTGCTTGATAGTGGGTCACAGGTCACGATAATCTTTGACAGTTGGTATGTCAAGCACTTGTCACATGTACCCTTGCATCCAGTCAGTGGTTTATCTATCTGGGGTCTTAGTGAATCAGAAGGCAGCTATCCCTACCGAGGCTACATCCAAGTTGATTTGGAGATCCCAGAGAAGACACCTTGTAAGGCAAAGTCAGTTCCAGTTCTTGCCCTGGTTTGCCCAGATCCTCGTTGTTCTGAGAACATCCCTGTCTTGGTTGGTACCAATGTGCACAAAGTCCGACCTTTCACTTCCACTGGAGGCATGACTAACATCGGGTCAGCAAGAGTATGCGTTCCAGAGCTGAAACCCCATCCTGTGCCTGCCACCACATTTCACAAAGTCCATCCTGCTGATGGTCCCGTAGCTGAAGTGAAGTGGTCCGGCCCTGGGCCCCTTGTAATTCCTGCCGGAAGTGAGCATATAGCCGCATGTAGAGTTATAGAGAAACAAATTGTAGAGGATAGCATCCTCATCACAGAACGGGCTCACTCACCTGCCCTCCCTCCTAGTGTGTTTGTACAGCCGACTGTTCTGTTTGCCAAAAACATGGACAAAGACCGGTTTCTTGTGCTGTTGAAAAATGAGTCCTTAAAGACAACCTCCATTCCCAAGGGCACAGTGATTGCATATCTGCAGGTAGCCGATATGGTGACGGAGGGTTCAAGCCTAAAGGCAGAGACTCCACCAAAGATGTATGGGTCACTGTTTGATTTTGGAGATTCCCCCATCTCGAATGAGTGGAAAGAACGACTAAGACAGAAACTCTCCGAGAGGTCCACCGTTTTCTCGACTTCGGAATGGGACGTTGGAAAGGCCAAGGGAGTGGAACATTGCATCCGACTAAATGACGATACCCCATTCAGAGAAAGGTCTCGGCGCATATCGCTTTCTGACCTTGATGATCTTAGACGGCACCTGCAAGGACTTCTGGCAGCAGGTTTAATAAAGGAATCAAGGAGCCCATATGCTTCTCCCATTGTACTCGCCAGGAAGAAGTCAGGGCAGTTGCGCATGTGCGTTGATTATCGAACACTGAACAGAAGAACTGTCCCAGACCAGTACACAGTGCCCCGCATTGATGATGCCCTGGACAGTTTGACTGGAAGCAAGTGGTTCTCAGTTTTAGATTTGCGCAGTGGTTACTACCAGATCCCAATGGCAGAAGAGGATAAGGAGAAGACTGCCTTTATCTGTCCATTGGGGTTCTATCAGTTTGAACGAATGCCACAGGGGATTACAGGGGCCCCCGCGACATTTCAAAGACTGATGGAGAAAGCAGTGGGGGACATGCATATGCTGGAGGTCATAGTGTACCTGGATGACCTTATAGTATTTGGCAAGTCTTTGGAAGAGCACGAACGAAGACTCTTCAAGGTCCTAGACAGATTGGAGGAGATGGGACTGAAGTTATCCATAGACAAGTGTCAGTTTTGCCGGCCACAAGTCACATACGTGGGACATATTGTCTCTGAGAATGGGATTGCAACCGACCCTGCCAAGACCAGCGCCGTAGCCCATTGGAATCAGCCAACCGATCTTCCATCGTTACAATCTTTCCTAGGGTTCTGCGGATATTTTCGACGTTTTATAAAGAACTACTCCATCATAGTCAGACCTCTGACAGAACTCGGAAAGGGCTACCCTCCAACCCAAAAGAAGAGGAAAGCAGCCAAGATACCAGAAAAGACTTACTTCAAGGTGAATGAACCATTTGGTGACAGGTGGGATCAGTCCTGCACAGAGGCCTTTGATAAGATCATTCAGTGCCTCACAAATGCTCCTGTCCTAGCATTTGCTGACCCATCAAAGCCTTATGTTTTACACATTGACGCCAGCTTTAAGGGATTAGGGGCTGTGCTCAACCAAGAATACCCAGAAGGGCTGAGACCGGTCGCCTTTGCTAGCAGGAAGTTGAGTTCATCTGAGAAAAACTACGCAGTCCATCAGCTCGAATTCCTAGCACTTAAATGGGCTGTGGTTGATAAATTTCATGATTACTTGTATGGAGCGAGTTTCACTGTGAGGACTGACAACAATCCCCTGACCTATATCCTCACCACCGCCAAGTTGAATGCGACCGGTCATCGCTGGCTTGCTGCACTTTCTACATACAATTTCACCCTCCAGTACAAGCCAGGGACAAGCAATATTGATGCTGACGCACTGTCACGCAATCCCTTGCCAGAGTCAGATGTTGACTGGCAGAACATATCCTCTGAAACTGTCAAAGCATTATGCAAACCAATCAGATGTGGGAAAAGAGCAGTAGAGTTCTGTAATTGTGCAGAAGCATTAGGGGTCTCCCCTGATGTCATCCCAGAGGGTTATGCTTTTCCCACCCGGGTGGATGTGGGTAGTCTGACCCAGATGAGTCGCCAAGACCTTATTCGAGCTCAAGATACAGACTTGGTCATCTCTTCTGTAAAGAAAGCAGTTGAAGAAGGGCACTCTGTTCACTCAGTTAAGGGTGAGGATCCTGGCATCGCACTCTTGCAGAGAGAAGCAAGCAAGTTGTTGATTGAAGATGGGCTGCTCTACAGAGTAACTGAGAGACCAGCGGGCATGAAAGTCCATCAACTTGTCCTACCCAAGGAGCATATTCCCAGTGTACTCAGATCTCTTCACGATGAGTCTGGACATCTGGGCATTGACAAGACTATTGAACTTGTGAGAGACCGGTTTTATTGGCCAAAGATGGGAGCTGAGGTGGCACAATACATCAAGAACTGTGGGCGATGTGTTGCACGAAAGACGCTCCCTCAGAGAGCAGCACCGTTGAACCAGATAACCAGTAAAGGTCCCCTTGACCTGGTCTGTATTGATTTTTTATCCCTTGAACCCGATTCTCAGGGATTGGCGAATATCCTTGTTGTGACCGATCATTTTACAAGATACGCTCAAGCGTTTCCTGCAAGAGATCAGAAAGCAGCGACGGTAGCTAAAGTGCTTTGTGAGCGGTATTTTGTACACTATGGGCTTCCGGCCCGTATTCACTCAGACCAGGGGCGGGATTTTGAGAGTAAGCTCATCAAAGACCTCCTGAAGACGTTGGGGATCCGTAAGTCAAGAACCACACCTTACCATCCCCAGGGAGATCCCCAACCGGAAAGGTTTAACCGCACCCTTCTATCCATGCTTGGAACTCTGGACCCGAAGCAAAAACAGAAATGGAGTCAGAGTATCAGTCACTTGGTGCATGCCTACAATTGCACCCGAAACGATGCAACTGGTTACTCACCTTATCTGCTGATGTTCGGGCGAGAGGCCCGACTGCCAGTGGACATCTGTTTTGGAGTGTCAGAAGATAGTGACAAGGAAGCAATTCACCAGCAGTATGTTGCCAAGTTGAAGGCAGATCTTAAGATAGCATACCAACTTGCTATCGAAGCTGCTGACAAGAATCACAACAGGAACAAGCATGCCCACGACAAACTTGTTAAAGAACAAGTCTTGGAAGAAGGAGACCGTGTGCTGTTGAGAAACTTCGGGGTCACTGGGAAGCACAAGCTGAAAGATAAATGGAGGTCTGTGCCCTACATTGTGGTTGGAAAGATGCCTAACCTCCCAGTTTACAATGTGAAACTGGAAATGGGAACTGGAGTTGTGAAGACAGTGCATCGCAATCATCTGTTACCCATCGGCTATCTAGTGAGACTGCCAGCAGACGGTAATGAGCCAGAGTCTCAACAGACGGTTGTGACCAGAGCACGGCGGAGACAAGCTCAAAGTCCAGCACAGATTGACGACGATGATGCTTCAATCATGTCAGAATCTGATTATGATGATGAGCCATTACAGCCAGTAGCAGGGGAGTGGAGGAATTGGTTGTCACAGCCAGAAAGCGGTACCAGACAACTGAGTCAAGCCTCCAATGAAGTACAAGTTGCTTCACCACCCAGAACCCCTGCAGGAGTAGACTTAACAAGAGACCTTGTTGACGGTCCAGATGCTGATCAGATCTCGGACGATGCCAATCTCCTAACTTCAGAATCCGAGGATTCAGAATCCGAGGATGAAGGAGATATGGGAGGAGGAGATGATGTGCAGGAGCCTCCGGAGGATGAATTGTCAGAGGAAGAGGAGCCTCCAGTTGGACGCTCAAGGAGAGTGAAGAAACCAGTGGTAAAACTGTGTTATGATGAACTGGGAAACCCCTCTAACCAGACATTGACGGTCCTAAGCCATGAGGTGTTGGTGGGAAGCAAGACTTACGGAGATTCCAGAGGGAAACCATGCCGGACAGTCTGGTGCCATCCTCTTGCCTTGTGTCCTGAGTGTTTTAGTGTAAGATCCCTTTATCAGGGAGTTACACCTTTAATTTGATGAGGACATCAAATCCTTTAGAAGGGGGAGGGTGTAGCCCGGGTGAGAAATTAAGGGGTTAAACTTAATCTCTAATGACTGAGGAGAGTAAAGGGTTAAAATAAATGAGTCTCTATGTCTTAATAAAGAAATTAAGAATGGAAAAATAGACCAAAAGTAATTTAGTTGAAAAATAAGTGCTTAACTGAGGTTAACTTAAATAAAGATAAAGAGTCAAGCAGGTTTAGGTATTGGGTTTTCATATGGGATGTAAACCATGAACTAAGCAAGGTCATACGGAGTGTTCCTTTATGTGGTGTGAATGTGTGCATGACTGGTGTTAGGGATTGGATGCCAGGGGTGCCAGTCAGAACCACCTGTGGTTATTGGCCGTGGGAGAGAGAAGCGGGCAAAAGGAGGAAGAGACAGGTAGATGGAGGAAGGACAGAGAAGAGACAAGAGGTGACTTTTTTGAAGAAAAAGAAACAGATATCAAAGGACGTGTTAGCACTGTGTTACAGTAGTTTTCAGTGAAACTACAGGTTATAGTTGCCGTGGACACGTTACGTGTTTGGATATAAGGACGTTGCGGTGCGAAAACGCTGAATAGAAGTGTGTCAGCGTTTGCAAGTGGAGCGTGGTTGTCTGGCCGGAGAAGAACGCCATTGTCGAGACGTCGGCTTGGAGAAGACTGTTCCGGACCGGGAGTCCAGCTCCGCGACCGTTGGAAACGTCTGCCGTTCCAAGTACTGTATCCACGGACTGTTTCCACAACTTCTACAGAGAACTGTGAGTTGAACTGTGTCTGTTTTGGAACCACTGTGAGGATCGGATTCACCGCATCGCGGGAGCAACACACAGGCCTGCAACGTGGGTGGTAGTGTGTATGTGTGTGTGCGTGCGTGCGTGAGTGCGTGTGTGGGCCCACAGTGTATGTTTTATGTTTATTTTCTTTTCATTATCAAGTTCATGGTTAAAGGTTGAGTTCATGGTTTGATGCTGCAGATACTTTGAGATAAGTGTTTTGAAGGGAATTCATATAGTCAGGGAGAGAGAGGGAATAATTCAGGGGTTTGAGAATTATTGATTTGGTTTACAGTGTGATACACCATACAGTTAATAGTTGGCTACTAGGGCTGTGATTATTGTGTTACAGTGTTCATTTTGGGGTAAAGCCAATTAAATCTGCATACCTTTGAATGGTTCTGATATAAGCCTTAAAGGTTTACATTTATAGGCTAGCTTTATTCTGAAAGGCTACACAGCCTGGTGTGATATTTTGTTGTTCAATTCATACTTTTTCATTTATTTATTTACATTTCATTGTTTATTATTTTATTGCATTTAAAAGGGAACATTTCTATACACTTTAAAAAATATATATATATTAAAACATTTCATTAAAAGTTGATTCCCTTAAATTTAAAAACGTTGTCTGGGTCAAGTATTTTTAAGTCAGTTATTTCCAAACTGCATTTCTACTGTGAATGTTATTAAAACTCAAGGTAACCGGTTGTTTATTAGCAGGGTACGGGAAGTGTCACCCACTACAGGTAAACCTTTGTGGTAGCTACCTAGATAGTACGAACTCAGAGACACACCCCCACATAGGCTGTTGGGGTGCTACACACAGAAAACGCAAATTTAATGCAATTTCCGAATAGTAAAGTATAAAATACGGCTAGCATGATCAAGAACACAAGATACTAAACGGCACAAAGCACTATAATTTACTTTACTGTTAGAAATAATGATTTGTTGGCTTTAAGTCCAGTATAGTTTCCCCTTCTAAATTGAAGTCAGCACCCGGGGAAAACTGAGAAACGGAAGTAGGTGGGCGGGCCGTGAATAAGGCTAATTGACGGTTCAAGAATCCAAAAATACAATGATGATTGTGCTGTCAAATGATGAAACTATGTAGAAGGTCCTGGGTTCGATTCCCGCCGGGGGACACTGTGGGTGCTGGGGGCGTGTTCCCTCCTCCGCGTCATCAGTGCCCACACCCTAGGTGGGGTTGGCAAAAGGGCCTTTCTGTGTGGAGTTTGCATGTTCTCCCCGTGTCTCCTAGGGTAGATACCCTCACAAAAACATGCAGTAATCCTGGTCTCTATAATGCCTCCCCCTGGCCAGCCGGGGCGCCTGATGGAGGGGAATGGAACTGGTTGGAATAACGTGTTCCTTCCACGCGCTACGTCCAACCGGGGAAGCTCCCCCTGTCAGGTGATAAGAAGCGGCCTGCTCACTCCTCATGCATTGAAGGAAGCATGAGCTCAGTTCAGGGCCCTCCCCAGGTTGGCAGAGGGAGAGTAGAGCCCAGGATTACAGCTTAGGCAATTGGCACCGGGTGAAAAAAATGGGTTACAAAAATCGTGGGATAAAAATTTAAGAGAAAAAAAAAGATGAAACTATATGGAATCTATGAAAAGGTTGTGTGGGGGTCCCTGCTTCATCTCTCTCTCAACTAAGGGGTCCTTGGCCTGAAAACTTTGAAGACCCCTGGCCTAGATCCACAAGGGCTCTAATCATATTTTAATTAGTTCCACACTTTTAAACTGCAAATGACTGGGATCTGTGAATATGTTATGGCTAAATAAAACAACACAACTTTCAGAGAAGGGCTTGGTGTTGGAAGACTTACCCATAAGAAGACCGCTATGTTTATCAAATAACTTGTCAGTATTTTTCCTTTATATATTTTAGGCATGTTGTGTGCTTGATTAATATTGTGGCAAATAAACCCGTCTTGATTCTTGTTTCTTAAAAAGGAATAGACCCCCAGGCGGCCAGGCCCTCTCTGGAATGCATTCTAAAACATTTCAGAGATGCATGCTGAAACCTATAACCTTATAAACTTGACAGAATTCTCAAAGTTCACAAATAAATAGCAGACAGTCATATGTGTGTGTGTGTGTGTTAAAACCCTTGATATTTATTGAAGTTTACTTTCATTTTGAGTTGAGTTAGTTTAATGTTCATTAAAGAAAACTCTAAGCAAAGGAAATATAAAAAAAGAAATGAAAGATATGTACATATTTCAGTGATTTGTTCACAAGTGGCAGTGAGTGGACAAACAAAAAAACAGTGGCACGTTAAGGACAAGTTATTACATATACTGTGTACTAGCTAGTTATTAGGGGTGTAACGATATAGTAACTGTATCGAAATATCTTTTTTAACTTAAAAAATCGAAGTATATCGAAATGAAAACAGCTAAAATCGAATCGTATCGTTTTATTTTGTATCGTATCGAATCGGCAGTGCAAAGAATCGATTGTATCGATAGTACCTACTTGTGCATTGTATTTAGTATTTTCAAGAGGAATATTTTTAAAGGAGGGGTTTAATTACTTTTCCTTTCCATATAGCTACACTGGTCTATCGATAAATACGTGTAATTTCTGGGTTCATGTCAAGGTGCAGGTTTGTCCATATACAATGACCATGTATTTGGCTGATAATAACTGTGTTTACTTATTTATATCCATAATAATACATTCCCTTAAAAACCTGCACTATCCACTCCTTTCACAGATTTAATTTCTTTGCTAAATAGTTACTATATCGATTTTAAATCATTGAATCGAATCGTATCGTATCACCATGAAATGAACCAATATCGTCCATGTATCGTATCGTCAACCATGTATCGTGATATGTATCGAATCGCTGTTACAATGTAGCGTTACACCCCTACTAGTTATGTCGCTGTCGGGCAGAAACATCTCATTTTGATATTCTAAATTTGTTGTGTTTTTTCATAAATGTAAATGTATGCCCTACTACTTGATCATACTACGGCATACACAGGATATAAGTTATAATAATAGTTAATCAGGCATTGACACGAAGGCTTGCCCACCTGCCCCCGGCAGGTCAATAAAACTTTCGGGCAGACCGGGAAAGTGCTAATTTGAGAGGGGAGGCAACCGTCTATAAACACAACACCAGATATCTGTCTAAACACCTGACCTGATCGTGGCCAGAGGGCTGTCTTCTGGTCTGTGGAATGTAAAATAAGAGCATTGTTTACCTATAATGTGATGTTTTTACACTTAAAAAATATAAAATAACGTGTGAAACCATAGACACAGGGCCGGTTCTACGAGGGCCAGTTCTTCTCTTTACCTGGCCGATTTGAGTTGGGTATCCTTCACTTAAAAGCATAGCACCCTCAGCCATTGTGGGCTGCCGCGGGCCCTGCATAGACATATTCAATCATAGCCATGCACTGTTGGTATTGGATTTGGAGGTATTGAGGTATGACATTTTTTTTTATCGCACAGCCCCAGAAAGTGAAGAAATAAGTGTTAAATTGAGTGGTAATTAAAATCATTTTATAATGGATGATTTACATTTTGGGCAAGTAGAACATGACCTGTACTTGCCCGACAGGCAAGTGCCTCTGAGACCTTAGTGTCAACCCCTGCTGTGCTCAACCTTATGAAAATAATAATAAATAAAATAATGAACTGTACTCTATGCCGTCATCATCCTACTGAGCTGAACATGTTTGAACAGCAATTGAACTGAATTTAAAACCAGGCATGATTTCAGGCATTATTTTCAATAAAACAAACAAAGTGGGTGTGGCAGTGAAATTGACCATTTAGGCATTTAGCAGACACCGTTAATCCAGAGGGATTTACAGTAAGCAAGGTAAACATGAGGTAATGCATCAAATGCATAGAAATAGTCATCTAGCACCATAGGTAAACCAAGACCCTATCGTCAGTCTAAACAGTATGATATAAAATAAACATAGAAAATCTGTACATTGAAACTATACAAAATTACAAACTATAGGATGCCAGGTGTACAATGAACCTGGCATGTGTCTACATGACATGACATGCTATCTATTCTAAATTACATTTTAACATTTGCATTAAGCCTGCAAGGTCATCAATGTTAAGGTGGAGTCTGAAGGAATACAAGAACGCTCTCCCCAAAACAAGCTCGCCCTGGGTTCTGATCCGGCCATCTGGGACCGGTCGCCACAAGGTATTCCTAAACGGAACCTCAGTAAAACTAAACTTATTCCTAAACATAACCTCAGTAAAACAAGGCCTAACCCTAAACTTATTCCTAACCTCAGTCAATACTTTTATTACAATACATTTACCCCCATTGATTCCGTATTTGGGTCCCCATACGGAATCAATGGGGGTAAATGTACAATAATATTTTTTTTTCTTTTGTCTTAGGAATGCGACAGATACAAAAAAAATATATTATTGAACTAAAGTCTCCATGGCGTGATTAATCAATGGAACAAAAGTCATTTTGGGGGTGAACTACTCCTTTAAGTAATACATCAAATACTAGAATACAAGGACCGATGGGGGCGAGCTTTCCGGTTACCGTCTTGAGAGGTAAGTCTTCAGATTATGGTGGAATAATAGGGAGTGAATCTGCAGTTTTAACTGCATTGGGGAGTTCGTTCCACAGTTTGGGAGCCAGGAGGGAGAAGAGTCTGTCATCCAGGTGTCCTGGTTGTTTTAGGGAAGGTTCTGACAGCTTCCCTGCGTTAGCTGAGTGAGCGGGAGGGGTTGTACGGTTGGATCAGGCTTTGAAGATACCTGTAGGCCAACATCAGTGTTTTGTACTTGTACAGTAACAGGGGGAGGCATGTGGTTGAAGACCAAGCGTGCTGCGGCATTCTGAATCATATACTTTGATTCTTAAAATACAGGAATCATTAAAGGGAACCGTTAAGCAATCGTACCATTGAGAAGGAATCGGACCATTAAAAGTAATAGTTAATCCGCGTCATCAGCGCCCACAAGGCCTCAACCTAGGTGGTGTTGGCAAAAGGGCCTTTCTGTGTGGAGTTTGCATGTTCTACCCGTGTCTCCTAGGGTAGTTACCCTCACAAAAACATGCAGTAACCTATACTGCCTCCTAGGGTTGGAGGCGGTAACCGCCGTACCGCCGTACCGCGGTATACCGAGGTCTACCGCGGTGTCATTGTGCTTAACGCGGTAAAAAGACAAAAAAAAAGATCTATTTTTTATTGGAAAACAAGCGAGTTTTAAAACGGGGGAGAAGCGAGGACCGCATGCGCTCCATGCCGCTCTGCTCTGGGCCGTGTACCACACGTTGGAAGCCACATACGTCACTCAGACACAGACCTGCACACGCGTGATTCCTAAACCCACCAGGCTTGAGTTAGGGTCTTAACTCAATCCTGGTGGGTTTAGGAATCACGCCCTGCACACAGTGCACAGAGCAGGGTACGGAGCACAACTCTATGACGGAGCAGCATACACTTTCTCTGTAATCCACTCGACACAAGGATGTTAATACATACCTTGTGTTGTGGCATATCTTTTTTTATTCATACGGATTACTGGCGGAGCGCGGGCCGTGTGGAGTAAAACCGAAAATGAAACTATTTTACTTTCTCCACCGCGTCGCACGTTGTGCCCCGTACGGCGCGTCGGCGATTTTATAACCTTTTCTGTCAAGTCTTGTAACTAAAACCTGTATATAGCAGCACTCAATCACTGCGATTTGAGAGTTGAGACGTGACGTGAGTTTACAGAATCACTGTACACGATCTGACTACCCTTCCTCTTCTGGTTTGTTCACACAGCTGTTTGTGTCTGAAAAGCCCAAGTAGCTAGCCTACGTTACTATGGTAACCCGACAGTGCAGATCTAAAAGCCCAGAACGCGTCGCGGATGCAATGTGTTGTGAGCTTGTAGATCTGCTCCTTTCAAAGCCATACCCGCTGTGCTGTACAGAGAAGTATAACTCGGGCGGTCAGGCTGTGGAGAGGCGACTTTAGGGAAGATGATTGCAATTTTGGCTTATCGCCGAACCTTAATTAATAGATACGGGGGTGCGGTAATTACCGCAGTACCGGCGGTAAATGGGAAGACGGTAATCGCGGTAACAAAATGTCGATACCGCCCCAGCCCTACTGCCTCCCCCTGGCCAGCCGGGGAGCCTGATGGAGGAGAAAGGAACTGGTTGGAATAACGTGTTCCTTCCACGCGCTACGTCCAGCCGGGGAAACTTCCCCATGTCAGGCGATAAGAAGCGGCCTGCTCACTCCTCATGCATTGAAGGAAGCATGAGCTCAGTTCGGGGCTCTCCCAAGGTTGGCAGAGGGAGAGCAGAGCTTTGGCACTGGGTGAGAAAATGGGTTACAAAATCGTGGGATAAAAATGTATGGGGAAAAAAAAGTAATCGCTAAGGAACCTGAATCGTTAAAATCCTAAAGGATCCCAACCTTAAGCTTTAGCGTACTGTGAAACATGCCTTCATCATCCTACAGAAACTGACGGACGTGTTTGCCAAAGCACTGAATGTGCAACGCCTCGTGGCACTGTCTGCAGCCGTAGGTGGTAGCGGAGGCGCTAGTGTCGGTGGCGTACCTTTCCACCGAGCACACCCTGCACTTCTTCCTCTTGTCAAAGATCTTCTCGAAGTCGTGCTCGGACGCGGGGGGTCCCTTGGGGGGTCCCTCGGGGGTCCCCGCGGAGGAGGAGTACTGAGGAGCGCTCCTGGCAACCACCGGCACGGTGAGCTGTTGTGCCAAGTCCTCCAGCCAGTCCTTGTATCCTCTGTACTTGACGGTGAACGGTTTCCCTCCCACGGACTTGGCGGCGATGTAGCCGTTGTAGCACGCCACGGACAGGAAGAAGAAGAAGAGCCTCCTCCACCATTTCTGCGAGCGATGCTGGAACTGATAATACCCCACCATCTGCTCCAGCAGGTCCGCGCCCTTCACGTGCTTCTGGTAGTCCGAGATGCACGCGGGCACCACCACCTCGGTCTGTTTGGAGGAGCCGGCCTTCCTTCTCTTCACCGAGCCTTTCTCCGTGGGATCGTGGTAGTTGGAGAGCACCGTGATAGTCTTGGCGTCGTCCTGCCAGACGCAGAGCGTGAGGTCGTCCTTCTGGGCCATTTTGACTTCGGGTTGACCCAACCAAGTCTTCTGGTTCCTCAGGAGTCCGCATCTGTTGGAAGAACGAACGTCGCCGCAGGTGTTCAGACCGTGTCTCTTCATCTCCTGGAAGAGCTCCACCCCCGAGTAAGTGTTGTCCATGAAGATGGACAGATGCGAGCCGTAGTACGGCATGGCCAGCTCCATGACCAGGCGGCGAGCGACAGCCTTGTCCTGCGTCAGCCCAGTGCCCGGGCACACCTGGAAGTAAGGATGGGACGATGTGAACATTTCATATCACGATTATTGCGACAAAAAAAAACACGATTTTAAGATATTATCACGATAGTCAAAGCCATTATCCTGGGGTGGAATATTTGCCAAAAAATTGCAGATCTACAAGCTCACAACGCGTCGCATCGTGACGCGTTGTGAGCTTGTAGATCGGCAATTTTTGGGCGAAGACATTTGATAGAGAGTGAAAAAAAGACTGTATTAAGTATGTATATTATACTGTAAGTACCTTTTACCAATTATAGAGGGTTTAAGTGATACCGTATATTAGGGATGTATAAGAATATTCGATTATGAGATCAAAATCAATTTTCAAAATGTAATAATCGATAATCGATAGGGGGATAATATAAGTTGTATACGTGTTGATTTTACAGAAGGACCTTTTAGGAGTTATTGTTCTGCAACATTTATGTTTGATAGCAGAATAAAAAAATATTTTTCCCTCTTGAAAATAATTTTTATGGTTTAAAAGAAAAAAAGAAATGACCCCCCCCCCCCCCCCCCCTTATCGATTAATCATTAATAACGCAATTATTATCGCAATTATTTTTTATTTCGGACACCTTTTAACATCCCTACCGTATATGCAGCTCGGAAAATAAAAGGTGAATTGATCCCAGTGCATGACGGAGGACGATATCACGATATATAAAATCACCACAATACGATTAGTGTGAGTGTTTTTTTATCACGGTAAACGAGTGTTTTTTTATCACGGTAAACGATAATATCGCTTATCGTCCCATCCCTACCTGGAAGTTTGTGACGTAGCCGGTGGTGCTCTCAGCCATCACCCACACCCTGACACCCTGTTTGGTTTGCTTGTGACACCGGCCGAACCTCACCGGGGTCTCGTCCACCGTTACGAAGCCGTTCACCTCGTAGAGCGACTGGAAGTGACAGGAGAGGTAGTCGAGAAACCACCGCATCTTCCACAGCTTGTCTGAGCGGTCCACGTCGTCTGCGTGGTTATCTTGTAGGTGGAGATACCTGAGAATACACGAGACATCATTTGTTGTTATTGGTACCATCCATGAGACATTACTACTGTATATCCATCTAAAAAAGAAAATAGATTATTGTGTAAAAGTAAGTTTTCTTTTAACTTTCATATATTTCTTGAAACTTTCATATATTCTAGATACATTGCACATTCAGAGAATTATTCCAAACCTTTTTTTGTTCAACACATTTCAAAATATTAAAATATAACACGAAAAAAAGGATTTATAATAGAGAAATGTCAACGTTCTGAAGTCAGAGTTAGTTGAAGTCCAGTGGGAAGTTTCCGAAGTCTGTTATGATTAGGGGTGCTATGAGATCTGCAATACTTTTTTACACAATATTCTAATGTTTTTAGATGGATCTGTATATGTTGCTGTCGGGCAGACGCCTCTTCAATCCATATTTTCACTTTCTGGTTTTATTTAGTAAATGAATGCCCTATTTTGTCTTACTACAGTGTCACGCAAAAATAGCGAAAACAACAGAACTACAAGCTCAAAACGTGTCTTGAGCTTGTAGTTCTGCCATTGTTGCATTTCCATCCATCCATCCATCCATCTTCAACCGCTTATCCGGAATCGGGTCGCGGGGGTAACAGTTCCAACTGAGACCTCCAGATTTCCTTATCCTGAGCAACTTCCTCCACTCCCTCTGGGAGTATACCGAGGCATTCCCAAGCCAGTTTGGAGATATAATCCCTCCATCTGGTCTTTGGTCTGCCACGGGGTCTCCTCCCAGTGGGACGCGCATCGAGGACCTTCCTAGGAAGGCGCTCGGGGGGCATCCGTACTAGATGCCCGAACCACCTAAGTTGACTCCTTTCCAAGTGTAGGAGCAGCGGTTCTACTCCAAGTCTCTCTCGGGTGACTGAACTTCTCACCCTATCTCTAAGGGAGATACCAGCCACCCGTCTGAGGAAACCCATTTCGGCCGCATGCACCCGCGGCCTTATACTTTCGATCATGACCTACACTTCATGACCATAGGTGAGAGTAGGAACGAATTTGAATCCTGAAAATATGGGGTTTTCACATGACAGCAACAATATTACAGTGTACAGTCATTTTGAAACCTGTGTGATGATAAAATATAATAAAAATACTACTACTATTACTATCATCATCATTATGATTGGCATCATCATCAAACATTTATACTATTACCATTGTCATTTGTATTACCTCCAAATCATGGTAAACCTGTCCCGTGACATGACCTGGGGTAGATTGGTTTGGAAAAGCCCTTTGGTTTGCCTCCAGTAGTCTCTCCTGGCGGGCAGCTGGAGGATCCCCATGGCGATGCACAGCCCCAGAAACGTCCTCATCTCCGTCACGGTGACAGGAGTCCACTTCTTATTCCTGGACGTTTCCGGAGTCCCGCTCCTGCATTGCTGTGCGTACGCGTTCGTTTCTGTCACGAGCCGCAAGAACAACTGCTCAGTGAACATCTTAGAAAACACCTCTAAGGGCGTTGCGTTGTCCGGCAGCTCAACCTTCACCCCCGGCTGGCGGTTAAACTCTCTCTTGGTGCTCGGCTGGTAATCGTCTGTCCTCCAATCCGCTTGGAACTCAGCCACGTCCTCCTCTTCGTCTTTAACCAGCACCACTCTCATCCACTGGCTCTCGTCAAGCGTTCCGTACTCCTGCTCAAAAGAACCGTCGCCGTCCAGACCCTCGATGTCGCTGCCTTCACTCAACGGGCCTTGCTCCTCCAGGGGAGCCGCTTCCTCTGCCATCGACAGACTCGCTAAAACAAGGTGGAAAAAACAAATACACAATTTTAATAGTAGTGCATGAGACTGGGAAATAGACGTCTTTACATCAAGGAAGCAAGCACGACTCCAAATATCTTCACTTCTCTGAGCATTCTTACCAGGTGCACGGTCGGGAAAGTGACTTTTAACAAGAGAATCTCTAAAAGAGAATACCAGCAAGTTGGCATGGCACGCCACAGAGCAAGCAAAACCTGTTTTGTTTGCTCTGTGGCATGCCATGCCACACTTAAATAAAAGTGCCTTAATTGACAGTCCCGTGAGTGCTGGTATTCTCTTTTAGAGATTCTCTTGGGGAAATAGACATCCCATAATGCATTTTGACGTTCCAACAGGTGCAATTCTGTGAATTGTGTCCGGAAAAAGATCAAAAACATCTATGGCGTTAACATCTTACTGGCATTAAAGGAGGCACGCAGCAGTCTTTATGGTGTACGCACACATTTTACATCCAGTCTAAATGGGATAGGTTGTTAGAGCGGCACTATGTCATTTTTATTTTATTTTAATAAAATGTCATTTTGTCCAAACTGTATGGTAGATTATGTTACTACTACTGGTGGTTGCATTATGTCTCCCTGTTCTTCTACTGAGACATTTAGATGGTGTCAAAGGTCATGTCTCACCTATAGACACAGGATCTGACACAAATGTTGACCTGATGGTCAAGATTCAATTTATCCCCTGAGCAAGCAGGCAGGCTTATTAGCTCAATGGTAAAAATGTCAACGTTCAAAGCAGTTCACATCTACAATCCACTCTTTGTCAAATCCCGCCCCATTTTGCTCTTGTTACTAGGTGGGATGAAAAAGCCAGGGCAGATTGTTTTTATAATGGAAGTGGATGGGGGGGGGAATATTTTTCATAGCCTCATTATTGCAATTTAAAGTACCAAAAGAAAAACATCTACGTGATATTAATAAAAAGGGAACACAAAAGTACAATAGTTACATTGCAAAACAGGGGTTTTCCCCCGAAAATACATGTTTTAATTAGTTTAATCCTCTGAAACAGGCAGACGACCGAGAGAGAGAGAGAGAGAAAGCGCAGTGCATCTTGGGTAGGAAGTTGTGGAATTATAGGCTGGCTGTCAACATAACATGTATTTTAATTGTAATTCTGCCCATTTAAAATATATGTACCAATTGAATATCTTAGTTACATCATTGTCGTTCATGTGAACTACTTTGTTGAAGCTTATTCATTATAATTATCAAAATCGCTATGACCGCGCAGCGCCTTACTGCGGCCCGGCCATGCTCCGCATCACGGCACCGCTGTGAAAGACTGATGCGACTTTCTCCCACTGCATAACTCGAAAAGTGAATGTTTTTTCTGGTTGGCCAGTCAGGGAGTCTCAGGGACCAATCAGAAGGCTGAAAAATGGTGAATTATGCAGAAATAATAAAACAAGACCATCAAGGCCTGGTCGAAACAAGAACAAAAAAATGGAAGGAAAGACAGAAAGACAGAATGACAGACAGAAAGAAAGACATCATGACACATACTGATGTCCCAGTGATCTTCAGGTTCCTCTTTAACAACAACATCAGTGTCAGGGTCAGGAGAGGTCATCTTCACCTCCAGTCTGGACTCCACACACTGCTCTGGAAGGATTTATCAGTACATGACAGTCAGGACTTTGATACATAACTTATACATAACTAACAACACACACTGCTCTTATAAATAACTAACAAGCTGTGCTGTTAAGCCATTTAGACCGGGAACGCAAGTCTGGGTCATGTTAGATCTGAACCACTTTAACCATTATTTTGTGCATTAGCTATTGAAAAATAGCAGATATACAAGCTCAAAGCGCAGCACGCTGCAAGCTTGTAGATCTGCTTTTTTTTTTTTTTATCTTGAACATATGTGCAAGTCTAGCTTTGAATATTTTTTACTCGATTCTATAAATGTCTTCTGAATCCTTCTTCTAAATCAGTGGTTCTCAAACTTTTTCATGTCAAGGACCCCCAAAATTACATGCATTTGGCCGCAGACCCCCCCATCTCAAAATATGTTGTTCCAGGGACCCCCCAGAAGCAAATATTTGAGTTACAAATGCTTTTAAAAAGATATTTTCACAACAACAAAAAATCTAGATTTTTCTAAAATAGCAGATCTACAAGCTTTCTTGAGCTTGTATATCTGCTATTTTTTAGTTAAAGCATGAAAAAATGGGTTAAGCAAATCATCTCAAGATCAAAGCACAAGAGAAGCAATGTGGAAGCATTTAACGCTATACTGTAGGTGATGGCAAAATTATCTATTAGAAATACGACTGTTTGTCTTTATGGTAGGAAGCAACCACCTACTGCAACCTACTGTGCAGGGGTTGGGAGTTGGGGCAAGAAGGTTATGTTTAATGTTCAAGAAGAAACACACATGATGTGTGTGTGTCAGAGAGAGGAGAGTCACCTGAAGAGCTGCTGATGGAGGCAGAGGTCAGAGCACACTGTGGAGCCAGGTCTTCATGAGGATGGGCTGTAGCTGAAGCTGCAACACATTCAATGAAAGAGGCAGACTGTAGTCATCATAATTATACAAGTCTGAGTCCAATATAAGGATCAGTTTATTATTCTTATTATTATATTCACTTCAATGCAGAGACGACACGTGGCCGGGGCGTGACGCGAACAAGCCAAAAAGGATCACATGAATGAACGCGAACGGTCGCCTCGGTATCTTCGCCAATCAGCGTTGATGTTGTCCGGAGACACTAAATTGTTTTGGGTGTTTGGTTTTGGGACTCACTTTTTTCCAGGAGTTTCGCCTTGATTCCGACAGGACATGATTGTTTTTCGAACGCTGACCAGCGCCACCAAAGTGAAGCGATAGAAGCGACTAGAAACAAATATATCTCTTCAGGTTTGAGTGCACCATGAGACTTGACCTAAGTGTTATTACTGAATTTAACCACTTGGTGTCGCACTTGACTCAGGAATATAATGAGTGCATGAATGACACAGAGTGACAGTGATTTCTCACAACCATTCAGCTTCACTTTCCTTCTTCTAAAGTTTAACATTAAAGAATAATACATAAAATGTGACTTTTCTCAAGCAGTTTACATTTTGGCACACTTAGTGGTGATATAATTATAAATACAAAATAAAAACAGACATATCAATACGAGTAAACATAGTACAGGAGAAAGAATGATTACAGTAAAAAGTGTTTGTTCTGATAGCGTTTGTTCAGTATCACACACACAACCCCTTAACCTGACTCACCGGTTTCAGCAGGCTTTCCTTTTCTCACAGTTCTCCTGGCCCGAGTCCCTCTTTTATTATGACGGGCTCCTAGGGAGATGGAAGGAGACTTTTATTATGAAGGGCTCTTAGAGAGAGAGGCATCATTTCAGCAGGAATTACTAAGTGTAAGCCTTGTCGAGCCATGAGGCCCAGAGGGCAGGAGCCTATCTCCTGGTTCTGTGGTGTGAGGCATCCCTGGACATGTCGCAGGGACCTACCCCAATCCAACCCTTGATGCTGAGTGCCAAGCATGGAGGCGTTACAGCAGTTCCCGTCTTTGGTACGACCCGGCCGGGGATCAAACCCCGACCTCCCAGTCTCAGGACGGACACTCTAACCACAAGGCCACTGAGCTGAGCAAGAATTACTGCTTTCACGTAATGTTCTAATGAATATTCATATTATATGACCAGCAATTCATGCTATAATTTTAGGAAATTCTTAATTTGCACTTTGAAATTGCACTATGAATAAAGTGTGGTCGCCAAAATAGGGTTGTGGTATGAACAGGTTTGAGATCCCCTGGTACTAAACAATAATACTATCAAAATAATAATCTACACATTGAAATTATACCAGGTAAACAATGAATGAGCCTAGCATCTGTCTACACCATGCTATATAGTATAATATACTGTATATTAACATGTATTAACATTGTACTGTACAATGTGTGTAGCTTGTAGATCAGCTATATGTAAGCCATTTACCATGAGAGGGAGTGGGTTGTTGACTGATTTACCACTGTTTCAGGGTTGTGGGCAGCCAACAACCCACAACCCTCGATTGGTAAATTGCTTTTCTACCACTTCTACCATATAAATGAAAGAAAACACAGTTGTAACTTGGAAATGTTACAACTGCAACACAACAGTGGGTGGGGTCCATGAGCCAACTCAAGGTTGTTGACCTATTTACCACTGTTTTAAGCCAATCAGAATCCAGTATCTGAACAAAAAGTGGTAGAAGTACTATTTTTAAACAAATGGTGAATGAAAACGACTGTGACGATTATGCAAAAAGTATTATACCGAAAAATGTATACTGTGTCAGGACTACATGTGCGCTCACACGCTCATCTTAAATAGACTGTGATGTGCTGCCAGTTGAACCCAACAATCTTCCCCTGACTCACCTGTTTCACCAGGCTTTCCTTTTCTCGTAGTAGTACACACCCTGGCCTTAGTCCCTCTCTTATTATGAAGGTCTTCTATGGAGAAGGAAGGAGACTATTTTGACTAAAAACCAAACTGTACCACATCCATATTTATGAATGGATCAAAGCAGCATTCATTCAGAGGCACGCGTGAGCGTGCATGTATGACACGTGCATGTGTGTTAACACCATACATGTTGTTATCATTAACATTCATCAGAATGTCAGCGTGAGATTAAATGTATTAAATCATCATAATTAAATCATCCAGATGTGAGATAAATCCAGGTTTGACCAAGTCTGCTCAGCGCGGCCTGGTTTGTTCCGTTCCATGAACGCCAAGCCAGGCTGAGAAGATCAAGCCAGACTTGGTCAAGCCAGGCTGGATGCACGTTCAGCTCACGTCTAAGCACAGATTTACTGATCCTGAAATGGAGAAGAAGCGCTTAATATATGGCCTACATTTACTCACCAGTTTCACAAGGATTTCCTTTTCTCTTAGTACATCTCCTGGTCTGTGTTCCTCTTTTATTTTGAAGGTCTTCTGGGGAGAGAGAAGTAGACTATTTAAACCAAACTGAATGATAAGTAACCATTGCCAAGCCATGCGGCCCAATGGGCAGGAGGCTGGAGCCCATCTCCTGTTTCTGTAGCGTGAGGCAGCTTGATGTAAAAGTACACCCCCTGGACATGATGCTAGTATGACACAGGGACCCCCAATCCAACCCTTGATGCTGAGTGCCAAGCAGGGAGGCCCACTTTTCCGGAGTCTTTGGTATGACCCGGCCAGGGATAGAATCCCGACCTCCCAGTCTCAGGGCGGACACTCTAACCACAAGGCTGGATGGAATGAGAAGTAGCTATAAGCATTTAATTACTTCTATATTTATCATGTTTATGAATGTATCAAAACAGAAATTGTTAGAAACACATTCATTCAGAATGACAGGGTGCATGTGTGAGCATGCATGTATGCCTGCCTGTGTGTATGAGGTGTTACATTAACACAAATCAAATCCAAGGCTTGAGCGCCGGTGACGTATGTATGCATCAAATGGTCTTTTAACTTTCATTCATCACATGTCAGTGTGTGATTTAGAATGACACCCTAATCCAGTTTGACTTACAATAAGCAAGGTAAACACACACACAGAATGCAGGAGACAGTAAGCCAGGTGAACCCAAACTTAACCTGACTCACCAGTTTCAACAGGCTTTCCTTTTCCCACAGTACGCCTCCTGGCCTCCGGAGTCCCTCTATCATTCTGAAGGTCTTCTATGGAGAGAGAAGGAGACTATTTAGGCATCAAACCAAACTGAATGGAATGATGGTAACATCATAATGGAAATCAGAATGTTCACTGCAAGAGGGCCAGTTATCGTTTTCCAGAGACATTAGGATCATCCTAGTCTCGCGTAGCCAGACAACTATTCCACAATCTCTGAATGCTATATAGAGTCTGGAACAGCAGCTCCCGAATGGCGAATAATGGAAACGGGCATTACCGTTCAAGAAAATATATTTTAAAATGTAATTTCTGCTAAGCAGCAAGCTAAACATGCTTATATGATTTTTATTTATATAATGATAAATGTGTGCGATGTGAGACGGAAACGGAAGTGACGAGGAGGCTTCACTTCCACTTATCTCGCACTCATCATTTCTATTCCGGTTTACCAGACTGTATGACGGGAGCATTTCCAAATCGCGGAGTCAACAGTCTGGCCACGCAAGACTAGGATCATCCCCAAGTCTTGCTTCATAACCTTTTGAAGTACAACACATTCACAGCGATCCCATACTCAGAGGGACTGTGGCATCCTTATTGGCTGGTTGGGTGTCAAACCGTGTCAACCACTGACCTTAGCAGGGGGACACTAAGTAAAGGCCTCAGAGACATCTTCAGGCAAGTACAGGTCATGTTCACCCGAAAAGTAATTTGTGATAGGTCAAATTTGAATTATTTTACTTAACCTGTGAATTCTGGCGCTATGCCATATGGACATTGGACAATGGACATAGCTCAATATTTATGCCAAATATTTCAATGCCTATACAATACTTTAAATTCCACAGACATCTTGTGTTTATAGCTAACTACAGACAGTTGCTTCCCCACTCAGACACACTTGCCCGTCCCTTTTTATTTGCTGAGCTGCATATCCGGTACCATTTAAACCCTCTATTGGTAAAATGTACTTATAATATGCGTACTTGATAAGTCTTTTTTCAATCTCTACTAAATCTCTTTGCCAAAAAAATAGCCAATCAACAAGCGCATTGCAACGCATTGTGAGCTTGTAGATCTGCTATTTTTTGGCAAATGTTCCGCCCCCAGGATAATGGATGTTGGGGATATTTTGATTATCGCGATAATATCGTAAATCGTGATTTCTTTGATCATAGTTGGGTCCGCGGTGGAAGGCTATCCACCGCGGTGTAGTCTTTTCGAGTCTTTTTGAGTCATGAAACTACAACGTTACATCATTCCTCGCGAGTCCCAACACATCTCTCTGTTTTTAATATCAGACAGACAGGCTCTACACCCCGTTCACTGATTGGTCAACCTGAACCGGTCTAGACGGGGTAAAGGACTTCACCATGGGCCGTGACTATGATGGCCTGCACTTATTTTCTGCTTGAGGTGGAAAGCATTCCACCTCAAATTTGCGGTGGATAGCTCTCCACCGTAGACTCTGATCCGGGCTTTACAGTAAGCAAGGTAAACTCATACATAGAATGCAGAGAGTGTAGTGACCTCACACCTGCAGTCAGTGAGCAAAAATCAGCTTCTCCCTCTTAACCCGACTCACCGCTTTCAACAGGCGTTCCTTTCCTCACAGACCTCCTGGTCTGAGTCCCTGTTTTATCATGAAGGTCTTCTAGAGAGAGGAGGAGACTATTTAGACATAAACCCAAACTGCTCAGAACTCCAAGAAGCTCCAGTGCAAGAAGCCAGATGTCTGTTGGTGCCAGGGTTCCCAGTCCACCTGCTGGGCTGTGCGACGCAACCTTATGTACAGGTTTATAATATGTCTGTTGGTGTCAGGGTGCGCACTAGCTCTGGTCCATAGCGTTAGTGGAGTTCTCCCTAACGCTATGTTCCTCTACCTCCCGAAATCTTGGAAAATCCGGAAAGCCCCGTCGTCTGGTCCGAAAATAACAAAAACTGTTTCGCCCCTCACCAAACCAAAGGTATCAGTGGACAGTTGAAAGCTTACTCTACATAGTGGACGCGGTTTGAGCCCCCCACCACACGATTAAAATACATTTCTAGGGCTAAATGAAAAATATTCCACCGGATAGAGACGGTAACATGTCATTAGGTCGAACACCCTTTGGATCGACCACCAAACTCTAACCCAAACCCTAATCCTAACCTCAGTAAAACTATGCCTAACTCTAACCCTAAACCTAACCTCAGTAACCGCGACGCGGGTGATTATCTAACCTGCCGACGCTGTTCGACCCAGCGGGAGTTCGACCTATGGGGCAGTCCCCGATGGGGACACTCTTCCTGTTTTTACGAAACAGCGCTTCCAACGTCGCAGAGTTGAATAACACCCAATGAGACAATGCTTTGTGTAATTCAGTCCTCTGACCTGCGCAGCAGTAGTGAGTTGGGACCCTGATGGTGACGACAATAGTGGAAAAACTAGAAGAAATGTAGTCTCCATCCAGTGGAATATTTTTCATTTTGCCCTAGAAATGTATTTTAATCGTGTGGTGGGGGGCTCAGACCACGTCCACTAAGTAGAGTAAGCTTTCAACTGTCCACTGATACCTTTGGTTTGGTGAGGGGCCAAACAGTTTTTGTTATTTTCGGACCAGACAACGGGTCTTTCCGGATTTGCCAAGGATTTGGGATGTAGAGGAACATAGCGTTAGGGAGAACTCCACTAACACCAGTAAGACTCCCTAATCGGGAGATAAGCGACCGTCAGGTCACATGTATACACAAAGAGGGCTGTAAGTGGCATTGGGGTCTCCGCGTTGCCTTGGCGGACGAATAGGTACCGGCCCCGGCTCTCCCGGAAGCTCCTCGGCCAAGTTACGGCATTTTATGTGAGCTGCAGTGGAGGGGGTCCTCCACTGGGGGCGCCACCACTTTGGCATCCGTTCTGGAGCACCAGGAGTCGGTGGTCCCCGGGAATTCCCCGTGAGCAGCCCCGTTGGGGTGGTCATTTGGTCATTTTTGCACATTTGGTCATGTTTTACATCTGGGGGTCCCCCAGGGACCTGGGGGTCCCTGGAGCTCCGGGGGAGGTTGTAGTTTGGCAGGCAAGGAACGTGTGTGCAAAATTTGGCATGGATCGGGGCAACGGTTGCGGAGATATGAGCAGGGAAAGAGTGTGACATGTGAGGTGTGACAGACGGACAGACTTACTGACTTACACTTTGTGGTGGTTTTGATAGTAAGTGCGACCTGACGGTCGCAACTATGGACCAGAGCTAGGGGCGCACCTGCTCTGCTGTGCGACGCAACCTCATGTACAGGTTAATATGTAAGGCATCTTATTCAGTAAATATCATCATTGCTGTCATAACTGAACTGAATAATGTGGGCTATTTGTATTTACTTTTTTTCTTTTTTTTAATTGTGTCGTGTTTTCTATTGTGATATGCAGAAAAAAGAATGTGTTTTCATGGAATCTATCATGGTTAAAATGTAACCCTAGAATGTCTCCGATGTTCGGTTGATTGACACTCCGTGTAACAACGGAGACATTCTAGGGCTAGGTTAAAATGGAGTTTGAAGTTACAATGGCTTTGTATAGGAAGGGGGCGTGTCTGATAATAAAATGAATATGTAAATACTGAATCAAACAAATTAAAAACTGTCCAGGGTGTTCACAAAAACCTGATTAGACGACAAAATGACCAAAAGGTTTTTTGAAAGTGAAATATGCCTTTTAAGCAAAACCTGAGTAGCCTACTTCTTCCGCTTCCAAGTTCCACAACTCATTCATAAGACTATGTTCATACATAAGACTCATCCCTGGATCTCTTGTTTCATAACCTTTGAACACTTATTCTGAATATTTACAACCGTTTAAAAACAATCTGTGTGATGATATGACAGTCAAGCACATGCACGCACACACGCACGCACGGAGGCTTGGCTACAGGTGCAATGGCATTGATCCGACGTCCCATTAGTCCGACACTAGTCAATACTAACCTGGTGAACCCTAACCCACGTAGGACTAATGAGATGTCGGACTTATGTGCACACTGTCACTGTGGACAGTCCCCTGGCTTAACATTAGCTTAGCATCACACAGCTGCCTCTGCACTGTATCAACACAACATAGAGAGATAGAACGGCCATAGCCTGGTGATAATTTTATCCGTGAGCAGGATAAAGGTTTATGTTTGAGGTAAAAGACATTAAAAGGTGTTTAAACAAACAGACCAGTGCGTTTCTTCTTCCTAACAGCCATTGTTATTGTGTGGTTACTTTGTTGTTACTACGACGGGAAGCAGCTGGGGTCAAAATGAGCTCAATACCGCCCCCTGCTGGTCAGGAAGGTCATGCGGTCATATCCTATGTCAGGGGGTCCGGGACCCCTAGGGGGTCCTCAGAGTTACTACAGGGGGGCCTCCAAATCTTTGTGTGATAGAATGTATTTATTTCCTGAGAACTGTAGCCATATTTTCGGCAAAGAGCTTTGGTGTAGAGGGGAAAAAGAGCAGATTAAGTACAGAGTGAAAGGTCAAGTTTATTAAGTATTGAGGGTTCAAGTGGTTAAATATCTGAAAACACAAATTTATATGAATCCAAAATACACTGATGATTGTGCTGTCAAACAATGAAACGTATGGATTCTATGAAAAGGTTGTGGGGGTCCCTGCTTCATCTCTCTCTCAACTAAGGGGTCCTTGGCCTGAAAACATTGAAGACCTGTCCTATGTTATCAACACACGTTTTACTCAAACTTGATTCCATACAGAGGCTACTTGGTGTTTATTTTATGTCTTACTGTTTTTTTTTTAGACTTACTGTTTTCTTTTTTTGTTCTATCATATATATATATATCATATATTTACATATCTACTGCATAGTACTGTGTTCTATTCGTCTGTCATTCAATGTTATATGAGATACTTAAATGGTTTCCTGTGGAAATAAGCTTAGTCTTTTCATGGATCTCCTTTTAGTAGACCTTGTACCAGTGAACTGTACCGTCATGAAACTGTACCTTTTCCTATGCAAACTTCTAATAAAGTCTTCAATCAATCAATCAATATCATTTAGCTATAAGTTACATTTAAAACCATTTGATCATTACTTGTTCTGTAAAGTGACTTTGACTACATAGAAAAGAGCTATATTAGTGGTATGTACTGTACATATAGTCTGTAGTTCTCACAGTTTTGGCAATTATCATTTATGTCATTTTACTTTTATTGACACTTCCCCCCAGTCTTATTGATCATCCATTATTTATTAAACACATTTGATTGAAACAGATACATACAGTAGCCTATACATTATTAATGTCCAGAAAGAGCTTGATTTTATTTTTTAATTTCTTTGTAGAGTTTGTAAGTTTGTAGAAAAAGAAGAAAAAAAAAACGTCTGATTCAGGGTCCTGAGTGTCTTAGTTGGTCTCAGTCTTGGAGTCTGAGGGCGTGGTGGTGGGCAGCAGCTCTTCTGGTAGGGTGAGGGTAATGGGCACCAGCCTCTCCCCCGCCGTGGTCTTGGGTGTTGTGGAGGTCCTCTCCTCCCCCGCCGTGGTCTTGGGTGTTGTGGAGGTCCTCTCCTCCCCCGCCGTGGTCTTGGGTGTTGTGGAGGTCCTCTCCTCCTTTGCGGTGGTCTTGGGTGTTGTGGTGGCGGTCGACAGCAGCTCTTTCCGTGGCGGGGTGAGGGTAATGGGGACCACCCTCTCCTTGGACCCCGTGGGGTCCTTTTCACAGGGTGCCTGGATGCACAGGAGACCCCTGTCCAGGGAGCAGGTGACAGACTCGGGGTCGACGCCGTCGGGGAGGTGGAACTCCTGGCGGAACTGGTGGAGGCGGTACGAGCTGTGGCCGTCCACTTCCTGTTTGCTCTCGGAGCGACCGCTGACCCGCAGCTTCCTGCCCACCTGGCCAGGAGAAAGGAAGCTGTCAATAATAGTCTGACCACTTTTAGTCTTGCGTAGCCTGACAACTATTTCACAATCTCTGAATGCTATAGTCTGGAACGACAGCTCCTGACAGCGAGTAATGGAAGCTGGCATTTCCGTTCATGAAAATATATTCTAAAAAAAGATATTCTTACATTTCTGCTAAGAAAGATGTTAAAAACGAACCGGAAGTGAGGAGGAGGCTTCACTTCCGCTTTATCCGGAGACTCGTATAAGACCTCATGTATGACGGGAGCATTTGCAAAACGCGGGAGTCAACAGCAGGGACGGATAAACCCCCGCGAGGGCCCCTGGACGATAATTTGTTTAGGTTTTTGTTCCGTGTGACCATGTGACCATCATTCTAAGCAGGTCAGATTCCAATCTGGATGTGGCACAGATCTGATTCAGGCTGGATTTGGCTGCCAGTGTAAATCCGGCCTTAGAATCCCCATCGATGATGTCATTATACAGGTTTCTGAACTGTCCATGGCCCATCAATGAGACACGGAGTGAGTAGACATGTCATCATCTTATAATAATGAGTTAGTAAGGACAAATTAGGCTAAGAAATACAGTAGGTGAAGTTCTCGCTTAAGGCCACCATTTCCCTTACTGCCACTGCAAATACTAATACTGCTAATAATGACCTCAGCTGGATCCCACCCAC
Organism: Nannobrachium achirus; assembly: GCF_963921795.1. Taxonomy (NCBI): domain Eukaryota; kingdom Metazoa; phylum Chordata; class Actinopteri; order Myctophiformes; family Myctophidae; genus Nannobrachium; species Nannobrachium achirus. The sequence continues at coordinate 7,512,977 of NC_137827.1, forward strand.
CTGTTTGACGGACAGCTCCTCGGGGGTGTAGTCCTTGGTGTTGAGTGTGAGCGCAAAGGCTCCGCCCTGGTCCTTGCTCATCTGGAATGTGATTGGCTCCAGGGAGGAGCCCGCCAAGGAGGCCACTGGCACCGCCGATCGGTCGATCTCCTCCCAGATGCGCTGGTGCAGGCGCTCCATGTGGTCCATGTTGTGTTTGATCAGCTGGAAGTGACGCAGCATGTCCTGCTCCAGCTGGTAGAACAGGGGGCGTGTCTCTGGCCAGAGGCTGTGGACGGGCCAATGGAAGTCCCTGAAGGGTGATGACATCAGCAGGGGGGCGGGGCCCAGGGCAGACGGCTGGTGGAAGGTGCTGAGCATGGTTTAGGTTGGCCTCCGGGCAGTTCTAGCTCTACACACTAGTTTAGTTCAACTGTAGACTTAAAAACTATAAGCTTTCCTCACGTTAGGGTTTCCTCAGAAAGCACCCTGCTCAAAGCTAATGATGCTCTTTTGTAGTTGGTTTTAGAAGTTCGATGTCCTCTGGTTTAGCTGGCCTTCACTCAGTCTTCCAGTCGTCTGCTGTCTGTCTGTCTCTCTCTCTTGGTTCTGTTGTCCCTCTGTCAACGTCCAGGCTTTTTATACCCTGATGGAAAGTTCCAGTGACATTCCTGACAGGGTGTCGTGTCTGTGTCTGTCTGTCTGTGTGTGTGTGTGTGTGTGTGTGTGTGTGTGTGTGTGTGTGTGTGTGTGTGTGTGTGTGTGTGTGTGTTGACTACCAACAGTGGCAGTCATATTCTAAAATTGTCCTATGAGGCTCTCTCTCTCTCTCTCTCTCTCTCTCTCTCTCTCTCTGACAACATTCAAAGGAGTGTGTGTGTGTGTGTGTGTGTGTGTGTGTGTGTGTGTGTGTGTGTGTGTGTGTGTGTGTGTGTGTGTGTGTGTGTGCGTGCGTGCGTGCGTGCGTGCGTGCGCGCGCGCGTGCGCGCGTGTGAAATTCCTAATAGAGACTTGGTTCCATTTTGAGCGCAAAGGGTCTGCATGTCATGGTTGACTCACAATGTCTAAAAACATATATGACAGCCCTACAAAAGGCAGAGTGCAGTAACTACGTTTTGGGACACACTGACTTATTTGTGTCGCCCAACGGTCAAATTAGCCTTCATGATATTGGGGGATGAACAATTACCTCAAGAACAGATGTACAATCAGTGTAATATCACTTTTATATCTTTATCTCATTTGGCTGATAAGCTGTAACACTTTTAAACCCATTTTTTGGTGAAATACGAAAACGTTACTGCACTCTGCCTTTGTAGGAACCAGTAGAAGACATCAGCATTAATACCTGTATTCTGTGTAAATGACAAATAAAACAAACTGAACTACTGTAACAGCATACACCCAGCAATGTTGCGTCGCTAGTTTCAGTGGCGTTGTTTGACACAATGGTGAAGACCTGGCATTTCATCACCAAGGCACCACATGTGTGGGAAGGGTTGAGTCGTCTGTGCTCTGTTGTGAGCTTGTAGATCGTCTCTTTTTACTTTTACTTTTACCTTTGTCCAATCTGTATGGTAGAGTACAGTATGTTAATATAATATAACTTATACAATTGGGGTGGTTGTATTTAGTCTCCCTGCTCTTCTAGTGAGACATTTAGATCCTATGTCTAGGTGAGGCAAGCAGGCAGGCTCTACTAGCTCAATGGTATTAATACAAATTCAGCAAGGGGACCCGGGTTCAAATCCGGGGTAGAAAATGTGGCTGTATCACTTTAGCCTGTGGTTGAAGAAGTATTCAGCTTTGTTTCCAAGCAAAAGTAGCAGTACCACAATATAGAAATACTTTGTTCACATGTAGAGTCATTTGTCATGATTGCAGCCCACAGCCCCATGTGAGAAATGAACCCTCCTGCCTTGACATGTCATATTTCTGTCTAATCTCACATCTAATCTATAAAAAATACTGTCATATCTCATCTTCCAGTCTAATCTCCCATCTGATAAAAATAGCACTGCCAAGCCACAGAGCATGATGAGATATATCTATGTTCTCTGCTCCGATCAAAGAGACATGAACAGTGCTTTACTTTCTTTTTTTTCCTTTTTTTTTTTGTCAAGGAAGGAAGAAAGAAAGAAAGAAAGAAAGAAAGAAAGAAAGAAAGAAAGAAAGAAATTCCAGACTTCTATTCCCATGGTTAGTATTTCTAAAAGCCATTTGTAGTAGCTTTCATATGGGTCACAGAATTCACCCCATCCTCTCCCATGTATAATGCAATAGACACAAAACAGAAACTAAAAGCACCAGTGTGGGGGGAAACGGGCCACATCAGGTGTCACTTAAGGCCAGGGAGTAGAGATATGTTTTTAACAGGGATTTGAAAATGGCTATCGTGAAAATAGCAGATCTACATGCTCACAACGCCTCGCAATCGGCTGTTTTCACAATTTCAGCCTCTATTTTTTTTTTTACAATTCAAGGTCAATCTTTAGAGGTATTAAAACGTTTGCCTGCAATAAACCAGACTATCACACACTTCGTTTTTGGAAGAGAGTGTGGAATTTCGGGGAGAGATTCTTTTTCTGGGGTACGGGCTAAAGCCTATTGACGTGATGTTAGGGGCGGTTTAAAAAAATGCCAAGGTGACTTGCTCTTAATTGCTCCCTTTGAACTTCAAAGGGGTTGAAAACCGCAGTAATTCACCCTTTGTCAAGTCCCGCCCGTTATCCCGCCCCTCTTCACACCCATTGGTTGCTGCGTCTTGGGGGGACATTCGGTGGGACACTCCATCCACTACCATTTTAATTCAGTTGCTTCGTATTGTTATTCTGTGTATTCAATTCTAATTTCAAACTTGGTTTCAGTAAAATGGAGCTGCTCAGTGGCAGTATAGTGACTCAGCATGTTTTTAAATCTTTTTATTTCTCCAAAAACTGGAGTTTTAGCAAATTCAACATAAAAAAGGCGGAACCAGGGCGGGACAAGGCAGATAGAGCCTGCTGGTTGGTCAGTCAGGGACCAACCAGAAGGCTAACAAAGGGTGAATTGCCCTGGCCCACAGGTTGATAACCACCGCATTAAGGAATCATACGTTAAGAGGGAATCGTTAAGGAAATTGTTAAAATCTTAAAGCATGCCAACCCTACTTGTGACCGTTTCTACTGTATATTTGTTGTCTTGTGCAGGAGAATAAACAGCAGGTGGACATTTCAGGCACTGCTTTATTCTTTCACAGTGAGTGAACTGAGTTTTCACCAATACATTCTAGACAACATTTAGAGAGAACAACATTGTACTGTACACAGAACAACACACACAATATGGCTTTGAGTTGATGCACAGCATTGGTAGTTTGTCCAGTGTGACACAACAGCAGTGGTGGAAACTACCTTAGTACATTTACTCAAGTAGGTGCTGTACTTCATTTCAGGGCAATTTTCTTTTTACCTTACTCTGAGTATGGTTTATATTTCTATTCCACTACATTCCAGATGCCAAAATGTTACTTTTAACTCCACCACAATTATTCAACAGCTTTAGTTACAAGTTGCTTTGCAGTTTGCATTGATGCAGCTGGACGACCTAATATGTTAATATATTTGTGTGATGTATCTTTGGGTTCTCAGCAAATAGCTAATACTATTGTTTAGTTGGTTCTATTCTTCTGCAGCAAGGGTTATAACCTTTAAGTAGCCCAGGTCAGTGCGGATGGTCAGACATTAATTGGATTAGCTGACCATAGGCACTTAACATAACACGTAAATTAAGAATTGTCATGTGGAGCTTTTAGCATGGGTCTCATATGTACTTTGACATACAACTCTGGGCACTCTGATGATGAGTTTGACTCACTTGAATTAGGTTAATGGTGTCACTTGTCTCCTCTATTGTGTGAGCTTGTTTTAGGGTCTGTTCTGACCATAAAAAGGCTTGCAGCTTTCACTCGCTGGGCCATTCCACCAGGACCCCCTCCGGTTTCGGAGCTAGATTCCATGTTGCAACATTAAAAGGAAAATATGCTATTTGCTGAGAATTGGACAAGAACCTCAGAAGAAGAGCTTTTACTTTGATTAAGGATCTGTACTTTTGTTGGACTATACTTTTGTTTGGATGATGAATAAACAAGATGCGACATTTAATTTTGAAGTTCTGTGGACAATCCCTCTTTCTTGATATTAGTATCGATTATTAATATCAGTATTATTTTTCATGTCAGATGCTACAGCATTAAGCCCCACTTTATACTAAGGCTATTCAAAAAGGACAAGAAGCTGTGAGCTAGAATGTAGATAACACATTTTGTTCAGTACTAGTTACAAAGGTAGGGGAGAGTGGGTAAACTGAGACACCGGGTAAACTGAAACACCGCCTGTATCTAGGCAATGGAACACATTTGTGGTCATGTGACCATTATATTTTCAAGCCCCTTGAATGTCCCCCTTGTCATGAAGGAATGGTCCTGATAGTGCTGTGGAAAACAAGCTTTTTTCACAAAAATATGTTTTTTGCATTAAATATGTTTTTGCAGTAAATGTTCTTGCTCAAATCACTTTATCCACTTGATTTCTCTGGTCTGTCTCAGTTTACCCCGGTGCTGGGGTAAAGTGAGACACAAGACCACTTGTTTTTAAACAATCATATTTTCACTGCCTTTTGTCTTGAATACATTCTGAAAACTTCCATTGTTAGAAAACATCTCAAATTACTGGGAAATGTGTACATTCTTTACTGATATATATTTTAGTTCGCCTAGAGGGGAGCAAATGTAAAAAGTGTCTCAGTTTTCCCCACTCTCCCCTACTTTATGTTCATTTGAGTACAACTGTGCATACCGACCTACAGAGTATGTTACCATTGTGGCATTGCTCATTTTACTTGAGTGAAAATGCAACTACTTTTCTTCCACCACTGCCAGCATGGCACACCAACCAACATAGACATGATACGCGGACACCACATTGGACCTTATGTCAACATGGCTGCCATATTGGTACAGGCAAATGACCATAACTCCACTGCAAGCACTATGCCTGAGTTGCACTGCATGCCTGGAGACTATAAAACATTGTCTCTGTTCCACTACCATTACTGTTGCTACTGTAAGCTACGTAGGCCTACTTTGATATGAGAAAACACCTTTTTTAATTTAACCAAGTATCCTGTATCATAACATAACTGCATTTGTAACAAAAAAAAATACCCAGTTATGAATTATTGTAATGAATGCTTCAATAGACATATATACATTATGAGTTATGATGGTATTAAGAGTGAATAGACATTAGGATATACACATAGGAGGCGTGGCTTGCCCCTGCCAATATGGCGGCTGCGTTGACTTGAACACCAACATTAAGGTCTTGCTTATACAAACACAACCTTGAGGAAAAACAAAAAAATGCAAAGCAGATTTTGAAGTCAACTGCTATACACAGTAAATTCCTATACATGTTGACTTGACTCTGAGACTGTGCACTTGGACCCTTACGGGTTAATTTGGTTAGATTTGTACATTCTCTGAGTTACAAACATGAAGACTGATGACTTTACAACATAATTACAAGGGGGGCGGGCGGGCAGTGGCTCAGGGGTAGAGTTGCCGTCTTAGAACCAGTTCGATCCCGGGGCTCCCCCAGAGTTAGTGTGGAAGAGTCCTTGAGCAAGACTCTGAACCCCTATTTGCACCCGGTGAGCAGGTTGGTGCCTTGCATGGTTTCCTTGTCCATTGACGTCCACTGTGGTTCCCCTCACACATCACTGTGACATCACAGTGATGTCAGATACTCAGAGCAGGGATCTCCATATATGGGCATAAAAGGGATTCTGTTGGGGATCTCCATATATGGGCATAAAAGGGATTGTATCCCAGATGATGCCACTGAACCCTATATGACACTATAGGGCTCTATCTTCCTCTATGCTAAACCCTAAACCCCTATTTATTTTGCCTTTTTTTATATTTTGACGAAAAACACATATTTTAAAATACTTCAAATAGCCGATCTACATCAATCACAGCTATTTGAACTATTTAAAAGAAATAGTAAAAAAAAAAAAAAAGTTTAGGGGTTTAGGGTTTAGTATGGACAACAATAGGGCCCCTATGTTTGGGTCTCTAGTCTGCAGGAACTCACAGTGAATGATGCTACGTGCTCCGTGCCTGTCTGCTTAAGGCCAGTTACATTTGTTTGTTTGTTTTTAAGGGTGGAACTGTAGCTTCATGTTCCTATACTTTCCACCTGCGGTGCGACATTAGAGCTCGAATGGTAAAAGGGGACTGGATGATTATATGATGTAATTTAATCACTGTTTTTGGATCGGCACTTTTGACCCACAAGGTGTCAGCCTCCAGGAAGAAACCCCAAATACAAAAGGAATAGATAATTGCTCATAACAACCACACCAGGGCGTCTAATGAAGTAGACACCTCATAGACACATGAAAACCAGAAAAAGTACAAAACTATGGCACCGCCTCTTTAAAGTATTTAGGAGTGTCGCACAAAAGTTGAGAACATAATAGCAGTTCAAGTTTTTGATTCATGTGAAACCTTACAGCTGATCTAGCTTTGCAGTAGTTATTTCATGGTTGCTGTCTTGTTGTCTACTGTAAGCTACATTTGAAAGAGCATGAGAGTAATGTTATGTTCAGGTTGCGTCCTATAATACGTACTATCTGAATTGGAAGTATTTAAAATACAAGGTACATGCAATACAATAAATAGAATCTTATATATATATATATATATATATATATATATAACTGTCAGTTCTGGGCTCTGTTTTGTCCAATATGACAAATTATTATGGATCAGATCTTCATAACGCTGTCATCATGTCACCATTAGGGATGAAACGATGTGAAAACTTCACGTCATTGCTGTCACGATCGTGTCCACGTTTTTCCCAATGACCCTAAGCACGACGGTGGGGGTGTGGGCGTGGGCGGGGGCTGCAAGGGAAAGGAATGCTTGTTTTCGGTGATGACGACGGAGGCACGCCGTCTCGGGCAACCATGAGCCATGTGAGACGCCGCCAAGCGAGTCGCCGAGTCGGGGGTTGCGAAGGTCGCATGAGCCGACTCAGCGCCGTTACCGAATTATGTGCCGATATGGACGGAATAGTCAATCTTTCGGCACCTCCGCGCAGTCCAAGTGAACACAGCGAAGCGTTCCCTACCTCCTTACCCACCACTGGCCCCCACTGTTGTGCTTAGGTTCCTTGGGAAACACCAGGTCGCGTCACGATCACCCAAAAAATTGGTTTTCTATCTATTGCACCACAAAATGGCTGCCCCTTTTAGCTTACATGATTTGGCTTCCTTACTAAAAGCACTTTAACGCCAAAAGGTTCGGGTCCATTCGTTGTTTGTCATGTTAGACAAAACCAATTGAAAATGCCAGACTGGAAATTGTACAGTACAAAATTATCGCTTAATCCTGTAATATATATTTTCTTTTAATGAAGCAATAAAACGTTATTTCATATCTACTTGTCTTGAGTTTATTGCTACAGCGATATTGATACAGACTATTTACAGCTACCGTTTGGTGGAGCTAATGGCCATGGGGGAATTCAGAGAATTCAGTGTTACTTATGTTGTGTGTTTATGTTTGCACACTAACCTGCAGTTTGTAACATCAAACTACACATTGTAGATCAATGTGAAGCACAGCGATTTCAATAAGAGCTATAAGATGTGCAAGGTCTGATGTGCAAGGTATTCTGTCCCTGATCGTATGCAACTCAAGCGGCGCTGATTCGGCGGAAGCTGACTTCATAGCGCTCGGCGGTGCCTCTCGTAGTCCGCTTCAAACCTTTTTTTCCCCCCGATAAATGCTAGGTCATCCAAGTGGTGGAAAGTAACTTAAGTACTGCACTTAAAGGAGTAGTTCACCACTTTTCAACCTGTCTTCATATAATAGGTCCTCACTAATGTTCATAATAAAATAGCACAATTTTTTTCTATTCAGTCTGGGTCTCATAGGAGAGCTGTCAAATCCTTCCTACCGGTGACATCATCGTTTGACAAAAAAAGATTAAATAATATTTTTGAAAAAAAAAATCACGAGAACAATGGCTTCCACTTTAACATTGCAACTTTTTCAGGAATAGAAAGCCTGCAGTTTCTATTAGCTTGCATTTCCCATTGATGATGTCACCGGTAGGAAGGATTTGACCCACCCACAGCTCTCCTATGAGACCCAAACTGAGTAGAAAAAAATTGTGATATTTTATCATGAACATTAGTGAGAACCTATTATATGAAGATAGGTTGAAAAGTGGTGGAGTGCCCCTTTAAGTACAATTTTGAGGTATTTGCACTTTACTTGAGTATTTCCGATTTCCAGTACTTTTACTTCTACTCCACTACATCTCAGATCCAAATATTGTACTTTTACTCCACTATATTTAGGTTGAGAACCTCTGTTCAGCTACAATACGGCTTGAGAGTGAGAATTAGGGCATTAACGAAGAAGTCGACAAGTCGACTTAGTCGACTTCATTAAACAAGTCAACTCCCACCAGAGAAAGTCGAAGTTGAAAAAAATAAATTAATACTTTCTATTGTGCCTCTATATATTTGACAATTTGGACAATGTTTAATTTGACATTTTAGAGGTATTAAAAAGTCCTTAAATTGGCACTTTAGAAATGTGTAGATACCCAAACTTTGTTAGTTTGTTTACAGTTGAGCGAGAAAACAATGTTTCACATAATCATCTGGCGACCCCCCAAAATAATTGGGGGGTCGTGTGTGATGTGATGACGTCATCAAACGATTAAGTCGACTTCAACTCAACTTTTTTACTGAGTCGAGTCGACTTCAAAAATCACAAGTCGTTAATGCCCTAGTGAGAATACGTTGAGAGGTGTTTTGGGGAAGCTCGGTGCTTTGGCCGTACGGACGGACGGACGGACAGACGGACGGATGGAAAGCATCTAATTGAAAACATGCCACAGGATTATTGTACAAAAACGAATTCAAGTCATTCACCAGTTGCATCGTTGTGGGTTTAGTCCAGAAACAAAGGCAAGGCCCCAATTTGGCAGTGGTGGAGAATAACAAAGTATTATTTTAGTATTATTCTACTTAAAGGGGAGAACCACCCATTTTCAACATTGAACTACCGGTATGTCATTAATATACCTTTGAGTTGTCATGTGGAAATAAGAAAAAAAGCCTAGAACTGGAGGATTGATTTTGGGGTTTGTATTTATTGAAAAGATAGGTGGTTCTCCCCTTTAAGTACAAGTTTAGCTACTTTAACTTTACTTCCATTTTTCAATACCTTTTTTTTTTCTTCTTTTGTTTACCCCCCTCCCCCCAACAATTATTTGACAAATGTAGTTTATTATTATTATTATAATTTTGATCAAAAATCAAATGGCATTTTGATCAAAAATAGACAGTCTACAAATTCAAAGTCACGATGTGACAAGTTGTGAGCTTGCAGCGTCTTGAAAACCTCTGAGACGCAAACAATAAAAGGGACATTCCACCATTTAACCAACACACATCGATTACTTCCTCCACCACTGCGATTTGGATAAACCTTCCAATGTGTTTGAATGCCACTAATAGACAACATAGAGTATACAAAATGTGGCTGCAGCAAAAAAAGAAACAGCCCTGCTTGCTTCATCAGAATGAACTGCGTCCCAGAGGTTAGTTAGAGATCCTGATCATGCAACAGCTAATGAGCAAAGACGCCACCAGCTAGAGCTAGAAAAATACAGTAGTTGTTCAAAGATTCAGTAGAAAGGGTACTACATTCCCCACAGTTCCACCTGCTACGAGTGCGAGCGCAACGCACTTTCTTTGTACCGTTATCAGCTGTACAGCTGTATCATTAGCAAGGCGAGTGAGAGTAAACAACGCATCTGGACAAGCTGTTTCCCCCTTCCTGGTTTGACCGCGATAGCTTCCGTTTTTTTTGTTTTCTTTTTTTTCTTTTCGTCTTTTTAGATAAAGATGTATTCTATCCAGTAAACCATAGCTTTAGTTTTCATAGATACAGATAGCTTTAGTTTTAAATAGATACAGATATCCCATAGCTTTAGTTTTTAATAAATACAGATATCATATCGTCACTGTCGGGCAGAAACCTTGTATCTCCAAGTTTCAAATGTGTTTGTTTTTTCAAGTAAAGCCCTGCTTCATCAGACAAGGCCGCTGCACAAAGGTAGTGAAAACAGCAGATCTACAAGCACACAACACCTCGCGGTGCGAGGCGTTGTGTGCTTGTAGATCGGCTGTTCTCACTAGTTTAAATCATTTTAAAAATGATAAATACAAAACAAACGGTTTTGGGACATACAAGGTCTCCACCCGACAACAACGATATATAGCTTTTTTTAATAAAGATATCCAATAGCGTTTGCATTAACTCTTACGTTTCCTCTATAGATACAGATATCCTATCCAGTAGACCAGGTTGAACAGGCCGAAGGCGGTGGGGAAGAAGACGCGCGCGTAGGAGTCGATCTTGGAGACGTGGACGTGCATGCGGTTGTGCCGCCAGGCGCCCGAGCGGCAGTCGTCGAAGCAGCAGAAGAAGCTGGCGCAGTCCTTGCCGTCCAGGCAGTCGTAGTAGTCGTCGTCGTGGTACGACGACGACACCATGTTGTTCATGTGCAGCAGCGAAGTCCCCGGCCGGATGTTCAGCATGCTGGGCGCCCTCTGCTGGACAAAACGAGTAGGGACGGAGCTTGTTAAAGGGGCCACACCATGCTTTTAAAAATATATTTTTTTTTATAAATGTTGGTCCATAATATGGTTTTATACAGGTTTTAGCCCAAACAACCACTCGGATATTGAAATTTCATGTTCCGTCTCTAATTCCAAGCCGTTCCAGATGCAATACCAAAATGCCGTTTGTTGGCAACGGGGCGCCATATTTGGGCTAAGATCGGAACGATACAGAGAAGATTAGCATGGTACTATAGACGGGTTTCTGGTCCACGTTTCACTGATAAAACTAGATGCGTGCGCAGGGTCCGTACCAAAATTAGCCAATGAAACCAGCGTTCCCCAAAACAACAGGTTTGGGGATTGGACGGAATTGATTACATGATACAGTCAGCTGTGCATTTAGTCTCAATGTTTGTAAACAAGAAACCCGTCTATGCACCATGCTAATATTATCTGTATCTTTCCAATTTTAGCATGGCACCATGCTAATGTTCCCTGTATCGTTCCAAATTTAGCACCACTTTACCCCGCCCACCCCATAGTCTCAATAGAATCCACCCCAAAAGTACCGCCCCCTTCTCTTCAGTTGCCAGGAAACTGAAGTGGAGGGCGGTACTAGCCCCCTGTGACATAGAATTGGGCCGATCTCAAGACACGCCCATTCCGAAAATCACAGAAACAAAATGCAAGGCTTAGAGTTAATGAATTGTTTGTTGGGGGGCTTGAAGAGACACTGGGAAGCGATTATAGGAGGGGTGGACGCAGGGGGCCGGTTATCCAGATTTAACAGGAAACAAACCCGGAACTAAAGGTTCCTACGATTGGCCGCTAGTGTCTGTGTTTTCCCCCGGCTGATACCAAAAGGAATATGTTCTCTGTTCTCCATTGTTCTCCCATTCATTTCCCCCGAACTTTACTTTAGATGTTCATATTCACACATACTTTATGGTTCCTGTCGCTAGTTTAACGTCTCCTTTCAATCACCATGATATGCGTTTTGTGAAAATATGGTCCCATTTATAAAATACATTTACCGAATGTCTGTCTGTCTGTCTGTCTGACCGTATGTCTGCATGCTGACATCACTGATACTAAACAGTGTCGCCACCATGGTAACAATGCCCAACTGACATCACTGACTGACATCACTACAGTGGCCAAATTTGGGGTTCTCCAACATTACTTCTGAGACTCCTACATTCAATCCCTCATCGCACACCTCCGAGCACAGGACTAGTAATGAATGAATGAATGAATGAATGAATGAATGAATGAATGAATAAAAACCTGCGCGGTGTTTCCGTTGCTCTTGGACTTCTTGGTCTGTCTGTTGCTGGTGAAGTAGTGCAGCGTTCCGTACTCCATGAGAGCAGCGAAGGTGAAGATGAAGCAGACGGACACGAACAGATCCATGGCCGTCACATAGGACACCTTGGGCAGAGACTTCCTGGAGATGGTGCTGAGCGTCGTCATGGTCAGCACCGTGGTGATGCCTGCACGGTAAGGACCAGAAGCATTAGGGCATTCACGAATAGTGATTTTTAGTATTCCAATTATTCAACCTCAAAGTATTCGAATAGTCGAATATTCGACAGGACTGGCCAAAATGTCAAATATTAAGTCAGCAAGAGGCGAACATTGTGAAAATAGCCCGCCTCGCATTGCGAGGCGTTGTGAGCATGTAGATCTGCCATTTTCACAATATTTATCTGCGGAACAGAGTCACATTAAATGCAATACCTACAATTCGCGCGTGCGTGCGTGCGCGCGTGCGTGCGCGCGAGCCTGCCTGCCTGGTGTGTGAACTTCCTGAAATGTAATCGTTTCAACTGCTGCGTGGATTGGATATTCGTTAGACCCACCCCCACCCCCACCCCCTGCACTCATTGGAGAAGCCGCAATTTTGGATCGGGAAAATGCAGATTAATTTACTCAACTCCAGACCAGAGAAACAGTCCACTCTGAGAGTGGGCGGGGTCTATGGGCTGGAACCAGGCTAGTACCGGACCCCCAGTTGAAGACCCCTGGTCTATACACTTAAACTTCTCGTTGGTTTGTTTTACTGTTGAGTGAGAAAACAACGTTGCACATTAATCACATAACAAATAATTTGGGGACCCCCAGCCCAGAGGGTCTCGACCCACAGGTTGTGAGAACCACTGCGGGGCCCCCTGCTTTGAGAAAGCCTGCGATCAGAAGGGCGTCACCCACCCAGGGAGGTGCGGGCGGGGACGGCGTCCTTGTTGATCCAGAAGGAGACCCAGCTCAGCACCACGATCATACTGCAGGGGATGTAGGTCTGGATGGTGAAGTAACCCATCCTCCTGCTCAGGTCAAAGAAGATGGTCTGGATGACGTACTCACCTGGCCAAGAGGACAACAGAAAAGATGTTCAAGTCACCAGTGTGAGCCCAAAGTGGACTAGAGAGGGATGGTCATGTTTTTTACAGAGGACTCAAATCAACTGTGCTCACATGAATAGTTTCAGTTCCTGACCTGCTGTTTGAATAATTAAAGGAGTAGTTCACCCCCAAAATGACATTTTTTCTATTGATTATTCATGCCATGGAGAGTTCAATAATTGTTGGAGCCAAAAGGACACTATTGTTTAATTTTATTTTGTTTATTGAAAAGAATGGTCTCATGAAACTTCAGGTGGTTGCCTGGTTGCCATGGCGCTGCTGTCAGCTGTCAATCATTGTTGGTTGCCATGGGAACTTGATATAGACCTGGCCTTGATTGCGGCCAGGTGGGTTGCAATGAGGGAAGGAGCAAACGGTTTTCGACCGTGTTCCGTGTTCAGCTGATATATTCACCGTGATATCGTGTTTATGCTGTGCAGGTCGGCATTCAATGCTTTTTTGTTTTATTAACACATCGGGTGCCCACGAGGTGTCTACGCGTCAATCTTTTTGATCTGTACGAGTGCCCAACGACGCGTTGACGTGTTGTACAGTAAACTATACTGTACTGTAGCTACTGCACTTGGCTACCGCAGTGATGAAACAACTCCATTTCCCAACATGCAGCGCGCAATTACGTCACCCGGACGTGTTGTGTGGCTCGTTGACTTCCTGTCTAGTGGCTGCACAAAAGGGCTGTTTTCTCCGGATTCTCTTCCTTTTTTAATTTTTTTCTCAAAACGGCAGCCTCTTCTACATGCCGTAACACAAACAATGTGGCTCAGAAATGATAAAAAACGGTCCTGACTGAAAGAGAAGATTTTCGCGGAATAAACAGGACATACTCGGATTGCATTTACTCGGATTACTTTTCTCGCCAGTACTCTCGCCGGTAGGTAAAATGACGCGTTGCCATGGGCACGAATACATTAAGACCTCAGAAATCACGTGGGCGTCCGATGTGTTAAGAGTTTTTGCATCTTTTGTGTCAATAAATGGGTTGACATATCCAACTTTAAATATACTCTCTGGACATTCACTTACTAAACACTACACGCGTCAAACCTATGTTTTTTATACTCATTGCCCTCGGTAGGGCTTATTGGTAAAAGCCCCTACAATAATATTTTGGGTTTTTTGTCACATTCCTAAGACACAAATGTGATAACAATAAATTTACCCCCATTCGTTCCGGATGGTGACCCGTTTCGAAACGGGTCCCCATCCGGAATCAATGGGGGTAAATTTACTCGAATCAAATTTTTGTCTTTGGAATGTGACAAAAAACCCAAAATATTATTGAACTCTACTCTCCATGGCATGAATAATCAATAGAAAAACAGTAATTTTGGGGGTGAACTACTCCTTTAAGTCTACTTATGTTTTTGTTTGTCCCACAAGGTGATGTATTGGGCCAGGTAGTGGTGATGTTAGTTCTTATAAACGTGTATTATATATTTTTGGAGCGGTGAAAGCGCTCCCAATAGACAGGTATGTCCGTGGGTATGTGGGTGGGTGGGTGGGTGGGTGGCTGGCCGTGTTTGTAGCCTGGCAATACCTTGAGTGGCCACACACAACACACTAGTTAAAGGAGGGGCGCTGTTTTGTGCAGGCCAGGCACACTCACCACTCACTCACAGGCACAGTTTACACTCACTCACATAGGGTACAGCTGCTCAAATTCACCGCTCCACTTCGAACCGAGGTTTGATTTTTGTACTTGACTGGGTTTTAGATTAGTATTATTGTTTATTGTACTTGACTGGGTGTTAGATTTGTATTAGAAAAGCCTCCTGTGGACAGGGGATGAGAATTAGCACTTGTGCTATACTCACTTTTAATCAATGCTTATTGTAAATCGCTTTGGATTAAAAGCGTCTGCTAAATGTCTAAACTGTAAACTGTAAACTGTAATGCATCTGGTTCGTCCAATGTGATTGTGATGCCCATGTCAAATAAATAAAACATAACATAACATAACATAACATAACATAACATAACATAACATAACATAACATAACATAACATAACATAACCGGCTTGCATTTCAAGCAGCAGCTTTTAGGGGACATTACTGAATGGTTAGAAGGAGCTTTTAGGGGACATAACTGAATGGTTAGAAGGAGCTTTTAGGGGACATAACTGAATGGTTAGAAGGAGCTTTTAGGGGACATAACTGAATGGTTAGAAGGAGCTTTTAGGGGACATAACTGAATGGTTAGAAGGAGCTTTTAGGGGACATAACTGAATGGTTAGAAGGAGCTTTTAGGGGACATAACTGAATGGTTAGAAGGAGCTTTTAGGGACATAACTGAATGGTTAGAAGGAGCAGACGTCCCCAAGCAGCAGCTTTTAGGTGACATAACTGAATGGTTAGAAGGAGCAGACGTCCCCAAGCAGCAGCTTTTAGGTGACATAACTGAATGGTTAGAAGGAGCAGACGTCCCCAAGCAGCAGCTTTTAGGTGACATAACTGAATGGTTAGAAGGAGCAGACGTCCCCAAGCAGCAGCTTTTAGGTGACATAACTGAATGGTTAGAAGGAGCAGATGTCCCCAAGCAGCAGCTTTTAGGGGACATAACTGAATGGTTAGAAGGAGCAGACGTGCCCAGTTGGCCCAGGTTGGATTCCAGGCCTGGCCTGATTGGTCAAACTGTTAATTTCACGGAAATTCGATCGACAATGTCAGATAGTTTCCCTTTTTGGATGTATTTTTAATGATGGGTTTCTGCTTGATTTTCCACTGTATATATTGTATAATATAAGTACAACACACAATACGCCCACTTTCGTTCCCAGTTCAGGACGAGAAAAAGCATATAGTTTTCAGTATCAGTTCCGAACCAACTTTTACGTTTCTGAACCAATTCCTTTTCAGTGGAAACGCTCTGAACTGGTTCAAGATTAGACGGGGGAAAAGAACCAAACGGCTCCAGTGTCACCTGACTGGGTGTTTGCTATTTCCGAGGTGTTCCTCAGCCCCACGAAGGAAAACTGGTAGAGCCTCCAGTATCGCTGGTCTGCCACCTCCACCGAGCGCTTCTGCCACCTGTACATGATCTCATTCTTAGGATAGCCATCTGCGCACGCACGCACACACACACACACACACACACACACACACACACACACACACACACACACACACACACACACACACACACACACACACACACACACACACACACACACACACACACACACACACACACACTGGTCAAATTGTGGCTGGGAACCTCGTACGTCACAATAATTACTTCAAGTAATTGGGGGAAAAAAGTCACAGGCTCTTGTTTATTGTTTTTATCCCACGATTTTGGGATAAAAAAGAAAGACAGATGGGAAAATTGCAGGGCGCAGGGTTTTCCTTGGCCTCTAGGGAGTGTGCATATAGTACATGTTATACTGATCGGTGGAGTTAAAGGTAAAAACAGGAATCGGCCTGTTATAGCGCCACCATGAGTCTTCATTTGTGGCATTCGTCTTCGGCCTAGTGGGAATTTCATGGAAATCGCACGCTGTGTTCATGATTTGAGGCCTGTTTGATGACTATAGAGATTCATTCAAACCTTTATTTATTCTCGAAAAACATTGAGGTTGCCCTCATTTGCAGTATTATCGAGATACATCAATATTCATTAAAAAAAAACAGTATGTACAATCAATATTCACAAAACAAGTTTAGAAACAGTTGCAGGCACTCGTGGGTAGGTCTACTATCAAAGATTTAAAATGACCGTAAGTTTTGGGAGAACATATCTTGAAATTAAGTTGCAACTCATTCCAAGTGGTTGGAGCATTAAAGCAAAAGATATAGTGTGCCAATTTGCATGATGTTTGGACAAAATCTGTAGGAGTGTCTAAAAATGTGTTAAAGATTTGGGGCAGAGATTCTGCTCTGGCACCCAGGGAGTGTGCGTGCGCAGTTTCACTGCTATTGTGACAACGGTGACGGAGATTAGCTGTCCACAGACGGACACAACGACGGACGGACAGACGGACGAACAGAGAGACGCACTGACGGATAGGTTGCAAAACCTTTTGACCTGGTGGAGACAAGAAAAAAAAACACGCCCCCCTCACACATTAGAAAGACAATATAATTTACCAGAAGTGTGTGCGTGCGTGCGTGCGTGTGTGCGTGGGTGCGTCCGTAAAATGCACTTCTCTATTTTTGGTTTAATAATGGAAGATAATGGATAGTTGTATAAATAATGGATAGCTAGCAGCAGACCTAGTTCATAGTGATAGATAGCTGCAGGCGGATAGAAGAAACGGGGTCGCACGCCCCAAGTAGGGATGGGACGATAATCGATATTTTCGTTTATATTATGTCATATTATTATTTGTCAGCCTTCTGATTGGTCCCTGACTGACCAACCAGCAGGCTATTTCTGCCTTGTCCCGCCCTGGTTCCGCCTTTCTTTATGTTGAATTTGCTAAAACAACATTTTTTGGAGAAATAAAAACATTTAAAAACATTCCCAGTCACTATACTGCACCCGAGAGGCTCCTTTTCACTGAAACCAAGTTTAAAATGAGTTGAATACACATAATAACAATAAGTAGCAACTGAATTTCAATGGTAGTAGATTGGAGAGAAAGGACTTTTGTCCCACCAACACACAGCAACCAATGGGTGCGAAGAGGGGCGGGACAACGGGCGGGACTTGACAAAGGGTGAATCGCGTTGCCTGCGTCCCGCTAGCTACCAATGTTTCCTGTTTAGATTGGCACATTTCACCCAGGTTTTTTTTCATCTCACTCACGTCACTTTGTCTGCTGACCTCACTCAGCAACGAAATAAACAGAAAATAAACAAAAATAAAAATAAAACTATTCACAGGAGGCAAGCAGTGCACTACATCATGGGTCTTCAACAGGGCGTCCAGGAACCCTAGGGGGTCCTCAGAGTCACTACAGGGGGTCCTCCAAATCTTTGAGTGATGGATTTTTTTCTCCTTTTTTTGTATTATATAATTATATAAACATATCCATATTCCGTGAACTTTAGCCAAAAATAGCAGATCTACAAGCTCACAACGCCTCGCAACAGCTATTTTTGGCAAAGAGCTTTGGTGTAGAGGGGGAAAAGAGCAGACTAAATACAGAGTGAAAGGTCAAGTTTATTAAGTATTGACGGCTCAAGTGGTTAAATATCTGAAAACACAAATTGACATGAATCCAAAATACACTGATGATCGTGCTGTCAAACAATGAAACTATATGGAATCTCTGAAAAGGTTGTGGGGGTCCCTGCTTCATCTCTCTCTCCACTAAGAGGTCCTTGGCCTGAAAACGTTGAAGACCCCTGCAGTACATTGCAGGTGGCCCCAGGAAATGTGACAATCTCAACAGGAAACAACGGTACGTCTCTGGGGTGAACAGGATGATGAGCTGGTTTGACACAAACATGGAGGGGGGAAAAGGAACCAAGACACCTACAGCTGGAGAACTCCAGGGGGCAGGAGTGTTCATCCATGGGAAAGTTATGCAGCTTAAGGTAGCACTCTGCATTTATAGTCAACCTGGCAGGAAAACACACACACACACACACACACACACACACACACACACACACACACACACACACACACACACACACACACACACACACACACACACACACACACACACACAAAACAAGTCTCAGCAGGGAACCAAATAGTTGTTTTTTTTTTGTTTTTTTTTTAACAAGGGTTCATATTTTAGATTGAATTAGAGAAAAGAAAAGATTATGTTTTTTTACTGCTTTCTATCATTTTAGCGATTCTAATGATTTGAATTTCAGTGGCTGGGGGCATGCATAAAAGTATTGGAAATTGGAAATACTCAAGTAAAGTATAAATACATCAAGATTGTACTTAAAGGGGAAGACCACCCATTTTCAATATTGAAATATGTCATTAATATACCTTAGAGGAGTTGTGTGGAAATAGAAAAAAAGTTCCCCCTCTTCTGTGTTGCCTAGAACTGGAGAATTGATTTTGGGGTTTGTATTGTAAATTACAACTTGATGACATCACACATTGTACTTTACAATACAAACCCCAAAATCAATCCTCCAGTTCTAGGCAACACAGAAGAGGGGGAACTTTTTTTCTATTTCCACACAACTCCTCTAAGGGGTCTTCCCCTTTAAGTACAGTACTTTAGTAAATGTACTTAGTTACTTTAAACCACTGGTCTACTGTCCTATCAATAAAGGGATAAAAGCCCAAAACAAATCTAAAAAATAATAATGATAATAAATAAATAAAAAGATTCCACTCTGGCTGTGGCTCAGATCTGATTCAGGATGGATTTGGCTTCCAGCGTGAACGGGGCCTTATAATAAGGGCTCCCCAACAACAACATAACAACATACACTCATGAGAGACACATAAACAACACCGTAAGACAACAAAGTATAAATCAGACGTTACGCGACATGTCAGAGCTACACAAAACAACAAGAACGGCGCTTGTCAGCTTGTCTGTTCGGGCGCCAGCAGTCGCCCGACGTCTCGTCTTTTCTTTGCGTTCACGTGGAAGTACTGTGTGTGAATCGCCTCCTCGGTATGCCGGAAATAGACGATCTGCAAGCTCACAACGCGACGCATCAACGGGACGTTGTGAGCTTGTAGATTACAGCTATTTTAACCGCGCGGAAACATGCAGGATGTGTCGAAGGATCCTGATGAAACATGACCATAAAACCTTTGATTATGTAAAATACTTTTTATTTTTTAATGGTCATGATTCCCCAATCATTTTTATTGGCAGCAGTAAACAGCTCTGAGCGGTGAGCAGATGGAGTTTAATGGTAAATCTCTCTTTTTTTTTCTTCTTTTTTTTCCATAACGACAATACTCCACAGAGTAATAATTTAATCAGGGGATATCTTAAAAAGTCCTGACATTGGTGAACATTTCTTCACCAATGTGTTTGTAAAGGTGTCTAGTAACACATCTCACAAAGACTGAAATTCAGTTTCCCTTTCTGGGTCTCATTCACTCACTATACACTATACTATAGGGGAAAAAAATCACTCCCAAAAAATATGCTTTAAGTGAGATGTGAGGGGTCTAACTAGGTGTTTTTAATTATTCTGAATCCATTGCAAGCATTTGTTTTGTACTAAAAACAGCCCATAAAATGATGGTTTAGTGATGAGTCATCACTTTTCACAGTGGTATGGGGGTCCATTTCTAGCCCAAGGAATGTTTTTGGTGCAAAACAAATGCTTGCAATGGATTCAGAATAATTAAAAATACCTAGTTAGACCCCTCACATCCCACTTAAAGCATATTTTTTGGGAGTGATTTTTTCCCCCATAGTATAGTGTATAGTGAGTGAATGAGACCCAGAATTACCCTAGCTGTCAAAGATTTTCCTAGGGAAACTGAATTTCAGTCTTTGTGAGATGTGTTACTAGACACCTTTACAAACACATTGGTGAAGATTTTTTTTTGTAAGGAATTTATTCCAGGATTTGAGACTATTTCTAAAGATATCCCCTGACTAATTGCTAAGAATTATGTAGGAAGTAAGGAAGGGGCCCAATTTCTTCTCAATATGGCTGCCGTACATTGGGGAGCGAGTTAACACTGCATTACCTGAGCGTTAGCCTCGGGATCCAGGCATTTCAAAAAGAAAAGGCTGGGCTAGCCCCCCTGTAACTGTGGTTCACGACACTTTAATTTTATATAAAATATATGTGGCGGTACAGATGTCTTATTTTACATCAGTATTGTTCATGTGAACTGGTTTGTTTAGGCTATTTAGGCTTTGTTCATAATTATAAAATCGCTATGATTTATCACTGGTTTTCCACCGCGGATCACTTCCTCATGTACTCAAAGCGGACAGCAGCAGGAGTCATGTCCCCCTCCGCGCAGTGTTGATTTTGTCGACTAAAACTATGACGAAAAAAATGTTCGACTGCGTTTTTTTCACTGACAAAAACTAAAGAAAAACTAAAGAAAAACTAAGCTGTGATGACTAAAACTAAGACTAAATATATTGACAATTTCATCAACAAAATAAAAACTAGACTAAAACGTTAGGGGGGGACTAGTGGAGGAGAGAGTCATTTTATGTTTGGTTGCTCTCAGGTGTTGCGTGCTGAAAATAGCAGATCGACAAGCGTGCTTGTAGATCGCCTATTTTAAGCATGCCACCAAGTGTAAAATCAGTCATTACGATGCCATCAAGGCCTGCCAAAATACATTTCAGTTGACTAAATCAACTGTAGATTTAGTCAACTAAAATCTCATGATATTTAGTTGACTAAAATTAGACTAAAACTAATACTTTTCAGGTGACTAAATTATGACTAAAACTAAATTAAATTGTATTCAAAAGACTATGACTAAAAACTAAATCAAAATTTGCTGTCAAAAACAACACTGCCTCCGCGTCCATTCTAGATGCCGGAGGAGCCGGTGAGATTTGCCGGAGGCATAGACTGTCCGTGTTAGGTTAGACCAGGGGTTCCCAAACCTTTTTGTCTCAGGGAACCCCATAAATATTTGTTTTAATCTGAGGCACCCCTACATGATCATTTTCACTCCCAGCACCTTATATTTAAGCATATCGTCGTTGTCGGGTGTCGGGTCCAAAACCATTCATTTTGTATTTATCATCAATAAAATGTACTAAACTAGTGAAAACAGCAGATCTAGGTCGGCTGTTTTCACTAGTTTTGTGAGCTTTACCAAAAGACGTACACATTTGAAACTTGGAGATACAAGGTTTCTGCCCGACAGTGACGATATTTTAGTGATTATGTTGTGAGGAAAACGTTGAGATAATAGCCATTTTGGTTAGAACTGACTGAAAATAACTTCGTACTTCAAGTTTAAAACGATACTAACTATTTTTTCAAGTGTCCAAATGAATTCCAAATATTATCAAATGATCTCGCGGCACCCCTGGACTGCCATCACGGCACCCCAGGGTGCCCCGTCACCCACTTTGAAAACCACTGGGTTAGACTACCTGAGCGTGTACATGACCCTGTTGGGTTAGACTACCTGAGCGTGTACATGACCCTGCCGTTGGGTTAGACTACCTGAGCGTGTACATGACCCTGTTAGGTTAGACTACCTGAGCGTGTACATGACCCTGTTAGGTTAGACTACCTGAGTGTGTACATGACCCTGCCCTTAGGTTAGACTACCTGAGCGTGTACATGACCCTGTTAGGTTAGACTACCTGAGCGTGTCCTGAGTGTGTACATGACCCTGTTAGGTTAGACTACCTGAGTGTGTACATGACCCTCTTAGGTTAGACTACCTGAGTGTGTACATGACCCTGTTAGGTTAGACTACCTGAGTGTGTACATGACCCTGTTAGGTTAGACTACCTGAGTGTGTACATGACCCTGTTAGGTTAGACTACCTGAGTGTGTACATGACCCTGTTAGGTTAGACTACCTGAGCGTGTACATGACCCTGTTAGGTTAGACTACCTGAGTGTGTACATGACCCTGCCCTTAGGTTAGACTACCTGAGCGTGTACATGACCCTGTTAGGTTAGACTACCTGAGCGTGTCCTGAGTGTGTACATGACCCTGTTAGGTTAGACTACCTGAGTGTGTACATGACCCTCTTAGGTTAGACTACCTGAGTGTGTACATGACCCTGTTAGGTTAGACTACCTGAGTGTGTACATGACCCTGTTAGGTTAGACTACCTGAGTGTGTACATGACCCTGTTAGGTTAGACTACCTGAGTGTGTACATGACCCTGTTAGGTTAGACTACCTGAGTGTGTACATGACCCTGCCGTTGGGTTAGACTACCTGAGCGTGTACATGACCCTGTTGGGTTAGACTACCTGAGCGTGTACATGACCCTGTTAGGTTAGACTACCTGAGCGTGTACATGACCCTGTTGGGTTAGACTACCTGAGCGTGTACATGACCCTGTTAGGTTAGACTACCTGAGTGTGTACAATATGACCCTGCCCTTAGGTTAGACTACCTGAGTGTGTACATGACCCTGTTAGGTTAGACTACCTGAGCGTGTACATGACCCTGTTGGGTTAGACTACCTGAGTGTGTACATGACCCTGTTAGGTTAGACTACCTGAGTGTTTACATGACCCTGTTAGGTTAGACTACCTGAGTGTGTACATGACCCTGTTAGGTTAGACTACCTGAGTGTGTACATGACCCTGCCGTTGCTCCACAGCCTGAGCAGGCGGTTGGGTGTGGTGATCCAGTGGGCGTCCGACTTGCGGGAGTTCCTGAAGAAGGTGTCGGGGATCCAGATCTTGCCCACCATGTTGCTGTTGAGCATGAGCAGCTTCATGCTGCTGTTGAACTTCAGCCGGCTGTCGTACCACGTCTGGGCGAAGAAGATGTCGATGGTGTACTCCTGCAGAAAGCACAGGGCACAAACACAATGTGTCCAGCAGACGAAACAATCAGTCAGTCAGTCAGTCAGTCAGTCATTCAATAAATCAATCGATCGACCGATCAATCAATCAATCAATCAATCAATCAATCAAAATATCTCAGTTTGAAGGATATTCCTCAAACTCTTGAAAGATATGTCATGGCAAATAGGTTTGGTGTAGAGGTTATAAAAAGAGCAGATCAAATTGACAAAGTATTGACGATTTAAGTTGTTAAATGTCTGAGAAAACACATTAACACAAATCCAACATAGACTGATGGCAGTGCTGTCAAACAAGTCTATGAATCAATCTATGAAATCTATAAAAATCTGCAACTCAATTTTATCCAATATGTAGTGGGGGGGTCCCTGCTTCATCTCTCTCTCAACTAAGGGGTCCTTGGCCTGAAAACGTTCCTGATTTAGACACGTCAACTCAGAATTAACCATTTACCATATTGTTGTGAATGTTGTGTAGCTAAAATGATGCAATTGATGATCTTGTATCATTTAAGCTACCATATATCATACAATAAACCATAGAACCATATCTATACTATAATTTTGCGAATGTCTGAGTGAGTGAGTGAGTGTCTGTCTGTCTGTCTGTCACAGCGTTTCTCCTCAGTGGCTGGAGCAATTGATCTGAAATCGCATCACCATAAGCATATGAACACACTAGGGATGCGAATCTCGACCACTGAGGCGATACGATACGGACCTCGATACACCGCCAGCGATACGATATAATTGCGATACATTGAAATCCTGCCGATACGATACATCACGATCCACCCCTGTTCCCGATACGATGCGATACGATTCACGATTCACCACGATTCAAGCCCAAATCCCAAAATTTACAAAACATAGCGACTAAAAATGTATGAAATTTAAATTCAAGGCAATTTATTGTTTCACTGTAGTACTAGGCTCTGTCTAACAACCCAACATATAGTATTCTGGGAGAACACAAAGCTGCTGGCTATTGTAGAATTGTTTGATAACTAATCATATAGAAGGCCTATGTCATTATTAGTAGGCCTATATGTCTTCAACTGGGAGTCAGGGACCCCAATCCAGGGTTATTACAGGGGGCCTGCAGTGCCAAATATTTGTGTGATACAGTAGGCTATAATGCCTAGCCTACAGCGAGGGTCCCTGCTTGATCTCTGTCTGAGCTAAGGGGTCCTTGACCTGAAAAACAATAAAGTCCCTCCCTAGTTTGTATTATTATATTATATTATATTATATTATATTATATTTAATCCAGGATTATGCAATTTTTATAGCCAAAATGTTTTAAAACAATGTTTTTAAACCTACAAGCTCACAGCGCGTCGCATCCACGACGCATTGTGAGCTTGTAGGTCTGCTATTTTAGGTGCGACACCCTTGTACTGCGATGTATAAATTAGGCTTCTTTCCCAGAGCAGAACTAGCAGCAGAGAAAGTGAGAGAGTTGCTTGCATCAACAGGAAAGTTGTAGAACAGTGACAAATACTTTGTTTTAAACGCAAGCAGTAGTCCTACAACACCCAGCAACATTGTTGTTGTGTGTGTGTGCAGTTAATATAGCGCAGAAGATGATCTCAATCAATTGTCCGTCGGAGATTCGCTAAGAAACGGCTGTTGATTACATATCACTCGATCAGCCTGTGCTACTCTGTGACAACAATCAGCGCAGCGGACTTGGATGTTATAAAGCCAAGTACTGTACAACTAATCTTGCATCTTTTTAACCCGTGGGGCTGCTAGTTCGTCCGTGTTGATTCACTCGCATTTCGCTGTACTGTCTGTCTCCCTGGTTGCCTGCATGCAGAGTGCAGATGTTGTCCGTCTGTCCGAGTCGCAGCTCGCGTTAAAGACTGGCTTTTGGGGAGGGGGCTGAACGGGGCTGAACGGCTGTTGATGGTGCATTCATGGCGCCTCGGAAACACAGGATAGAATGAAATACTATATGGACGAACCGATACAATCGCGGAATTTACCGATCCAGACACTCACGGTACGATCCATCACGATTTCGGCCGTCTATTGTACCGGTACACACTGAATGAACCGATTCAACCGTATCGCGGACGTTTGTATCGCGATTACGATCCGTACCGGTATATCTTCGCATCCCTAGAACACACCTGACATAACTGTGAAGCCCGTTTGTCACTTTCACAAATCGTATGCTGTATATTAGCATTTTTATGGTGTATCTACTATCTATTCTGCATCTAGCATGAGGCACATCTATTCTGCATCTAGCTTGAGGCAAAATGTTTAACAGTATCTCTGTAGCCATTAAACGAAACGGGTTTCTTACATTGATGCTCCTACATCATGCAAGCACCAGTTAAAGTTACTTTCCATCCCTCATATACTGTGTGCACAGTGCACATCCCATAACCCACACACTGCACATCATTTTGGAGCTCATATCTTTGAACGGGTAAGAGCTAGTAGTAGTACAATCCACGGAATCATCCTATTACAATTGAAACTAGAACTGCACTCTGTTGAGGTGCCAACTTGTGTCATGTACAAGTAACTAAACGCCACAGGGAGGAAGGAGGCAGGGGATGTGGAGGAATGTTGACACAGAGAGCTGAACAACCTGCTTGGGAATGAGGCAGAGTGTGAAGTAGCACACAGCCAATGAGAATGAAGTGAGGTTAACGTGGAGAGACAGACTGACTGGTCCAAGTATGTATGAATTACTGTAACTTGTTAGCGAATGAATGAGGGAGGAGAGAAATAACATGTAACTTTCTGCCTTCCGTGT
The DNA here is from genome assembly GCF_963921795.1 of Nannobrachium achirus. Taxonomy (NCBI): domain Eukaryota; kingdom Metazoa; phylum Chordata; class Actinopteri; order Myctophiformes; family Myctophidae; genus Nannobrachium; species Nannobrachium achirus. The sequence goes on from NC_137827.1 coordinate 7,539,216, forward strand.
TTCTACATGAACCAACGCTGTGCAGAATGGTGTTCATTTTTTAACTATTCATAACGCTGGTCTCACCATGTTAATGGGGTCTACAGGTCCAATGCTGTTGACATACACCGCTGTCTCGATCACAGTGGGCCGCACTGAAACACAGAAAGAAATAATCAATGTATTTACTGCAGTAATAGTAGCAATACCACAATGTAACTTCATTGAAACAGCAATTTTATGACTTTAAAGCAAGGGTCTTCAACAGGGTGAGGGGGGTCCTCAGAGTTACAACAGGGGGTCCTCCAAATCTCTGTGTGATAGAAACTTTTTTCTCCTTTTTTATATTAACCACTTGAACTCTAGCGTCCATATTCTGAGAACTTTAGCCAAAAATAGCAGATCTACAAGCTCACTGAGCTTGTAGATCGGCTTTTTTCGTCAACAAGGTTTGGTATAGAGGAGCTAAAAGAGCAGACAAGTACAGAGTGAAAGGTCAAGTTTATTAAGTATTGACGGTTCAAGTGGTTAAATATCTGATAACACAAATTGACATGAATCCAAAATACACTGATGATTAGTGCTTTCAAACGATGAAACTATATGGAATCTATGAAAGGGTTGTGGGGGTCCCTGCTTCATCTCTTTCTCAGCTAAGTGGTCCTTGGCCTGAGAACGTTGAAGACCCCTGGTCTACATAGTTCCTTGCCTCCTATGTCGGGCCGCAGCTTGTTGTCGTAGCCCAGCAGCAGTTTGTTGAGGATCAGGGTGACGTCGCTCTCGTAGACTTTAGGTGACAGAACCCACGTCTTATTGATGGGGACGTCCTCATAGTCTTCCTCCTCCGTTTTACTGGGCTCGATGGCTGCACTGTGGACCGCACGCACACACACACGCACGCACGCACGCACACACACAGGCACGCATGCACACACACACACACACACACACACACACACACACACACACACACACACACACACACACACACACACACACACACACACACACACACACACACACACACACACACACACACACACACACACACACACACACACGCTTGTTACATAACACCAGTAAGACTCCCTAATCGGGAGATAAGCGACCGTTGGTCGCTTATCTCCACAAATAGGCCAAAAGTTTGTTTTACCAATTATTACACTCTATGTGAACATTTACATCAACAAATCCCAAGTACTATGCAGAACGACCCATTTCAAGTTTTTAACTCATCTGCTGCCATTTAACAATACCTTCGTACTCCAATCCTGCCATGAGTCTCCATAGACTTCCATGTAATCAGTAGTGCACGGATAATGCACACCCATGCCTAGATCATGCACCACGTGTGTCCACATTGCTCACAGCTTTCAAACAAAAAAATCAGAATGGAAATCCGTTCAGGCATTCATGAGTTAACAGCCACTATGTTTTCCTATAATGTAATGGCTGCCATGCTTGAAAGATGGGGTTGCTATGGGGGTTAAACATGCGATTTTGCGATCGCTATCATGCCTACTAACGTTTTTGGGGTCCAAAAAAAAATTTGAAAAAAAAAATTTTTTGAAAAAAAAAAATTTTTTTTTTTCAAAATGGCGGCCATTCTCGGGTTCCTCGGGCGTGGCAGGGTGGGACATCGGGAAATTCTCGGGTTCCTCGGGCTTGGCAGGTACAACAATATTTAGAAAATAGGTCTACAAGCTGACAGTCCTCGTCCCTTATATTCCCATAGGTTATATGGAGATCTCAGTGTTTGTCAGTCCTTGTTCATTTATGCCCATATATGGACATCTCTATATCTACTGTAACAGTCCTTGTCCCTTTATGCCCATATATGGAGATCTCTTAACTGTAAGTCCTTGTCCCTTTTATGCCCATATATGGATATTCCTGATGTCATCAGTATATGAACATATATGGGCTTTCTGATATGCCCATATATGGAGATCTCTTAACTGTAAGCCCTTGTCCCTTTTATGCCCATATATGGATATCCCTGATGTCATCCGTATATGCCCATATATGGGCTTTCTAATATGCCCATATATGGAGATCTCTGTATCTCCATATATGGGTATAAAAGGATACTTCAGGTCTGACATCAGGTTTGTTTATATTGGGTTGCTAGGTTTGACATCACAAACTCTATGGGCCATCTGACCTAGAAATCTATATTTGGGCATAGATGACTCATCGTGACCTCATCACACGTCGACCGCACGTCACACGTGCGGTCGACCGCACGTGTGACCGACGGACGGCCGGTGGAGGTTTTCATACTAAACTGCGACCTTACGGTCGCAATTAGTCATATACTGTATAGATCAGTGGTTCTCAAACTTGGGGTCGGGACCCCAAGTAAAGTGGGGTCCCCAAATTATTTTGTGGGGTCCCCAGATGTATTTTTTTTCTCTCAATGGTAAACAAACCAACACACAGTATAAGTGTATAGGGTATCTGCACATTTCTAAAGAGACACTTTAAGGACTTTCAAGACTGTTTTAATACCAAACTGACCAAACTATCAAATATTAAGTAAGCAATAGCAATTGCTTACTTAATTGCAGTAGCAATCTACATGTAGCAATCTAGTAGCAATCTACATGCTCACAACGCCTTGCGTTGCGAGGCGTTGTGAGCATGTAGAGCTGCTATTTTTGCGACCCCTTATCTCCCACACTATTCCCGGATCAGTTTAATCTGTATCATGACACTCTAGGAATAGTTCGTTTTGATCCTCCAAATAGTTTAAACAATAAATATCCGAGAATAGTAATGGATCCATCCCATCCTCCAAGAGAATGAGCGTTCAATTGGTCTGATTGGTTTCATGGTAACCGGAGCATGATCAGAAAGAGCAATGTGTCCCATATCTGAACCATAGATGGGCTAAGCCTTTTGATATGAATATATAATCAATGTGTGTTGCTGTAGAATGAGGACGGCTATTAAATGTATATGTCTTTAGTGTAGGATTTACATTTCTCTAGACATCCAGGAGATCTACTTCCTTGATCGACCCGATCCTTGGAATACTTCTCATGTTCCTCATTGTTTAAATGTGTTTCCTGTAAATGTGCTATCTTGGGTTTTATCCTTTTTAAAAGAATTAAAAAAAATACAAAAAACACATAGAATTATGGTATAATATTACTGTTTTGACAGAGTAATCCCTTGCACAAAACTCGTCGTTACTGGGTAAAATATTACCGTAATATATTACTAAGTAAGTACGTTAATAATACTGCCCAACACTGGTCATTTCCATAGGATGGCCCTAACAGAGGTAGAGAGCTTCACAAATAGTTTGGTCGACAGCCACTTTAAACATATTTTATACTGTACTTTGGCTATTCAATTAATACAAGCGACCCTCGAGTTTCTGGGTCGCATATATACCGGTATATGCATGTGCGTGTGTGTGTGTGTGTGTGTGTGTGTGTGTGTGTGTGTGTGTGTGTGCTATATAAACTCAGCACAAAAAGAAAGAAAATTTGAATTTGTCCATTATATCTCCCCTTTAATAATACCAATTTGTATTGTGTTTTATATCATTTTTATCGTTGATTTGTCACCTTTACACCTTTTGTAAGCATCGGGCATTCGAGGCATGAGCTACACAGCCAAACGTGTGGGTAGCGCCGACCAAAGTTTTGCCAAAATGGCTTGCAATGCTGTTCTGCTGGCATTTACTCTCGTTTTGGGCATCCCTGACACTGAGCTCAAACTTAACAAAGTGTATAAATGGCCAATATGTGTTGTTTTTTATTTTCCTTATTGCTGTGAGATCATTCAATGCACCAAGTAACAAAGGTGAACACCGAAAGAACAGTATTGCAGGCCTGCCAGGCCATTTTGACCATTTTTGGAGGGGCGCTACCCACACGTTTGACTGTGTTGCTCATTCCACGAATGCCAGATCCTTACAATCTGTACCTTGTTGTAAAGGTGACAAACCAAAGATTACAATGATATCAAACACAATACCATTTGGCATAATTAAAGGGGAGATATAATGGACCGAATGTTGCTAAGTGTTGGGTTGGCGCTACCCAAACGTTTGGCTTTGGTGCTCATTCCAAGAATGCCCGATGCTTGCAAACGACCTCCTTGTAAAGGTGATAGTCAGTGCGTTTCAGGCAAAAATTGTGCACTTTATGATAGAAGCATGACATTTGGCACACAGTTAGAACAGGCCATATGGAACATTTTTGGCTATAGGGGCATCGCAGATTTGTCTTGGGAAACTTGTGGGAGCCAATCAAAGTTGGGCTCTCATAGACTTGACTATAGAGTAAAATAATTAAAAAAAAATATGCTTTAAGTAGCATGTGAGGGGTCAAACTAGGTGTTTTTCGGGATTCTGAATCCAATGCAAACATTTGTTTTGCACGAAAAACATTCCTTTCCAAGAAACGTCTGCCACAAAACTGTGAAAAGTGATGACTCATCACTAAATCATAGTTTTATTGCCAAATTATGGGGTCAGTTTTTAGGAATGTTTTTCCTGCAAAACAAATGTTTGCATTGAATTCAGAATCCCGAAAAACACCTAGTTTGACCCCTCACATGCTACTTAAAGCATATTTATTTTTGTATTATTTTACTCTATAGTAAAGTCTATGAGAGCCCAACTTTGATTGGCTCCCACAAGTTTCCCATGACAAATCTGCGATGCCCCTATAGCCAAAAATGTTCCATATGGCCTGTTCTAACTGCGTGCTAAATTCCATGCTTCTTTCATAAAGTGCACGATTCCATCAAAATACTGCCCGAAACGCCTGGACTATGATGAATCAACAATAAAAATGATATACAACACAATACAAAATGGTAGTATTAAAGGGGAGATATAATGGACGGAAGTCAAGTTTCCTTTCTTTTTGTTCTGAGTTTATATTTATTTTATTCTAGATGGGGTTCCGCAGCCTATAGCCAGATATATTGCTACATGTGCATATACAGTGTGTATAATGACAGTGCGTAGCCTATAATAGCAGGTCACAGCAAGGTGTTTCTAATAGCAGTGCTCAGCAGCCCTATAATTACTAAGGACACACCAAACTACCAGAACAGCACTAAATGATTCACTGCTGACTCCAAATAACCAGTGGTAGACAGCGTGTTAGGCACGTTCACACACAGACAACAAAGGGGGCTTGAGCCCCTGCACGTGCACACACAGACAACAAAGGGGGCTTGAGCCCCTGCCCTTTTATCTGTCTGTAAAAAGTGTCCAGACCATGAATGCAGTTTTTACGATGGTGAAAGAAACGCAAATGCCCTCTTTCCATGCCATACCTGAAGGCAGCATTCAAGAGAATTGCCTTGTCCAAAATCTCCTGAACTTGAATGCAGCGTCTTACATTGACAGAATTGCCCTCTCTGTGTAGAAATCCATACCGTTACGCCACATCTCCAGTATTGATTTGATAATGCTTAGTTCAGTGTGATATCAAGCACCGAAAATAGCCGACCTCCAAGCTCACAACATGACGCAGCGCGATACATTGAGAACTTGGAGGGCTGCTACAGTATTTTTGATATTTTAAAGTTCCCTTTTAATAATGTCTGCCCCTGCCTCTCTAACATTCTCTGCACGTCCTTGCAAATTATACACTACAGAAGTAAACATTCTAGTATTCAAATGTATTATGTACATGTTTTTTAACCCATTAAAACTGGGAAAGCACACTTATTTTAGATTTGAACCATTTGAACCATCATTTTATATTTTGGCTATTCAAAGATAGCAGATATAGCTCATAGCGAAAGATCCTCTATCTTGAAAGATCATGAAAATGTGTGCACATATTTTAAAAGGCTTATATATTTTTACTCAGATTTTAGCTTCTTGGGGGTCCCCAGAAGAGAAGATTTATGCATGCAAAAAAGTGTTTTACAGTACAGTAATACAGTTTATACAGTATGTTTGCACAATCTGTGAACAGCCAACATTATAAATGGATAAAAGGCTTGTGTTGCTATATTAACTACATTTTGCTGGGGACCCCCTGGAACCCAGGGAGTCCTGCAGGTCGCCGGACCCCATGCTGAAGACCCATGGTCAGGGGTCTTCAACGTTTTCAGACCAAGGACCCCTTAGTTGAGAGAGAGATGAAGCAGGGACCCCCACAACCTGTTCATAGATTCCATATACCGTATTTTCCGGACTATAAGGCGCACTTAAAAGCCTTTAATTTTCTCAAAAAACTACAGTGCGCCTTATATATGGATCATTCATTGACATTGACATTCCCTTTAGCACAGCTCCATCTGTTGGATGCATAACGCAACGGTAGCGTCTGTTATGTGCGCCTTATAGTCAGGTGCGCCTTATATATGAAAACAGTTTGAAAATAGACCATTCATTGACAGTGCGCCTTATAGTCAGGTGCGCCTTATAGTCCAGAAAATACTGTAGTTCCATTGTTCGACAGCACAATCATCAGTGTATTTTGGATTCATGTCAATTTGTGTTTTCAGATATTTAACCACTTGAACCGTCAATACTTAATAAACTTGACCTTTCACTCTTTATGCCCTCTAAAGCTCTTTGCCGAAAATAGTCAATGTATGAGCAGCGAGACGTTGTGAGCTTGTATATCTGGTAGTTTTGTCTAAAGTTCTCAGAATATGGACGCTAGGGTTCAAGTGGTTAATATAAAAAAGAAGGAAAAAAAAGTTTCTATCACACAAAGATTTGGAGGACCCCCTGTAGTAACTTTGGGGACCCCCTAGGGGTCCCGGACCCTGTGCTGAAGACCCCTGGTCTAGGTGGTTGATGTAAGCTTAGAGGTCTGTACTGAACACAATGAGCTGCGCTGCCTCTCCAGTTACACTGAGAATAGACTGAAGCAAGCTTAGGAGAAGTGCTCTGTTGCAAGTACAAGTCCCTTAGGGTGCCCTCACACCAAAATACCTATGAGAGTGGAATCCGCGTTCCGTCAATGCATTTCAATGATAAGGGAGTGTTTTTTGCAGAAATCCTCTGCTGGCATGAAACCGCTTCACTCTCATTGAAATGCATTTGCAGAACGCGGATTCCACTCTCATGGGTACTTTGGTGTGAGGGCACCCTTATTCCATATTTACTTTGAGTAAAAGTACTTTGGTGTGAGGGCACCCTTATTCCATATTTACTTTGAGTAAAAGTACTTTGGTGTGAGGGCACCCTTATTCCATATTTACTTTGAGTAAAAGTACTTTGGTGTGAGGGCACCCTTATTCCATATTTACTTTGAGTAAAAGTACAAAAGTATTGACACAGCAGTAGTCATGCGCAACATTGGACTGAATTATAAGGCTGCCTGAAAATCTAGTAATCAAATCAAAATCTAAGCTGTCAAATGATTAAACAGTAGGCTGCATCAAGGGTCTTCAACAGCGGGTCTGGGACCCCTAGCTGGTCCTCAGAGTTGCTACAGGGGGTCCTTCAAATCTTTGTGTGGTAGAAACCTTTTTTTGCCCTTTTCATATTAACCACTTGAACCCTAGTGAACATATTCTGAGAACTTTATCCCAAAAATAGCAGATCTACAAGCTCACAACTCCTCGCGCTGCCAGGCGTTGTGAGCTTGTAGATCGGCTATTTTCGGCAAAGAGGTTTGGTGTAGAGGGTGAAAAGAGCAGACTGTACAGGATGAAAGAAAGGTCAAGCTTATGAAGTATTGACGCCTTGACGGTTCAAGTGGTTAAATATCTGAGAACACAAATTGACATGAATCCAAAATACACTGAGGATCGTGCTGTCAAACGATGAAACTATGGAATCTATGAACAGGTTGTGGGGGGTCCCTGCTTCATCTCTCTCTTAATTAACTAAGGGGTCCTTGCCCTGAAAACGTTGAAGACCCCTGGGGCTACAATATTTGCCTCGAGGTGAGCTGGAGGAGAAAAGTATTGGAAAATGGACCATACTGAAGTCATTATTGAAGCAATTATACACAGTACAGTACACATACGTACACATACGCGCGCACACACACACACACACACACACACACACACACACACACACACACACACACACACACACACACACACACTGTATGTATATATAACCTATATAACCTATATATACTGTATCATGCAAGGGACATTCAGTATGTTGAAAGCAAAGGTTACAGAGCTATAAGATGAATATGTCACCTAGATGAATTTCCCAAGGTTGCCACCTGAATTCACAGGGACACTTATACAGCTACAAGGATGCTCAGTGCATCACAACCCGTCACACCACTTTAAGTCTACTGCATGTCGACTATTTGAAAATAACTGATCTACAATGTGTTCCAATGCAAGGCGTTGTGAGCTTTGTGTAGATGTTATTGTAATATAGATAGATAGATACCTTTATTATCCCAAGGGGGAAATTTAGTATAATATAGCCATAGGGGGTCCCTGGCAAATAGTCTACTACATTCCGCGGACAAATACATAGTCATTAATCTTGGTGCTTCTTGACATTTTTCAGAAGAACCACTGGCTGACACAGTAAGACGCAAGAAGAGATTCACACCACATTGCTATTTATAGTCCTATAGGCTATAAAACGCTCAGTCAGTCCTCCTAACGCCACAGACTGCATGTTGAGCACAAAACAAAAGACCCGCACTGTCACATCTGCAACCATTTGTTGTCATGCACAGCTGTATACGTGCGTGCGGTGTATGTGTGTGTGTGTGTGTGTGTGTGTGTGTGTGTGTGTGTGTGTGTGTGTGTGTGTGGGGGGGGGGGGGGGGTCTCATAGCTAATAAAGCCCCGCATCCATGCGTGTTAAAAGAAAAGGAAAGGAACTCACCATAGTCCGAGCACACAGAAGAAGAGCAGCACGCAGGGATTCACCGCAATGTTGCGTGTTCTCATCATCATCCTCCTCGCTCCTCTGGTCACCTTCATGATCGGCAAACAGCCACGCACGGCACGGCACGGCACGGTGTGCGGGGTTGGTGGTGGTGGGTGAAGGCAGTGCGGTGCGGTGTGATGCGGGACGATCGGTTTAATGAGGAGGACAGTCAGCGATCCAAAATGACAGGAAAGGATCCAACCAAGAGGGAGAGAGAGAGAGAGAGAGAGAGAGAGAGAGAGAGAGAGAGCTGCAGATGTGTGGACGCGGCGTTGTGCTGCCGCTGCTGCTGATGTTGATGATATTATGATGATTGATGATCAGTCAGACTCAGTGTTCTGTGGAAGCGTTGCAGTGTTGCTGCCGGCCGCTTTCACACACAGCACTGATCATCTCAGCTGTGCGTGGCTACGCGGTGGAAATGCTCCGCCTTCAATCATTGAACCCTCTTCCCACGAGTCAAGGCTACATACTAGACTACACGTGGAACCAAATGGACTCGTGGACGTGGTGTGTAGCCTACTAGGCTACACTCTCGCTTTTAACTGTGATGAATTGAATGAACACTGAGGATGGCCATTATAAATCCTGTTTTCATTTGTTACATGATCATCATGTCTAAACTCTGGTGCCATCTTCTCTGCCATCTCCAGGCTTGCCAACACTCCTGAATTTGGCATGAGTCTCCTGAATTTTGACCCCAGCATCTCCTGCCATGCTCATGAATTGTCATTTCTTCTGTCCTGTATTGGGCGATTTCTGTGGCTTTGCGTGGAAACATGTCATTGTCTCCACCAGCCACCCATTTTTTTTTACAGTGCTCCTTCAGATTTTTTCCAAAAATAACACAAATCAGTAGTATCTCTCATCAAGTCAGGTCATCAACATCTGTCCCATCTAGCGCCACCACCAGGCTGATTTTTGCAAAACACATGTTTGGACACTGCTCCTACAGATGAAAAGATGAGTCAACAGGATAAAAAAGGGTGTTTTTGATTAATCTATCATAGTTAAAATGGAGTTTGAAGTTACAGTGGGTTTTAAGTGAATGTAGCCTACTAGTTACTTTACACCAACGTGTAAGTGAAACATTTTAGCATGATTAAACACACACACACACACACACACACACACACACACTACACACTACACACACACACACACACACACACACACACACACACACACACACACACACACACACACACACAACACACACACACACTACACACACACACACACACACACACACACACACACACACACACACACACACACACACACACACACAACTCTGACATGTAACACATGAAGACAGGGCTTTAACAGTGTGAATGAGTCACAGTGGACATGCAGCTGCTGCTGGCAACATGGGACACAAACACACCTTTAATGCTGATGTGAAGAGGCGTTGAGGAGGGAGACACTGCAGGGTTTAAGAGGATATTATTATGAAGGCTCAGAATAATAATCTGCAAATCGTACCCGTTCCACAGCCATATTTGAACCAGGGTCTCCTGTGCAAGTGCTGATAATTATGTATTTATTACGTTATTATATATCATTCATTCTTTTCTTATTAATTTAATGTATTTATTATACCAGGAGGTCCCCAGGCCCCAGCTAAATGTGTTTATATAGCGTAATAATCAACACGCTCTAAATAACGATCATAGATATGTAGCCTACAGACTAAGCAAGCACTATAGAACGCCCTAAAGGCAAAAAGCACTGAGACCACATGAGACTGGCACAATATGGCCATATAAATGGGCATTCATAGATATGAGCTTATAGTAAGGGGAACATAAGAAAATGTGCGAAGTAAATCGTTACCAAGAAATGTCTTCACCAATGTGTTTCTAAAGGTGTGTAATAATATGTACTAAAAGGTTGAAATTCAACTCCCGGGGGAAACCTCATAAAAAAATGATTTGTGTTTATTGTGTCCCATTAACTCTACTATACAGGAAAAAAATACAAAACATACATCTGCTTTAAGTAACATGTGAGGGGTCGAACTAGGGTTTTTTCATGATGCTGAATCCATTCCAAGCATTTGTTTTGTACGAAAAACATTCCATGGCCGACAAATGGCCCCCACAAAACAGTGAAAAGTGATGATTCATCACTAAACCATCGTTTTGTGGGTCCGACTTTAGCCCAAGGAATGTTTTTCGTGCAAAACAAATGCTTGCATATTATTACACACCTTTAGAAACACATTGGTGAAGACATTTCTTGGTAGCGATTTACTTCGCAGATTGGTCAAATATCTTATAAAATCCCCTTACTATTAACACTTCGCCAGCCGAAATTTCTATTATTGTATTATGATCTGAGACATATAATATTATGTTTATAAACATGAGCCCGCTCCCCCTCCTTGTTGGACAACGGCTTTGTTTTTTCTTTGTTTTCGTTCCCCCGGTCATTAGCTCACCATGAATATCTGGATCTCCATTGGCATATAGCGGCGGTTTTGGCCGAGGCATCTTCTCCCTGTGCGTTTCGCGTGCGCGATCCGTGCGCATATAATCCAAGCATATGGTCCAGGTATGACTGAACAGTCGATATGAGCATTTTCGCTAGCTTAGCCCTTAGCACTTCAGCATGCTAATGTTATCGTCTAAACAGAAAATGGACGGCTGCTGGGAAGCTTTTGCAGGGAATGGACCTGACGTGAATTCCGCCGATTTTCAGATAAGAATCATTTATTTCGTTTTTAATGACCCAGTACGGTAAAAGACGGCACAGCTGTGACGTCCTTGCTCAGATGTCCAGTATATTCCGGTTTTAATATGGGCATCTCCATACGGCTGGCAAAGTGTTAATATTGATGACATCATAGGGATCTCCATATATGGGCATATTACGAAACCAAATGGTTGCGAATGTCAGGTCGTAAGTTACTAGGAAAAGCTTCACCGGCTGTCTGTCTATCCGTCTGTCTGTCCGTCATGTCACACTTTTGCCCTACTCATACGATATCTCCGCCACCGTTGCCCCTATCCATGCCAAACTTTGCACACACACTCCTTGGATGGCAACTCACAACCTCCACAACCACAACCTCATTTCTCACTTTAAGTTGCTATAAGCAGTTTTCTGCTGACATAAGCAAGAAACATGCGATTGCTTATTTTTATTTTCAATTTTTATTTTATTATATTCAGACGGCTAACCGTGCTTCCTAAAGAAATGTTGTGTCTGTGACGATCTGTGAGAAGTTCTATCATTGGTCGATAGAACTGACAGCCTGCCAAATAAGCACACCAATCAAGACCGCCTCTTGTTCAGATTGGTTGACCTGTCCGTCAATCCATTTAGCCCCGGTCGGTTGGTTCATGCACCAATGAGCTGCTAGAGACAGAGCTTCTTAGAGATAAAATAATAGTTTTGGAGGCAGACTGCGACTTCTCCATCAGTCAAGGCATGTACTTTGTTCAGTAATCCTATAATAACATTGTTTTGTTTTTTGATTTATTTAAAGTTGTACCATGTAACTATTTTTATAAAACAAATCTTAAAATGGTCCTAGCTGTTAAATCGCTAAAGTTTTAGAACCCCCTCTCCATTATTTTCAGCTTCTAAAGCTTTCTCTTTATATGTTTTCTATGATCCCTGCCCGGGACCGGTTTTCGCGCAAAAATTGCGTCATCACACTACCGGCCAATCACAGCGAGGGTTATACACTGCCGGCCAATCACAGCGCAGAACATACACTGCCGGGCTCTCTGGTGGGTTTAGGAAACACGCCTTCAGGAAGTACACTGCAGTGTTTACACTGGAGGAGTCTAGCATGTAACTCCCCAACAGCTGCTCGTAGAAGGACACGGGAGACCTCATTGAAAGCGTCTCGGCGAGGCGAGGCGGACGCGATGGTCTGACGGCCGGTCCGGACGAAAAAAGCAAACGCGACCGCGGTTTGCTATACTGCTACAGACCACCAGTTGAGCAACTTACACAGTATAGCTTTAATTTTTCTTTTTCTTTTTTTGGATGCATCAGTCATGGCTGCCAGTTCCCACCTGATGTCGTGTGGGAGTTCTGACTGCCCCAGACCGTACTGAATAACTGCTAGCTTGCAGAGCGTCTTAAGACTAGGACTCAAGTCTAGGATGTACAGGTCATCGTTGGGTGTGAAGACTCTTGTATATCCTCCAAAGACGATGGCACGACTTCCCACCATGCAACAGCAGTCTGTCCTCCAAAATGAGTCATTAACCTTGAGCTTAACCTCCTTCCAGGAGAAGGTCTCTGGACTGAACTTCCACACATTGCAGATTACAGTTTTAGAGTCTTCATCACTCCAGTTCCGACCACCACATATGTACAGCTCTCCTTTGAAGGCAAATGCTGAATGATCAAAGCGTTCTTCTGGAAGATGCTTTGCAGAAGGAATGTCCAGCCAGCAGTCGGTCTCTGTGTCAAACACTCTGATGTTGTTGTAGAGGACTTGCCTGTCCCCTGCACCCCCAAATACAAACATCTTTGTTCCGATGATGGTGGCTGAGTGACCTGCTGAAGCAAAAGGAAGAGTGCCTCCAGTGTTAATTAAGGACCAGACCATCGTGGTGGTGTCCAGCTTGTAGAAGTCATTAAAGAGATCATCATCAGTCCATCCTCCATGGATATACATAACCTTCCCCAACACACAGGCTGAGTGACCCAAACACCCCTCTGGAACGGTCCCAGAAACCCTAGTCATGATCCATTTGTGGGCGTTGACATCAAATGCATCAAGCACGTTGTTGCAAAGCCCATGCTTATTCCATCCTCCCCAGAGGTAGACGGTGTCTTCAATGATCACAGCTGTGTGGCCACAGCGACTACAGGGAACCACAGGAGGAAGTCCTCCTGTTGTAGTCGTCACAGGGGGCAACGTCCTCCATCTCAGAGACACTGTGTTGAAGACGTACACTTTGATTTGAGTTTTCCAATCGCTACCTCCAAATGAGTACACTTTGTGTCCCACCAATACTCCCACCGATACAGCAAGACCATGGGTGATATCTGGGGCTCCTCGCAGCTTCACTGTACAGTGCATTATTTGACAGACCAGCAGCAGCAACACTGGTTTAATCAATACTTTTACCACCTTGCTCTGTAAAACAGTCTTATTGAACAATGCCACTATTTATATAGGAGGCCAGTCTATGATGTCAGTATGATGTCACTTAGTGTGTCGTCATAGAAATGGAAGGCAGGTCGGCCAGCCTCTGATGTCACTCTGACTCAGCCATAACCATATAAGGAGTTCCCAATGCAGCTGCCAGGGGCGTCACACCAAATTCTGGGCCCTGGGTACAAGGATTCACTGCGGGCCCCCCATGAATGTTAACTACTGAAAAATAGCAGATATACAAGCTCACAGCGCGGCACCGAGTGCCGCGCTGCAAGCTTGTAGATCTGCTATTTTTGAAAAAATCGTGAAAATGTGTGCCAAGAAACCTCTGTTTTCATGTCAGTGATGCTCAAACTTTTTCATGTGAAGGACCCCCCCCCCCCCCCATCTCAAAATATTTAGTTCCAGGGACCCCCCAGAAGCAACATTTTTGTTACAAATGTTCACTAAAAAAATACATATATTCAAAGATTTGCGCACATTTTCACGACTTTTCAAAAATAGCAGATCTACAAGCTCTCAGCGCGGCACTCGGTGCCGCGCTGTGAGCTTGTATATCTGTTATTTTTCAATAGCTAAAGTTACTAGGGCCCCTCCACCTTGGGCCCTGGTAACTCAGTCCCACTTTCCTACCCCTTGTGACGTCCCTGCAGCTGCACCCAAGTTTGCCCCTATCCATGCCAAACTTTGCACACACACTCCTTGGATGGCAACTCACAACCTCCACCCCTCATTTCTCACATGGCCCTCTTCTAGCGCCACCATCGGGCCGATTTATGCAAAGCACATTTTTGGACACTGCTGCTACAGATTTTGGCCTAAAATCTCGCAAAGTGGTACACAGTATCTCTAAAGTCATGTCATCAACATGGGTCTGTCCCATTTCCCATATTCCCTTCTAAAGTTTGTGTATGCGACCTGGCGGTCGCTTATCTCCCGATCCCGATCAGGGAGTCTTACTGGTCTAGACGTTTTAAGGTTGTAACATAAATTAAAACACAGGGATGCTGAGCATTGGATGAGCAAGTGAAGGAGTCAACACAGATTAAGAGCAAGAAAAGGTGCAGGTGTTTTTTACACTTCTTTTATAAGTCAAGTATTTACAAATATTTACAAATTCAAAATGTATGTGTAGACATACAATAGAGAAAATACACTACCTATGGACACGGTGTTGCCAAAATAACAAACCTTTCCAGTGTTCGGGCAGAAGTGATCAAAAAGGCACGTCATCAAACAAAGTATATACAGCTCACTGGCCAGCAATTGGTAACAGCTCTTTCCTCTCCCACAGTTCTACATTAACTAATTTTAGAGCAATGGCAGGTCTCCCTCTTAAAGGCTAAGCCCCTCCAACTGGACCGTACCAATTCTGAATCGATTCCACGATACATAAACCAGTCTCTTTCCATGTCCAAAGACAATAAACATTTAAAGATTCATCACATCTCAAATAATTCACATATCTCAATAATTATTCACATCATATTGGCATTCACATCATTAGGCCACAATTCACCCAAACCCACAGTTGGTATGTTTCAGCATTCAGGTAAAGAGGTCTAACTGAGCACAGGTGTGCATGAACACTCCCTTCAATGGAGTCCATACCACCTATTAATCAGCCAATATATCAATATCCACAAATCACATTCTCTATAAATACAGTGAAACTCAAACTTTACCCTGTGTTGTGAAATAATTAGTTAAAAATCACACCCAATGTGAAGTGAGCGGTGGTCGTGCTTGAATAACGTCTTCATCAATTGGTAATTGGTGATGTAATACAGGCTACACACAAACACATTGCTATGGCAAAACGCTGAGGAAAAAGACTAGGATATAGGTCTAGGATGTAATTGGTGATGTAATATGGCTACACACAGACACATATTGCTATGGCAAAACGCTGAGGAAAACACATTGCTATGGCAAAACGCTGGGGGAAAGTGGCTACAGATAGCGCTGAGGAAAATTGGTGATGTAATGTGATGTAATATGGCTACACGCAGACACATATTGCTATGGCAAAACGCTGAGGAAAACACATTGCTATGGCAAAACGCTGAGGGAAAGTGGCTACAGACACACGCACAGCCACTCTTAGGAGTAGCCTGGTTAATAAACCAGACTGCACAACACCACCCCCTGTTGGTAGTGGTGGTGTTGTGTAAAACGAAGTGTGTGATAGAGTCTGACGCTTGCAGTCAGGCTATCTTAGGAGCGGTTTACCACCGCTCAAAAATTGGGAAAACAAACTGCAATATACTAAAGTCCAGTCAGTGGCAAGGTGTATTGCCACAGACTGGTTTGGAGAGACTGAGGTGGGTGGAGCCCAGCCTTTTATAGACAGCAGGTGGTGATGATTGGATGAGTAATGGTCAGGTAATGGTTTGATTGACAGCTGATGAGGTGGTGACTTCAGACCTGAGAGTAGGACAGAGGAAAGAGAGACAGGAGGAGGGGAGGAGGAAGACACGGAAATACCAGACAAACCTACGTGGAACGTAACAGGGCATGAATTAAATATCAAGGAATTCCAACGTAAAAAAGACCGTAAAAGGTCTTATTTGGGATGTTCCTTTTAGGCAGGGTGTTTAACTGTACTTGTAGCCGGGGAGCCACTGGGCCAAAATGAGAGAGGACCTGTGATGTCATGACATACTCCAAATTTGTGTTTGTCCTATTAATTTGGTCAATAAGGTACACAGAATGAGAGGCCTGCTCTGCCGGAAATCCTGCGAAAAAAAGTTTCCCATTGACTTCACTATACTACATTTGAGGGGTCAAACTAAGGGTTCTTCATGATTCTGAATCCATTGCAAGCATTTGTTTTGCATGAAAAACATTCCTTGGGCTAGATTTCAGCCTCTCAAACCTGTGAAAAGTGATGAGTCATCACTTTTCACCGTTATTTTGGTCCGTTTTCTAGCCCAAGGAATGTTTTTCATGCAAAACAAATGCTTGCAATGGATTCAGAATCATCAAGAATCCCTAGTTTGACCCCTCACATGCTACTTAAAGCATATTTTTTTGGTGTGTTTCTTTCCTTTATATTGAAGTCGATGGAGTGAATATACAAATGGCCATAACTTTTTTTCGCAGGATTTCCGGCAGAGCAGGCCTCTCATTCTGTGGACCTTGATGACCAAATTAATAGAAAAAACAAAAATTAAAAGTATGTCATGACATCACAGGTAACATCCTATTCTTTGAGCTTTTGGGCCTGTGGCTCCCCGGCTATTGTAGATGATTAGACTGTGGAACCGCCTGACCCAACTGCCAGAAGGGAGGCTTACAAAAATTGTATTTAATTGCAATAGAACAGGTAACTATCCATGGATAAGAGAAGTTTCTTTAATTTTTTCAATTTCTGATTTAAATTTATATTTCATGAATAATCTCCAATGTAATATAAATACGGTTAAATATAAATTGTCAATATTACACCAGGATCAATGGAGGGTGGATATCTGTAAAAAAGCAAAGTTAAGAAATTATATTCAATTTAAAGATGACTATATAACGGAATCCTATGTTTTATTTAACTTAAAGAGAGGACAGCGGTCCCTCTGTGCCCAGTTGAGAACTGATGCATTACCTCTGGCAGTTGAGGTGGGTAGGTATACTGGTATTCCTGAGGAGCAGCGTTTTTGTGTTCTTTGTGATCTAGGAGTTGTGGAGGATGAGTTTCATTTTGTTTTTCACTGTCCGCTGTATCATGACTTAAGAAATGTCTTATTTGAAAAAATGCAAGCCAAGAATCCAGATTTGTTTTGGATATCTGAATGTTCCATGTTACGCTGGCTGTTCACTAAGGAAGTTTTTGTTTTAGCAAAATTCATAGAGAAGGCATGGCAGTTGCGTTGGAGAACATTGTATCCGTAAATAACGGCATGGACAATCATTACGTTTTTCTTTTGCATTTTTTTTGTGTGGTTTATCTTGGTGTATGTATGTACTATGTTTGTGAGTGTCTTGTAAGCCCGTATGGCAGGGGTCCTCAAATACAAATCTTGAAGGTCCACAAATATTTTTTTGGGGTCTGGGTCCGGGGGAAAAAAATAAAATAATAAACATATATATCCGCTTATTTTTATGTCGGTCAATCTTCGTATGGGCTGGGCATCGTTTGGTGCAGGACACTTTAATAAAAACCTCTATCTATCTATCTATCTATCTATCTATCTATCTATCTATCTATCTATCTATCTATCTATCTACCTATCTATCTATCTATCTATCTATCTATCTATGTACTGTACTACTTTTTTTTTTTTTTTTTTTTCATTCAAATATTTTTTATTTTTATATTAAACATCAACATCAACAAATATATATAAGCATAAATAAAATACCAATACACATATACATAATAAAAACAAAAACAAAAGAAAACGGCAGTCGAGCTAAGCTAATCGGACAACACCCCTTCAATTCTTAGATATACATTAGTAGTGATCGTTTAAATCGTAATGCATACGTAATGATTCTATCCTAACTGGACCCTCCCCTAAACAATGTCCCCCCCGGCAAACCCTTGATATACAGAAAGAAATAGTCCCACATTAAATGGAATTTGCCTTTAACATCGTTCCTTCTGGCGATCATATACTCATACGATGCAGTCTCGGTCATTAGTTTAGTCCAGTCTGTGAGCCCTGGCGTTACAGAGCTCTTCCAATTTCTCAAAATAATCCTTGATGCTGTGATAGGCCTGCTGTGATGATTGCCTGTTGTCCCCTGGTGACTCCCTGTGGTAAACCTGTGGTATCTCCTAAGAGACAAAGCCCTGGGGACTCTGGTAGACTCACACCCACCCAGTCACCCAGTTTACCGAGCACTTCTCTCCAGAAGGGTAATACCACCGAACAGTCCCAAAAGGCATGTAAGAAGGTTCCATCCTCTCCCTTGCATTTCCAACATCTTTTGTCTTCGATCAGACCCATCCTAAAAAGCTTTACAGGGGTATAGTAGTATCTGTGAATAATTTTGTAGTGGGTAAATTTACTCCTAATATCCCTTGTGGCCCATCCCACATTGGATACTAGACGCCGCCATTTCTCTTCACTTATTTCCAAATTTAGATCTATTTGCCAAATCAGTCTTAGATTGTCAGTTTTCACATTTTGTACTTCCATTAAACTTTGATAGAATGTTGAAGCTCTATGCAATCTAGGCGGCAACTCAAAATCGCTTTCTATCATATTAGCTTCTTCTATATCCCTGTTAAGCTTGAACACACTTTTCACACTGCTCCTTAATTGAAAATATTTCCACAGTTCTCCCTTCCCCACCAGATTATATTGTTTTACTAACTCCTGATATGACATGAAATTTCCCTCCTTATACAAATCATCAATCACATCTAAACCATTCCTCTGCCATGACTCCCAGCAAAAAGAGTGTTTACCTATCAAGATACGCGGATTATTCCATATAGATGAGTAACCTTGTTTGTATTGTGATTTCTGTACTACTTTTCTGTGGTATTGACTATACTTTTTGTCTAATAAAATAATCAATCAATCTGGACGGGGAGGGCCTGATAACATTTACATCAAATATCTAAATATTGAATCAAGCTAATTAAAACCCGTTCAGGGTGTTCCCAAAAGCCTGATGATAAAATGACCAAAAAAGTGAAATATCCTTTTAAAGCACAACATGATGGTGAAAGTAATAATGCGTTCCTGGTCTAAATGGGTTAAACCAAGGGTCTTCAACAGGGGGTCTGCGACCCCTAGGGGGTCCTCACAGTTACTACAGGTGGTCCTCCAAATCTTTGTGTGATTTTCTTTTATATTAACCGCTTGCACCCTAGCATCCATATTCTGAGAACTTGAGCCAAAATCAGCAGATCTACAAGCTCACAACGCTTCGCGCTGCGAGGCGTTGTGAGCATGTAGAGGGAAAAAGAGCAGACCAAGTACAGAGTGAAAGGTCAAGTTTATTCCACCATCAGGCCGATTTTTACAAGCCACCTGACGGTCACTTATCTCCCGATTTAGGGAGTCTTACTGGTTAAGTATTGACAGTTCAAGTGGTTAAATATCTGAAAACACACATTGACATGAATCCAAAATACACTGGCGATTGTGCTGCCAAACAATTAAACTATTATGGAATCTAGGAACAGGTTGTGTGGGTCCCTGCTTCATCTCTCTCTCAACTAGGGGTCCTTGGCCTGAAAATGTTAGATCCTTGGGTTAAACTTCTTCATGTCTGAGGAACAGCTTCCAGCTCCACGTGCCACTGTGATGTCATCATTGTGTGCTTGGGGGGGGGGGGGGGGGCTTCATAGCGTGCCACTGTGATGTCATCAGTGTGTGCCCGGGGGTCTTCGCAGCCTGCCCACGCCGTGGTTTCACATCGGCAGCCATTCTCATCAAACGCGTGCAGGTTTGGATACACGCCATGGTTCTCACACGGTGTGTCTCAAAGTGTAAAGATCTCCTCTGCCCTTTTCCTCCTCACGTGTGCTTTGAAGAGCCTTTGCTTGTAAGTGTTCATGTTTTAGTTGTACTTGTATACTGTTGCATTTCTGTATTTTGTGCGAATGTGCATTTTAATACTGCACACAATCTTATCGTCATTAATGTGCGCCCCCAAGCACCATGTCTCATGCATACAGTATGTATATATGTTGACTTGTTTCTTTTTTGTCATTTTCTAAAAACTTTAGGTAAGTCTAAATCGTCAAATTAGCTGGAACTCCCTAAGGTCGCTACTCAACCATAGGGATTTGGTTATGTGTGTACAGGTTTGTAGCTAGAGTTTGTAGTATACACTACAGTATATGCATGTACTTTGTGTACTTTATTGTATGTATATTATATTTAAGCATATTTATTGAACATATTATTGTATAATGTTTGTATTTTATTTTGTATAATATGTATACTTATGTCTGATTTTATTAATTAGGGGAAGGTCTTCACAAGCCTCTTTGCTTCTTAACTTCTTCACAATATGTCATAGAAATGTACTTTTTCTTGTTTAACTATGTGCTAATAAATAAATAAATACGTCATCCAGCCCAACCTCCTAGACCTCCTAAAAATTGTGATATTTTTCAATAGCCAAAGTATAAAATTAACGCCATGTTTTAATGGGTTAACAACAACAGCAACATCCATGTCACCCACAAACAATAAGTCCACAAAAAACTACAACTGAGGACGTCTGTGATTTTAGTTACCTTCAGTTAGTCCTGTAAAAAAACAAAATAGGCCTATAGTTTTCTTTTGTTGTGAAACCTTTTTCGAAATGCCTTGTTCGTTTTGTTATCGTTTCAGTTCAGTATTTTTTATTTATTTAGTTTTCTCATTTAGTTTGGCTTATTCCATTAAGTAATAACCTTGCTTTAAGGTCATACCAGTAGTATAGTTTTGATTCCTTTCAGAAGAAGAAGAAAAAAGAAGAAGCCTGAACCGCATTGTCAGCAGCTGAGGATAAAGAAACATACGCAGAATGCTTATTCTGTGTTTATGTGTGTGTGTGTGTGCGTGCGTGCGTGCGTGTGTGCGTGTGTGTGTGTGTGCGTGCGTGTGTGTGTGTGTGTGTGCGTGTGTATCTACTGTTTACTCCATTGAATAGCACTGCAGGGTGCTGCCTCACACAGAGGTATAAAGTGCTGATGGATTATGGATTCCTCACAGGTCTTTATCATTACTGTGTTCTCAGCACTGCTGACCCTCACAGCTCAGCATAGATACCGGTAGGTAGGCCTACTTGAGTACTACGTATGTCTTTTGAGTATCTGCTATAGGGAGAGCCATTTGGATGCATTTTATTAACCGGTTACCTTTAGGCCTTATTGGTTAGTGACCGGATAACCGTTAAGGAAATGTGTTCACACACACGCACGCACGCACGCACGCACGCACGCACGCACGCACGCACGCACGCACGCACGCACGCACGCACGCACGCACACACACACACACACAGGTCTTTATCACCCCAGAGGTCTCAGCACAGCAGTGTGCATTAGGTAGCGTTAAGCCTCATCTTAAAGCCCACCTAAAAGCTCACAACAAAAACCTGGCAGGATGTTGTGACGTGTGAAGTGTGAACGTGGCTTCAGGAGTCGGATGCCACGTGTCCTCCTGACTCATCTCTGAGCGCGAGTGCATGGGTGGAAAAAGTACTCAGCTGGAATATATAAATACTCCGTTACAAGTAAAAGTCTGGAATTCAAAATGTACTTGAGTAAAAGTACGAAAGTATTGGCGTCAAAATATACTTAAAGTACCAAAAGTAAAAGTAAATTTTTTTTTGAAAATAGCAGATCTACAAGCTCACAACGCGTTGCGGTGCCCTAGCCCTAGTCTGGGATCACTTCACTTTTCGAGGTTTGATCCGGTCGGGAGAGGAAACCACTTTACGTCATGTTATAGTACTCAAAGGACTACAATTTGCCGGAACTATCAAACCGGATTCAGTTTTAACCCAAAATAATTCCCCTGCGCTCAAGGACATACTTCTAGGGCCTACCTAATAAACTCCTTGATGCGGAGTAGTTTTGCTTTTGAAAAATGTGTTTGGGATATGCGTCTTTTATTCCAAGTCGTAGCGACTGGCAAGACTACACTAGGCTACTCGAGCATTTTAACAAACGGAGGGAACCAAAACGAAGCGACGCCGCTTCTTCGGCTTGTGGTTTCCGCCTAGATCGGATCAAACCGCCCGTTGTGCTCTCCGTGGTGCTGGAGCCTCACAGGAGGTCTCCTTGTAGAGGAGCTCTCCGTGGTGCTGGAGCCTCACAGGAGGTCTCCTTGTAGAGGAGCTCTCCGTGGTGCTGAAGCCCCAGGAGGTCTCCTTGTAGAGGAGCTCTCCGTGGTGCTGGAGCCTCACAGGAGGTCTCCTTGTAGAGGAGCTCTCCGTGGTGCTGAAGCCCCAGGAGGTCTCCTTGTAGAGGAGCTCTCCGTGGTGCTGAAGCCCCAGGACCAGGAGGTCTCCTTGTAGAGGAGCTCTCCGTGGTGCTGAAGCCCCAGGAGGTCTCCTTGTAGAGGAGCTCTCCGTGGTGCTGGAGCCTCACAGGAGGTCTCCTTGTAGAGGAGCTCTCCGTGGTGCTGAAGCCCCAGGAGGTCTCCTTGAGCTTATGTGGAGGATGTCCTTCCCTTCCCAAAGGCACCCTGGCCATCGCTCCGTAGCCTCCTAGACCATACTGGTTCTCAAACTGTATATTTGGAATATAGCAGATCTACAAGCTTCTGATTGTGATGCTTTATTGCCGCAGTTTACCATGACAAACGTCACAGCTTGTCCGCATGTAGACGTGTATACGGTCTATGGGCAAACCCAAATGTGTCATCATGATGTCATCATGCTCTGGCTTCACTGTGATGTCACACTAACATAATCCCTTTCATGCCCATACCGTATATGGAGTCCCCTGATGTCATCAGTATTAATGATGCCCTGTTAGAGAGATCCCTGTGATGCCAGGGGCAACAAATCCCTTTTATGCCCATATATGGAGATATGGAGATCCCTGCGATGCCAGGGGAACAAATCCCTTTTATATATGGAGATCCCCGATGTCCACATCCCTGATCACTTGTCGCCCTGAGGCGTCTTACTAGTATTTAATCCTCAGGGGCCTGGAACCCCATCAATGACCCCTGGTAACACACATGTGGATCTCAAAGCACAGTCTGATGACTCTCTCTACTGCTTGCAATGACAGAGACAGAGACAGAGACAGAGAGAGAGACAGAGAGAGAGAGACAGAGAGAGAGAGAGAGAGAGAGAGAGAGAGAGAGAGAGAGAGAGAGAATGGAGCCAGAGAGATACTGTACTTGGCTAGGAGACAGTCCTGAGTGTTCTGCCAGAATTAGATCATTATCCTCAATATTTATGTATTCAGGGCTTGTGACGTTGTGAAGTCAGTAGTCAGTAGTGGACAGTAACTATGTACTACTTTTACTTCAGTACCTGTTTGGAATAAACAGATCATTCAAATAGAAATGTTGTGCGAGCGCACGGACGCACGCACGCACGCACGCACGCACGCACGCACGCACGCACGCACGCACGCACGCACGCACGCACGCACGCACGCACGCACGCACGCACGCACGCACGCACGCACGCACGCACGCACGCACGCACACACACACACACACACACACACACACACACACACACACATACACACACACACACACACACAGACACACACACACACACACACACACACACACACACACACACACACACACACGTCATACAGTTTGAGAACCAGTGGTTTTACCAGACCACTGGATTGGCCTTGGTAAATAACCCACTGAGACCCAAGGCCCATTCTACAAATGGTTCTCACACTTTGAATATTTTTTCTAAATTGTTCATAAAATAGTAGCACGGCACCAAGTGACGCACTGTGAGCTTGTACATCTCCTATTTTTGAATAGCCATCGCTAAAAATAGTGGCACCAAAGGCTCTTAATAGAGCGACACACGGCCATACAATGGTGTACAGTATGTGTAAACTCGTGCTTTTTTGCACTGACCAATGGAGACTTTTGTTTGGCAACTCATTGATTGCCAAGGCCCGAGTTTCCCGAGTTTTTCCCCCGATGTCTCTGACGGCCCAGGCCAGAGTTATTATCATATTTATAAAATGTATTAAAAGAATAATTGCCGAAAAACTGTGCCGAAGTGCCAAAAATAAAGTGCTTCCTGTCTGCATTGTACATAGAGTAGAGTAGAACACGACTCATTACACACACACACACACACACACACACACACACACACACACACACACACACACACACACACACACACACACACACACACACACACACACACACACACACACACACACACACACACACACACACACACACACACACACACGTCATACAGTTTGGGCTAATGTAAGAAGAATGATGAGTACCTGGTTAAAGCGGAAGTGAAGCCTCCTCCTCATTATATAAATAAAATCATCTAAGCATATTTAGCTTGCTGCTTATCAGAAATGACATTTTCAAATATAGTTTCTTGAACGGAAATGTCAGCTTCCATTACTCACCAGCTGTAGTTCCAGACTCTATATAGCATTCTGAGATTGTGGAATATTTGTTTGGCTACGCGAGAATACATCCTGTGTGACATCAAATCGTGTCAATTAACACTGAAACAAGAAGCAGATAGAATGACACGTCACAGAAACATGTTGGAACTTTTTATTTAAAAAATAGTGTCCGGCTCTCATGTGACGTTCTCCAGAAGACATCGAGAAAAAACACCAGCAACATAGAAGACATGTATTTACCCAACAACACCTCGTGGCTTTGTGCTGTTCTGTGCAATTCTGTGACACGTTTCAACACACACGTCCAAATGCAGTGCAGTGTGCAACATTGTAAAATGTACAAATGTCTGTACCAGGGTTATTGATTAATTCAAAGTAAAATAAATGATCAAATAAACATATCAAAGAATCTACAAGCTCGATAATAGCTTTTGCAAATGTTCTTGCCCCTAACCAATCCATGAAAAAAGGAAACCAGCTTTAAAAAGTGCATCAAAACTTAACAAAATAAATATGAATAACCCTGGTCTGGCCCCAGCTATAAACACACCAACAGAGATATAAAGAAGTCTAAACATGTATTTGTGCATAGGATATACTCTATTACTACTACTACTACTACTACTACTAATACTAATAATGCTAATAATGCTAATAATAACAATGCATTTCAGGGTCAGACATAAAGCTTGACATCAGTTTAGGACAGGGGTCTTCAACAGGGGGTCCGGGACCCCTTGGGGGTCCTCAGAGTTACTACAGGGGGGCCGCCAAATCTTTGTGCGATAGGATAATTCTTTTAAATTGACAACTTGATAACCCTCGCATCCCTATTCTGAGGTGAACTTTAGCCAAAAATAGCAGATCTACAATCTCTCAATGATGATGAAAATCTCCATCACACTTTTTTTTTTTATATATTTTTTACGCCACGATTTTTGCAACCCATTTTTCTCACCCGGTGACTACTTAACCTGTAGTCCTGGTTTCCGCTCTCCCCCTGCCACGCCAGGGGACATTGGGGAGCACTCGGCTGGCTAGGAGGTAGTATAGAAACCAGGATTACTGTATGTTTTTGTGTGAGGGCCTATGCCCAAGGAGACACGGGGAGAACATGCAAATTCACCACAGAGAGGCCCCATCGCCAACCCCACCTAGGGTGTGGGTGCTGATGATGCGGGTGGAGGAACGCGCCCCCAGCACCCACAGCTTCCCCCGGCGGGAATTGAACCCAGGACCTTCCAACTGTGAGGCAAAGTGCTAACCACTGCACCACCGTGCCCCCTACCATCACACATTTATACAACATGTAGAGGGGGTCCCTGCTTCATCTCTCTTTCAGCTAAGGGGAAAACGTTGAAGACCCCTGGTTTAGGAGGCAGGTGCAACCCTGAAACACACACACCTGAGGATGAGTCAGAATGTAAAGGTGGTGTTACTGGTGTACGTGAAACGCTGTATGGTTTTACAAAGTGTTAAAAATAGCGCTCCATTATGATAGTCATTGCTATAGAGTGTTTGTTCACTAACATGGCTTCCCGGGTGGGATTGGATAAACAATTTACAAACGGTTAAAAAGTCCTCCCTGAACTCTGTGTGTGTACATCAGATGACTCAACAAGTGATTTTAGTGACATCCAGACACATTCCTGCGTGTGATTTTGTAATATTTCAGAAAAGCCAGCGACATGAAAGACCCAACACTTGAGCTACAAAAGCAACAAAACAAAGCAGAGCTGAACTTGAACTGTTCTCAGTGCTCCGATGGCACGGTTTATCAAGTAAAATAAAAACAAAAAAACATGGCACTTGTTTCTGACAGTGTTGATTTTGTTGACTAAAACTATGACGAAAGATGTTAGTCGGCTACCTTTTTTCACAGAAAAGAAAAATATATCAAGAAAAGAAACTAGCTATATCGACAATTTCTTCAACTTACAAAATAGACTAAAATGTCAGGGAGGGACTACAGTGGAGAACAATTCCAGTAGAACTAAAAGAGAAGTCATTTTATGTTTAGGTGCGCTCAGTGAACGAGTTATACCCACAGAGCTATGGGAGCCCTATTCTGGCGGCGCCGAAGGCGCCGCCAGAATAGGGCTCCCATAGCTCTGGGGGCCTTTCGCCGCCGCCGAAGGCGGCGGCGAAAAAAAATCGGGTAATTGCGGATATAAAGTCGCCTAAAACGGGTACTTTCCTATATTAAATCATATTAAATCGGGTATTTCGCGGATATAAAGTCGGCTAAAACGGGTATTTCCTATATTAAATCATATTTTTCCTTTCACAATATTAATTCGGGCTTCACATTGGCTATGTTGACAACTCCAGGCAGTCTTTTCTGTTCATATTAACTCACCATTATTGCTCAGCCTCCAGTTCCCAATTCCTCCATCTGATGATCTGAGCTCTGAGCCATCCAGCCAAAAGTTCCCGTTCTGGTAGCATAAAGTCGGCTAAAATGGGTATTTTTCTTTCTCAAAACAAGGCGGGTCGGGTTCATATTTATTTACTAAAAAAAACATTGTCACGGGCACAGGCACACTAAGGCTACAGTCTTGCTAAGACAGCGTTGTTTTGTTTGGTTGTTTGTTGCTGTCCGGCGTGTCCGCCTTCCTTTGTCGTCCGGGCCGTGGCTAGAACAAACACTCGATGCAGTGGTTCCTAGCTTACCCCATGCCCAGGCCATGGCGAGACCACGCAGCTGGGTAGGTCTGCATCCAGGGCCTCCTCGGCCCTGGGGGAAAGGTAGGAACCATTGCAGCGAGTGTGTTATAACCCGGACGGTAAAGGAAGACTCACACCCCACATTAAATGCGCCTGATTTATAATAATAAAATGAATAGTAGGATTAAACGGTGTGATGTCATTGTTCAGTCTTACTGTCTAACATGTTTATTTAGTATATCTAGTTAACATAAATAATATAAATTCTTCCAATGGAACATTAAAAAAAAAAAAAAAACGAGAAAAAAAAAAAAAAAAACACACTTAGAAAAAAAGAGACCCCAAAGGGGGTTGTTGACTATGGGGTCCCAGACTTTAACTATGGGAGCTAAGACCCCACTGGCACCCACGTAACTCGAACTCTGGGTGCGCTCAGTTTTGCGCACTGACAATAGCAGATCTACAAGCTCACAGCGCATAGCAGCTCGGCGAGTGAGAGCTAGTAGATCTGCTATTTTTGGCATGCTTAGTATAAATCCCCTGCTAAGATACATTTTTAGTAGACTAAATTAACTGTAGATTTAGTTGACTGAAATATTATGATATTTAGTTGACTAAAACTAAATGAAATTGTATTCAAAAGACTGATTAAACTACATTAAAAGTTTTAGACTCATTCATATTTGTTCTGGCTTGTCACGCCAACATGTGCGCTTGATGACGTTAATGAATGGGTTGAGAACAATGTCCCAGTAACAGGGACGTGCTGGCCATTGGGAAAAGCGGGACAACTCCCGAACGGCCGGTAATAAATAAAATAAAATGTCAGCCTTCGTTCCATTTTGGGGGCTGGACGGCCAACAAAGTAAATTGTCACTGTCGGGCAGAAACATTGTATCTCCAAGTTTCAAATTGATATATTTTTTAAAAAAAGCAAAAAAAAAAAGAAAAGTAGTGAAAACAGCAGATCTACAAGCACACAACGCCTCGCACCGCGAGGCGTTGTGTGCTTGTAGATCGGATAACTCATGTACAGTAATTGGCCCACTGGCTTGTCACTTGTCATGATCTGAAATGGCAAATCTTTGAGTAGCAGCAGCGCTATGGAGAGAGATCTCTCTCTATAGCGCGCAATGAGGGCCTCTGCAACTCTTTTTCCTGGGCTGAATCAGGGGCCCAGCACGTCCCTGCCCAGTAAATTCCATATTATTTTCTTTTTAGTAAATCAATACTACTTCGTTGTACAAGAGTATCGCATAAAAACTAGTGAAAATAGGCAATCTTTAAGCTCAGAACGGGTGAAAAGTGAAAGTGGCTACGTCTGCCTATAGGCTATGGGTTTTATAAATATTTAACCAATATTAAAGGGGCCACACCATGCTTTTAAAAACATATATTTTATATAAATATTGGTCCATAATACGGTTTTATACAGGTTTTAAAAGCCGTTCCAAGCCGTTTCAGATGCAATACCCAAATCCCTATGTTGGCAGCGGGGCGCTGTCTTTGGGCTAACATTGAAAACCTCTGTGGTGGTGGTGAGCGGGGACTTTACCACTGCGTCACCCGAGCGTCCAAATGCCCGACGACGATCACGATTAACCCATTCAGGCCTAAAATTATTGAATGCTTTAACCAGTGAAAAATAGCAGATATACAAGCTCACAGCGCGGCACCGAGTGCCGCGCTGCGAGCTTGTAGATCTGCTATTTTTGAAAAAGTCGTGAAAATGTGTGCAAATCTTTGAATATTATGTATTTTCAAAGCGAACGTTTGTAACTCAAATTTTGCTTCTGGGTGGTCCCTGAAACTAAATATTTTGAGATGGGGGTCCGTGGCCAAATAAATATAATTTTAGGGGTCCTTCACATGAAAAGGTTTGAGAACCACTGACATAGTAGTCTCTCAAGAACAGACTAACTGAGCTCCAGTTAAATGAAAAGGACCTTTTCTTTGACGATGGCTGGCCAGATTGTTGACATACAAACATCGGTTTTTCAAAAAATCTTAGAAGGATTCAAAAGACACTTATGTAATCGGGTCAAAAATCAAATTTTCACGATTTTTCAAAAATAGCAGATCTACAAGCTCGCAGCGCGGCACTCGGTGCCGCACTGTGAGCTTGTATATCTGCTATTTTTCAATAGTTAAAGCATAAAATATTGCGTCATAATGTGTTCAGGCCTAAATGCTTGATTTGCTTGATTTCAAACGAAGAACTCTTTACGCAATGATTTTCTGAAACATTTACGGAGTGAATCGATGGGAAATAGACTTCAGGCACTAAAGGCCATCATTTCTAATGAACTGAAGCGAGAAAGCTGCTTGCCCGATGCATCACAGCAAATCCGTAGTGAAAACGATGCAAAAGTCACATAGCAATGTTTTTATCCCGTCCACTGTGTGAACAATTCATGCACTGGAACTAAAGAGTTGTGTTCTACTCTACTCTATGTACAATGCAGACAGGACGTTAATGAATGGGTTGAGAACAATGTCCCAGTAACAGGGACGTGCTGGCCATTGGGAAAAGCGGGACAACTCCCGAACGGCCGGTAATAAATAAAATAAAATGTCGGCCTTCGTTCCATTTTGGGGGCTGGACGGCCAACAAAGTAAATTGTCACTGTCGGGCAGAAACATTGTATCTCCAAGTTTCAAATTGATATATTTTTAAAAAAAAGCAAAAAAAAAAAAAAAGTAGTGAAAACAGCAGATCTACAAGCACACAACGCCTCGCACCGCGAGGCGTTGTGTGCTTGTAGATCGGCTGTTTTCACTAGTTTAAATCATTTTTAAAATGATAAATACAAAACAAACGGTTTTGGACATACAAGGTTTCCACCCGACAACGACAAAATATAACTCATGTACAGTAATTGGCCCACTGGCTTGTCACTTGTCATGATCTGAAATGGCAAATCTTTGAGTAGCAGCAGCGCTATGGAGAGAGATCTCTCTCTATAGTGCGCAATGAGGGCCTCTGCAACTCTTGAATCAGGGGCCCAGCACGTCCCTGCCCAGTAAATTCCATATTATTTTCTTTTTAGTAAATCAATACTACTTCGTTGTACAAGAGTATCGCATAAAAACTAGTGAAAATAGGCAATCTTTAAGCTCAGAACGGGTGAAAAGTGAAAGTGGCTACGTCTGCCTATGGGTTTTATAAATATTTAACCAATATTAAAGGGGCCACACCATGCTTTTAAAAATATATATTTTATATAAATATTGGTCCATAATACGGTTTTATACAGGTTTTAAAAGCCGTTCCAAGCCGTTTCAGATGCAATACCCAAATCCCTATGTTGGCAACGGGGCGCTGTCTTTGGGCTAACATTGAAAACCTCTGTGGTGGTGGTGAGCGGGGACTTTACCACTGCGTCACCCGAGCGTCCAAATGCCCGACGACGATCACGATTAATCTCCCAGTTGCTTGATTTGCTTGATTTCAAACGAAGAACTCTTTACGCAATGATTTTCTGAAACATTTATGGAGTGAATCGATGGGAAATAGACTTCAGGCACTAAAGGCCATCATTTCTAATGAACTGAAGCGAGAAAGCTGCTTGCCCGATGCATCACAGCAAATCCGTAGTGAAAACGATGCAAAAGTCACATAGCAATGTTTTTATCCCGTCCACTGTGTGAACAATTCATGCACTGGAACTAAAGAGTCGTGTTCTACTCTACTCTATGTACAATGCAGACAGGAAGCACTTTATTCTTGGCACTTCGGCACAGTTTTTCGGCAATTATTCTTTTAATACATTTTATAAATATGATAATAACTCGGGCCTGGGCCGTCAGAGACATCGGGGAAAAACTCGGGAAACTCGGGCCTTGGCAATCAATGAGTTAAATTAATAGTGCGGAGCCAAACAAAAGTCTCCATTGGTCAGTGCAAAAAAGCACGAGTTTACACATACTGTACACCATTGTATGGCCGTGTGTCGCTCTATTAAGAGCCTTTGGTGCCACTATTTTTAGAGATGGCTATTCAAAAATAGGAGATGTACAAGCTCACAGTGCGTCACTTGGTGCCGTGCTACTATTTTATGAACAATTTAGAAAAAATATTCAAAGTGTGAGAACCATTTGTAGAATGGGCCTTGGGTCTCAGTGGGTTAATTTACCAAGGCCAATCCAGTGGTCTGGTAAAACCACTGGTTCTCAACCTGTGGGTCGGGATCCCCAGACGTGTGCAACGTTGTTTTCTCACTCAACAGTTAACAAACCAACATAAAGTTTAAGTGTATTGAGGGTATCTGCTCATTTCTAAGGTGACAATTTAAGGACTTCTTAATACCTCTAAAATTTAAAAAAATTGCCAAATAGTCAAATATTGGCGGCAGAAATTGTGAAAATAGACGATCTACATGCTCACAAAGCCTCGCAACAATAAAACCGTGTTACAAAAAGTAACGCCTCAACTCTTAGTGCTCGTCAGGGTGGGGGTGTCCCCAGTTAAAATAATTATGATATTTTTGAGAAAAAAAAAGAAGAAAATGCGGGGTACGTCCACAAAATATAAACTAATTTAAACTAGTAAGCCCACTTTAACCCATTAAAACCGGCAAAGTATCGGTGTAATTTTTGTGTTTATATTTTTATTAAGCAAAATGTTTTGACTCAAATCTTTACTTCAGAGCAGCCAATTATGTATCATTGTGCGAGGTCCTTGACATGAACTCGGGTCTTAAATGGGTTCAAAAATATAAAAGTAAACTTAAACCAAAAAAATAAATAAAAAATAAATAAAAAATCTTTAAAAAATCTAAACGAAAAAAGAAAACCTAATAAGAAATTCACCAAAAAACCAGGAGGCGATGGCGGCCTCTTGTGGCATTCACTGGGAGGGCACCATGTCCTTGATGACGGGCTCTCGGTTCAGGTAGGTGGCCCAGTACACCAGGTTGAATCCTCCGAACAGCACGGGGAACATGATGCGGGACATGCGGTCGATCTTGCTCACGCTGTTGAAGGTCTTCTTGCTCTGCTGCGGCTGCTGCTGCTCCTTGGCCCCGCCTCCTCCCCCTCCCCCTCCCGTTGCCTTGGAGACGGTGGGCAGCGTGGAGTTCTTGTTGGCCAGGTTGGGGGAGTAGTTGGCCACAGCCACGGCGTAGGCGTTGTTCTTCTTCACCACCGACGCCTCCTTCTTCTGCACGGAGAGAACAACACATTTTTAAACACTTAAAGGTCTTGTGGGGAAAAAAATACCGTATTTTCCGGACTATAAGGCGCACCGGACTATAAGGCGCACTGTCAATGAATGGTCTATTTTCGAACTGTTTTCATATATAAGGCGCACCGGAATATAAGGCGCACATAATAGACGCTACCGTTGCGTTATGCATCCAACAGATGGAGCTGTGCTAAAGGGAATGTCAATGTCAATGAATGATCCATATATAAGGCACACTGGACTATAAGGCGCACTGTAGTTTTTTGAGAAAATTAAAGGCTTTTAAGTGCGCATTATAGTCCGGAAAATACGGTAGGCTTTTTTCATGTTTCCTGACCTCAATTACACCTAAGCCCCGTTTTTACTGAGTCAAACTTCTGGAAGTTTTTTCCAAAATGACGGCAATTTTGAAATTCACGCCATGTGAAAACGGCCACTTATTTTGTCTTCCGTGAGTTTTGGTGTCCCAAACGTGACGGGAAAATACCTAGTAATTTTTGCCTAAAGTCCCGGCAGAATAGAAATATCCCCACAGTGAAAACGGCATACCGTGATTTTTACTTTTTTCGGACAAGCAGGTGCACGCAAGGAGCCAATATTAACAGTTAAAGCATTGTAATTGGGATTGAAAGCTTCAGAATCCATATTGCATTCGAATGTTATGTAAGCCAGCCAAACACAGAAGACAGACGTCGAGAAATGCAAGCTTAATGCTAGATCAACGCATGGTTTATTCTATAGCCTATTTGTAATTAAGCTGTGTGGGTTTTGATACAAGTCCGCTCTGGAGACAGGAGCGCGATGCGCTCGTAATGTGATAAAAGCTGGAATCTTTACCAACTTTTTTTACGGTGCTATAGCCTATTTTTTGTCTGAGTGAGACACAATGCGCTCATTTGGCCTATGCTGTGATGAAAGTTGGAAGCTACCAACTCAAAGAGCGGCATCATTAGTTAATAGTTTCTCGTCGTAAAGTGTTTTACTGAGCAGCGAGCGAGTGGATGACCAGCATCCATCGGTGACGCATGAAGAAAAAAAAACAAGCCCACAATCCCACATGTGCAACACGTTGCATAAGCGATCCTTTCTGAACCTTATGTGACACACATAAGGTTCACATGTGTTGTTTCATGAAGAATATTTCTTGTAACTTGTTAAATCCATTGGTGAGAGAGAAAAGGAGAGACGAACAGACGTGACTCGCTGCTGCTTTAGCAAGCGACCAAGCGTCCAGACGCAGACGGTGTGGTAAGCACTGGTTGCCATGTTTGCTAATTATAAGCGACTATGGTCTTGATTTCCGTAAAGTTGCTTGTATGTATTGATCGTTTCTGGCTGCTTTTTATTTGTTGTGATCTTTTAGATCGGTAATTGTCAAGTAGCTGATGTGGCGATGCTTATAGTTTTAAATTGCTTTTGTGGCCTAGATAATATCACTTTTTGGGGCTTATTTTCGTACACCTGGTTGCTTATTTCTCTCGCAAAGTCTGGCAACACGGATTTTCATTCCGTGACGGTTTAGTAGTGAAAACGATGTATTTTATGGCGATGCCAGCATTTTTGCTCATGTGAAAACACCCAAAAAACAAAACTCCCGGCAAGTTGAAAATGATTATGCTAATTATTTTGCAGGAAAAATTCCGGAACTGTAGTGAAAACATGCCTCTAGTCTGGGATCACTTCACTTTTCGGGGTTGTAACCGGTCTGGAGCGGAAACCACAACACGTCATGTTGTAGTACTCAAAGGACTACATTTTGCCGGAACTATCAAACCGGATTCAGTTTTAACACAAAATATTCCCCTGCGCTCAAGGACATACTTTTAGGGCCTACCTAATAAACTCCTTGATGCGGCGTAGTTTTGCTTTTGAAAAATTTGTTTGGTATATGCATCTTTTAGTCCAACTATTAGCGACTGGCAAGACTACACTAGGCTACTCGAGCATTTTAAAAGGGATTGGGGAAACAAACGGGGGGAACCAAATCAAAGCGACGCCGCTTCTTCTAGTGGTTTCCGCGCTTTAGGCGGAAACTAACCTCGCCTACCAGGCTTTCTCCCGGGAGAGAGCCTGGTGTTCGTTCACAACAGACCGTTTGGTTTCCGCCTAAAGTGCGGAAACCACTAGAAGAAGCGGCGTCGCTTTGATTTGGTTCCCACCGTTTGTTTCCCCAATCCCTATTAAAATGCTCGAGTAGCCTAGTGTGGTCTTGCCGGTCGCTAAAAGTTGGACTAAAAGATGTATATACCAAACGAATTTTTCAAAAGCAAAACTACTCCGCATCGAGGAGTTTATTAGGTAGGCCCTAAAAGTATGTCCTTGAGCGCAGGGGAATATTTTGGGTTAAAACTGAATCCGGTTTGATCTTTCCGGCAAATTGTAGTCCTTTGAGTACTACAACGTGACGTTTTGGGGTTTCCGCTCCAGACCGGTTACAAACCCGAAAAGTGAAGTGATCCCAGACTAGGCGGAAACCAAACGGACTGTTGTGAACGAACACCAGGCTTTCCCCCAGAAAGCCTGGTAGGCGAGATTAATTACACCCAAAAAATTAAATATTCAACATTCAGTGTTTTTTTTCTGTGATCTGTATTTTTTTGAATAATTAGGCTCAGAAAAGTGATTTAATTTGTCTCTGGACGTACGCATCATCATCCAGGGGAGGGTGTGGTTGTAGGGGAGGGTGTAACACCTTTGATGTTACTTCACATTGTGTTTGCATCGGTCCAATGCACCATCTACCAGTTGGGTTGTTGCGTTCACCCTCACCTACAATCACACCCTTCCCTGGATGATGATGCCGACGTCCAGAGACAAATGAACTCACTTTTCGGAACTTTTTGCGAGCTTGTAGATCTGCTATTTTTGAAAAATCGTGATTTTCATTTTGCAAGTCTTTGTATACAGTGTATCTTTTTTAAAAGCGAACGCTTGTAATTCAGATATTTGCTGGGGGGTCCCTGGAACAACATATTTTGAGATGTAAATTTCAAATACATGTGCATTTTGGGGCTCCTTGACATGAAAAAGCTTGAGAACCACTTATTTAGAAGACATTTATAGAATCTGGCTCAAAAATATTTGTAAAGGCAATTGGACAACAAAAACTTGCCAGTGAGGGATATGGTAATCTCCAAGCTCTTTCCAGCGTGTTATTGTGGTGCAGTTGACAGCACAGCAGGTCTTGAGTGCATTTAAAGGGTTTATTTTGAAGCCAGAAGATGATGACAGCATGAACAAAAGCCGGGTGTTAAACTGTAAATCAAACTTCTAACTGGCAACTAGAAATAAACGGAAAATAACTCAAAACAACTGAAAACAAACAAAAACAAAGGCACGCACAGATGGTTGAAAAAATATGTGGCTTCCCACTGTGATTGCCAATCCCTGGCAGCTGTGCCCCAGTGACACCCTAATGTAGACTGTGCCCCGCTATTGGTTGACTCCCAGCCTATGCCCAGGTCTCATCAGTCGTCATAGCAACCTCACAGAAGCACCTTTACATAGAATAAATGCATTGCAATAAAACACGTCCAATTCGCTGCAACAATATTCAAAGACTTGCACAAATGTTCACGATTCTTCTAAAATAGCAGATCTACAAGCTCGCTGTGGGCTTGTAGATCTGTAATTTTTTTTTTAATAGTTAAAGCTTAAAACAATGTTTAAAATGGTTCTAAATCTAGTGACACAGATTTGCGTTCAGGCCTAAATAGCATTCAGGCCTAGAATTATTGAATGCTTTAACCAGTGAAAAATAGCAGATCTACAAGCTCACAGTGCGGCACCGAGTGCCGCGCTGCGAGCTTGTAGATCTGCTATTTTTGAAAAAAAATCGTGAAAATGTGTGCAAATCTTTGAATATATGTATTTTCAAAGCGAACGTTTGTAACTCAAATTTTGCTTCTGGGGAGGTCCCTGGAACTAGATATTTTGAGATGGGGGTCCGTGGCCAAATACATGTCATTTTGGGGGTCCTTCACATGAAAAGGTTTGAGAACCACTGACATAGTAGTCTCTCAAAAGAACAGACTAACTGAGCTCAAGTTAAGTGAAAAGGACCTTTTCTTTGACGATGGCTGGCCAGATTGCTGACATAGAAACATAGGGTTTTTCAAAAAATCTTAGAAGGATTCAAAAGACACTTATAGAATCGGGTCACAATTCTAATTTTCACAATTTTTCAATCTACAAGCTCACAGCGCGGCACTCGGTGCCGCGCTGTGAGCTTGTATATCTGCTATTTTTCACTGGTTAAAGAGGTGGTGCCATGATTTCCCCCCCCCCTATAAAACATGATTATCAGGTATTATGATTATACTAGGAGGAAGATTTTTTCCAAAAAAGTATACAGAAAGAGTTAGAATTGGGTTCTTATGTGGCCACACCCCCAGTTCATTAAGTATGCATGGATGGCATGGGTGGTGACCCAGCTGATATAGCCACACCCCACAGTGTTGGGTGAATGGTAAATAGGGGAGGAGTTGATACTGTGACATACTTAGTATCTGTGTTTTTTAACTGACACTTTTCACCACAAGGTGGCAGCCTCCAAGAGAAAACAAACAAATACTAAGAGAATACATCATTTCTAAAAAATTCTAGGCCTAAATGGGTTAAAACACACATATAAAGATCTAAAAAAAACCTGAACCAGAACCTGGTGTACCTGTACCTTGTCGTTGACCACGGTCTTGCCGTCCCAGGCCCAGCCTCGCTTGGTGAAGTAGTTGACGGTGGCGAACTCGATGAGCGCGGAGAAGACGAAGGCGTAGCACACGGCGATGAACCAGTCCATGGCCGTGGCGTACGCCACCTTGGGCAGAGAGTTGCGGGCGCTGATGCTCAGAGTGGTCATGGTGAGCACCGTGGTCACGCCTGGAGACAGGGGTGGGAAAAAAGTAATTTATTTTTTTATTTTATTTAACCCATTCCCTGCGAACCCAAAATATGGATGTGCGCTAATACTGCCAGGAATATCATTAATTTTCAGTTCAACATTACAGGATTAAAAGGGGGCTTTGAATGCCTAGAGGCTGTGTTGGATTTAATATATCACCAGAGAGCGCCAACGACAAGCTTTTCAACATATTCTATGCTATTCAAGGTTTGAGTGATCACGTGTTCTGCTGCGCCGTTTACATTGGCCTGGAGCTAACCATTTGCGTGGAATAGCGCGGGACGCTGTGCGCCACACGCGCGCTTGATGGTGTAATTATTATGATGGGACATGTATCTACACCACAGACACTTCAAACCGGGTCAAAATCCGACGGAATGGACAGTAGTGTGTATTGAAAATAACGGCTAGGAGAGGCCATTTCACACAGAGGACCCCTGAAAAACCGGTGACGGCATGAACTCATCCTTAGATTTCACAGTCACTCGTTACAATGCTATCAGTCAGGTAAGACCCTTTCCTCCGCCGAAAATATTAAAAAGAAATGCAAAAAAATGCTTTTAATATAAACGTCGATTATAGTTGCTCGGCAGAGAGTCTCCTAGTTAGAATGTCGATCTCGGAGTCGACCCGCAGTTAAGTAAAGGTATCGGTAACATGTTCTATGAAGCACACTTATAATGCATTATGAAGGCATTCATAATGCATTATAATGCATTCATAATGCTTCATAACTACACAAAGTGTTACCAAACATTTGAACACTCATCTTTTATTTTCTCTAATTACAATCGAAAATATGAACCCTTGTTGTAAAAAACTAAAGTTGTCCTTTAAGTTTATGAGTTTATTTTTATGTTTATTTTTTGTAATACATCTTGAACCAATGAAAGGCATTAACAAGAGCTTGTTACTAAATTAACAACATTGGAACACATTTTATTAAAGTATATAAACATGTATATTTGTTTTGCATCATCTGAAAAGTAACGTTTTTGACGATACACGGTTTCCAAAGAAAAAGGTGAAACATGGACACAGCAAGGATCTTCATAATGGATGAGCTCTAAAGTGCACAAAACACTACAGGAAATGACTTTCCAAACCACAACAACAGCAGCAGCAGCAGCAGCAGCAGCACTTCCTCCGCTGGGACTGATTTGGTCAAATATAGAACACACGGATGCGCCGCGCGCACACACACACACACGCACACGCACGCGCACGCACGCACGCACGCACGCACACACGCACGCACACACGCACGCAGGCACAACATCAGTAAATACTCAAACCACTGCACCACTGGGAAATATATATATATATATATATATATATATATATATATATATAATTTTCGTGAACATCCTACCAGACTGAACCATCTCGACGCCTCAGGCAGATGGCAGCTGGAAAAGGGAACGTGGCAGCGCAACTAAATACCCCGAGACGCACAGCAGGGGAAGAAGAACACCGGGGATATTTAAAGCACCTCATTGAGAATCAAGGAAACGCAAGAGAACTGGTGAAACTGCAACGCTCCTGACAATGATTTAGTCAAAAAGATGTTTACAAGGAAATGCTATACAGTGAGTCTCAAAACAAAATGATTCATTTAATGGCTAAAAAAAGTGCAAAAAAAAATAAAAAAACACTTGTAGCTGAAGTTAAGGATGCAGGTGGCTTTCATAATTTCAGATGAAACAATGAATGTACTCCCTTTACCCGTTCTCCCATTAGTCCTTGGGCCGAGACCCAAAGTTTCACTATTGGTACGGCCCCACCTGTGATGACAAATTATATTTGTCTGATCCCCCATTGAAAGTGTTTTAGACACATGTGCATATCTTGGTATTGGCTTATGTTTAGGACATACTGCAATGTGTGGTATAATTTTTAAGGGGACACTTTGAGCTTTCATTCAAGCCCTTTTGTGAACATGTATGATAAGTAGCCTACAGTGGTCACTAAAACTCTTTTTCTTTTTTCACAATTTCAGGCACATCTGACCCAGGAGGTGGCATCCTCCAGCTAAAAACCCAAATAAAAAGAGAATGCATAATTGCTCATAACAACCACACCAGGGGGTCTAATGAAGTACTGTCAACCTTCTAGATACATGACACATTGGCTTATGTTTAGGACATACTGCAATGTGTGGTATAATTTTAAGGGGACACTTTGAGCTTTCATTCAAACCCTTTTGTGAGTATGTATGATAATTAGCCTATAGTGGTCACTGGAGCTCAACCCTTTTGTGAGTATGTATGATAATTAGCCTATAGTGGTCACTGGAGCTCTTCAAACTTATGTATATTTTTTTCTTTTTCTTTTTTCACAATTACAGCCAATAACCATACCGTATATGTTCTTTTAGTTCTGTGGCATCAAGAAAAATCTGAGTTACTGAACACAACAACTGGAATACTGACATAATCCTAAGGATTCAGGAAATGTACAATTTACCCATATTATTTCATTCTCAGGTGGTAATTTCCATCCTTCCTAAACAACAAGCACTTTTTTAATGAGAAATAGACAGTTCAATAGGCCTACGGTATATGAAAGAATACCACTAAACCTCCCTACACATTGATACAAAAGGTTTTTTCAATTGATTATGGTACTGTTAGGGATGCTGAACATCCCACAAATCGTTGCACTTTGTGGTTGCACTTGGCCAAAAGTTATAGTGCTGAAGTAGTTTGTGTGTTTTGTAATAATAATCAAAATCTACAGTAACACAGTAACTTGTAATTAAAGTGTTCACTGTAGTAGAGTGAGTATAATATCTGTAATGGAAGTAAACATATTGAACATAGGAAATACTACAGTGAAGTAGAAAATACATAAATATTTTTTCTCAAGTAGAGTACTTGAAGTAGTTGAGTCTCTTCAGACTCCACCTAGCTTCAGCCATGGACTGAAGACTCACCTCTAACTACTGTAACACTCCCCCTCCCTCAATGACCACACATGAAGCTAAATAGCATTTTTAGGTTTTAGAAAAGTTATTTTTTACTGATTAGGTGCGTGGTCTACCTATGTTATTATTGATTCTAGATTTGTATTCCTATGCATTTGTTGTATTGTTGTTGATGTACTGACATATTATCTTGCTTATTATATTGATGTATTACCTGCTTATTGTAAGTCGCTTTGGATTAAAAGCGTCTGCTAAATGCCTAAACTGTAAACTGTACTTGAGTAAATAATCGTAGTTACTTTCCACCACTGATGATTGGGCTGCCACTATGCAAGGTTGTTGCATTCTGGATCCTAAACAAAACTGTCTATGGTCATTGTCATGCACATCATTTTGAACATACCGGTAAGTATGGTTTCTAATCAGTGGCGTCAGTTCAGCAAAAGCTAAGGTATGGCAACATGACTGGTGTCATGTTGCCATACCTTATCACGTTGATGACACCAGTCATGTTGCCATAATTAGCAACAGGCATGAAGAAGATGATTACTAT
The DNA here is from genome assembly GCF_963921795.1 of Nannobrachium achirus. NCBI lineage: Eukaryota > Metazoa > Chordata > Actinopteri > Myctophiformes > Myctophidae > Nannobrachium > Nannobrachium achirus. The sequence continues at coordinate 7,580,452 of NC_137827.1, forward strand.
CAGTGGATAGTGTTATTTTACTGCAGGCACAAGTACTGCCACACTAGAAAAGAATGTGCCTGTACGCTGACCTATTTGTCAAGATAGGGGGGGATACAAGTGTTGTGGAGAATATAATACCTTGTGAAAGCAATCATTTTGCTCTAATTTGGACTGTAGTTAGTTTAAAGTAATTTAATAACAGAATAATCAACGCAGATAGTCATAAAGACATTCGTGAATTCATTTTAAGAAGTAGAGTTATTTTTTTTCCTCTGGAGCCAAGGTATGGCAGCTCCCGAAATGCCTTTGGGACACTTCAGACGCTGAGGAGTTCCATTGAAGGCAGTGCAAAGTGCCACGCTGTGTTTGAGCGAATGACAGCTAATGAACAATGTGCAGGTGGGGCTAGAACTGCAGGGGCGTCACAAGGGGTAGGAAAGTGGGACTGAGTTACTAGGGCCCAAGGTGGTGGAGGGGCCTTAATTATTTTATACTTTAGCTATTGAAAAATAGCAGATATACAAGCTTACAGCGCGGCACCGAGTGCCGCGCTGCGAGCTTGTAGATCTGCTATTTTTGAAAAGTCGTGAAAATGTGTGCAAATCTTTGAATATATGTATTTTTTAAGCGAACATTTGTAACTAAAATGTTGCTTCTGGGGGGTCCCTGGAACTCAATATTTTGAGATGGGGTTCCGTGGCCAAATACATATCATTTTGGGGGTCCTTCACATGAAAAGGTTTGAGCTCCACTGACATAGAAACATGGGTTTTTCAAAAAAACCTCAGAAGGATTTGAAATATTCAAAGATTTTCATGATTTTTCAAAAATAGCAGATCTACAAGCTTGCAGCGCGGCACTCGGTGCCGCGCTGTGAGCTTGTATATCTGCTATTTTTCAATAGTTAAAGCACAGGGGCCCCGCAGTGAATCCTTGTAACCACACCAGGGCCCAGAATTTTGTGCGACACCCCTGTAGAACTGTCACGTCGCTCAGTGACACCCGATGGAATTGCCGTGCGGAAGCTACAAAGATAACTTTGATGAACGCGTTGACACTCTCACAGGAATCAAATCCACAACTTTAACATGGTGTAAGACTTTTCAGCCTGACTTACTGTACGCAGAGTTTTTATCTGTGACAGCTTCTCCTCCTTCTTTAAGGGCTTCTTTTAAGGGAGCTCGCCTGGGGAACCAGAGCCCCTGGTTGTCCCAGTTAAGGGTAGCAATGTCGATGTGTGTCCCTGAGCAAGACTCTTAACCCCTCATTGCTCACACGCTCCTTGTGGGCAGCAAATAAGCTGGGTTGGGCTGAAAATACTTAATTTCCCTTGCGGGAGGAAATAGGTATCTATTATTATTATTATTCTAAAATGATGGAAACAAGACTACAACATTTGCAACGCTGCATTTGCAATGGTGAAAGCAACTGTTGACACGGTTAAAGAGCCTAGAGGGAGAGTTTGCAATGCATCCCAAGTTTTCCTGTGTGTTAGTCAACCCCTGGTCTCAGTGTGAAATGTATTTCCAGATTTGGTGGATTGTAATAATACACCAGAGTATTATTACAGATGTCAGTTTATGCACCTTTATGCTAAATGTAGTGACATATGTTAGACTTAATGAAGTGATATAGCCTATTTGAGTATCGATATTGAGTTCTCACAGATAATTGTTATTAGTTATACTGTGCATCACCATTATTTCAAACTTTAGCCTATATGGTACGAGCAATGGTCAGCACATGCGGAGGAAACCAGGTTCAAATCCTGGGTGGAAGAGGGAAGTTACATATGTCAGGGGTCTTCAACAGGGGGTCCGGGACCCCTATGGGGTCCTCAGAGTTACTACAGGCGGTCCTCCAAATCTTCCAATCCTTGTTATATTAACAACTTGAACCCTATGTCCATATTCTGAGAACTGTAACCAAAAATAGCAGATCTACAAGCTCACAACGACTCGCGCTGCGAGGCGTTGTGAGCTTGTAGACCGGCTATTTTCGGCAAAGGGGTTTGTGAAAATAGCAGACTAAGTACAGAGTGAAAGGTCAAGTCAAATGGACATGAATCCAAAATACACTGATGATTGTGCTGTTAAACAATGAAACTATATGAAAGCTATGAAAAGGTTGTGGGGGTCCCTGCTTCATCTTTATCTCAACTAAGGGATCCTTGGCCTGAAAACGTTGAAGACATGATGTGTCTGACAAACACAAGTATCTGAACACAACCATGGGGTGCGTGTGTGTGTGCGTGCGTGCGTGCGTGCGTGCGTGGGACCCACTCATGTACTGTACCTGCTGGCAGCAGTACATGTGCATGTAAAGCTGACCTCAGAGTTTGGTTATTACTGTATGTACAGCCATCATCGTGTACAGTTACCTTTGTGTGAAATCTGAAGTGCATTTGCACATCTCATCTTTCCTGTGCCGGGTTCATGGCAGAGAAGATTAATGTCTTAAAAGATTAAATTAAACTTCCTCACCGCTACTGCAATCAAGGCGAGATTATGGATTAATTTTGGAGAGTTTGTGAAGCACTGCAAATATATAAGTCACTGACGAGAGATGTTCGTATGTGCACACCTTGTATGCGCAAAACTCGTACTTTTCAGGAAATGGGAAAAACGACCTGTGTTCAATTGTATCCAATGTTATAATTTAGTTGCAAGCTCTTGTTGCTTCCGTCAGGTCGCAATTTACTATGAAAACCTCCGCCGGCTGTCTGTCAGTCCCTCCGTCTGTCCGTCACGTCAAGTCACACTTTTGGCCCTACTCTTATCTCCGGCACCGTTGCCCCTATCCATGCCAAACTTTGCACACACAATCTTTGGCTGGCAAACCACAACCTCCACCCCTGATTTCTCACATGCCCCTCTTCTAGTGCCACCCTGAGGTTGCCAAGGCCAATGTGTGCATACATGCTTATCTTTTCGATTAGGGAGTCTTACTGGTTTATACTTGTCATTCATTGGTTCAATGATTGAAAAACCTGCACACACACTTTAAGCTGGTGAGAGTGTGCGTACAGAAAAAAATTAAGGTGCCAACTAGAATCGAAACTGGTTCTTCAGAGCCATGCCAAGGCCGTTAAAAAACCTTAACGGACGGCTTAACACATATGGTGCCAACCCCGAGTTTCCCGAGTTTGTATTGGTACTAGTGCTGTGCCAACCCCGAGTTTCCCGAGTTTGGGCCGTTTTTGAATTTTTTTTTTTTTTTTTTTTTCAAAAATCTTTTTTTCAAAAATTTTCTTTGGACCTCCAGAAATGTATTAGGCATGATCGCGATCGCGAAATTGCATGTTTAACCCACATACCAACCCATTCTTTCAAACATGGCAGCCATGTTTGTTTACATCTGAAGAAAACATAATGGCTGATAAATCATGAATGCCTGCACGGATTTCCAAGCGGATTTTTTTGTTTGAAAGCTGTGAACAGCATCTACACACGTGGTGCATCATCTAGGCATGGGCGTGCACTTTTTACACACTTGCACAATTACATGGAAGTCTATGGTAACCATGGCAACGCGGGACATTGGCCGGAAAAAAATCATTGCAACATAAGTGTTAACGGCTGTTCGCACGCACGCACGCACGCACGCACGCACGCACGCACGCGCGCGCACACACACACACACACACACACACACACACACACACACACACACACACACACACACACACACACACACACACACACACACACACACACAGACACTATGTGAAATATTGAAACAATGGTGATATTGATTTAAAGTCATATTGTTTTCTCACCAAACACAGTCCTGGCAGGGACAGATTCTCTGTTGAGCCAGAAGGACACCTGTAACATAATTAATACAATGAATTAGTGAATACATTCATGTAAATGAAACTAGCGTTTTTATTTATTTATTTTTTGCTTTGTTTTCTGTACAGTATGTTGGTCGCTCTGGATTAAGAGCGTCTGCTAAATGCCTAAACTGTAAAGTGTAAACTGTGGTGGGGGGAATTTCTGAAAATAAAATTGTGAGTGATAAAAAAGGGAAAAAAAAGAAAACCAATTAAAGAAAGATAGATGGATGGAAGGAATAAAGTCCAAAAAATATTAGTAGAAGTACAGGTAGTTGTTGCGACCGAAGATCGTAGTTTACAAGGTCGCAGTTTACTATGAGAAACGTCACAGCTTGTTATTTGCGTGAAGATGTGTACACATTTTTACGGTCTATGGGTTTGCTTCTCTGACATCATGCTCTGGCTTCACTGTGATGTCACACTAACAGAATACCTTTTATGTCCATATATGGAGTTCCCTGACGTCATATATTAATGATGCCCTGTTAGAGAGATCCCTGTGATGCCAGGGGGAACAAATCCCTTACAGCCCATATATGGAGATATGGAGATCCCTGTGATGCCAGCGGAACAAAATCCCTTTTATGCCCATATATGGAGATCCCTGATGTCCACATCACTGTGGCGCGCTTGTCGCCCTGAGGCGTCTTACTAGTGATAATACTAACCTGTGACAGTATAACGGTCATGATGCAGGGTAGGTACGTCTGGATGACAAAGTATCCGATCTTCCTCTTCAGGTGGAAATGAGCCGTCATCACCGTGTACTCACCTGGAGACAGGGGCAAAAAGTAACTAAGTACATTTACTCAACACTGAACTTAAAGTGATTTTTCTACTGTTTATGTGATATGTTATTTACCCAAAATGGCCGCAGTTGATCTAATTAGTCTAAAATGTATTTTCAAAGAAATCTGACTCAAATATATGTTAAAAATACTTAGGGGGAATTTTAGAGACATGAAGTTTTGCAAGGTAAATTGCATGGTGCATACACTTTAACTTGGAGATTCAAATACACACACAAACGACCCAATTGGCATTGTGTGCTTGCAGATTAGCCATTTTCGCTATGTTTGTGTGACACTCTTCAACGATGACGTAGGACTTACGAAGAAGAAGAAAAAAAGGAGATATGATATTTCTTCCCAACAGCAATAATAT
>NC_137827.1:7590435-7597355 GCF_963921795.1 Nannobrachium achirus
AGGCAACACAGAAGGGTGAGTGCAAGACACCAGTCATGTTCCCATGCCTTAGCAACAGGCACGATGATGAAGATGAATACTATCAGTAGTATTATTTTATTATTTTATTACATTTATTATTATAAGTACATTTAAAGATACAGTATGGCAGCTGCCATACCATGCCATGCCCATTTGACACCTCTGTTTAAGCGTACATCTGCTTTCTTTCTTTTTTAAATAGCCAACATGGATAAAAAATATTTTTTTTCTAGGGGGGTGACTTTTTGGACGCATTCCTAAGACAATAGTTTGATTACAAATAATGTAGCCCCGTTGATTGCAGATTGGGGACCCACATGCATTTGGGTCCCCTTCCGGAATCAATGGGGGGTAAATTTACTATGATAGATTTTTTTGTCTTAGGAATACGACCAATATAGCATAAGTCTCCAAGGCGGGAGTAATCAATAGGGAAAACAAAGTCCAGCTTAACTTGGCATCACAATCACTTTCAAGGAGTAGTTCACCCCGAACTACTCCTTGAAAGTGATTGTGATGCCAAGTTAACTTTAGCTGGGGACCCGGGGATCCCCCAAGGACCCCTGCATGGCTGGGTGGGTCTAGATGGACAGTCCCGCAGAATCCATGTCATTTATCAAAAACGGAACTTTTTGCCAGAAATAGGGACGAGGCAGGCTTAATGTAAAACTAGCCTTATTCTAGTGACAGGCCTGCCATCACATTGACACTGAAAGACAGAGGAGAGAGCGTGCGCACACACACACACACACACACACACACACACACACACACACACACACACACACACTGCGTCGTTCATAATTCAGCAGGCGGGTGGCAGTGATGAGTTGGAGAGGAGAGCGTATGCAGTATTCACGACCTTCCTATCCTGAAGACATGACAATGGGTCTGTCGGCCAGGAACTAGGGATGGGACTAGGGCTGTCACGATTTCTAATCGAATCACAAATCGAACCGGAATTTACGTTCGGTTCAGTGAATCGAAATCACAACCCGAATTTCGGTTGTTAGGGCATAAAACCCAAAGTTTATATTGTTTATGTTAAAGCTTTTGTTATTCTCTATCTCATTTGTTATTATTCAAATAAAAGTGACTTATAGAGAAATGTATACTCATATTGCTCTCAGAAAAAAGGAGATTTAAAAATAGTATATCCTAAATTGTATAAAAGAATCGTATTGGATCGAATTGTGACGTTAGAAAGTTGAATCGAATCGTGGATTAGGCATATCGTGACAGCCCTAGATGGGACGATAATTATGAAAATGTTAAGTCACGATTATTGTGACCAAAATAATCCTGATTTATTGCGACCAAAACAATCGCCATTTACGAAATTATCGCGATAATCCAAATATGCCTAAACTCTTAAAATGACACTTTTATCAACCACTTGAAACCCGGCATCTATATTCTGGGGCAGAACATTTGCCAAAAAATAGCCGCGTTTGGTAGAGTGAAAATAAAAAGCATGTTTACGGGTGTGTTTTACCAATTGGGTTTAAGTGGATCAAAGGTGAATTGATCCCAACGCATGACGCATTTTTTTTTTATATAAACGATAGCAACGATTATCGTCCCATCCCTACAAGAAACCTTCGATGTCCAAAACTGTTGGACTGCACTGCGACACGTTGTGAGCTTGGAGGTCTGCTATTTTCAATATTTTCACCGGACGCCCTTTTTAGAAATTTCAGCCCCTTCCTCTCTAACATTCTCTGCACGACCCTGAGGCTCAATGTAGCCTGGTAGCATGTTGCGGGTTTGAGTCGTGTCTGAGTCGCTCTGAAAGCACCAGCTGGGAATGCGGGGGAAGAATATACACGGCAAAAGCAGCATCATAAGGACAAAGTGGAAGTCTCAGTTCAGCACATCCATTCGGCTCCATTCATCTGACCTATTTGATCCTCTCAGCTTCACCCATCTGATTGCTGCTCAAATCTCCTTTTTTTATATTAACCATTTGAACCCTAGTCCCTAGGATCCATATTCTGAGAACTTTAACCAAAAATAGCAGATCTACAAGTGTGAGCTTGTAGATCCGCTATTTTTGGCAAAGAGCTTTGGTGTAGAGGGGGAAAAGAGCAGACAAAGTACAGAGTGAAAGGTCAAGTTTATTAAGTATTGACGGTTCAAGTGGTTAAATATCTGAAAACACACATTGACATGGATCCAAAATATACTGATTGTGCTGTCAAACAATGAAAATATGGAATCTATGATAAGGTTGTGGGGGTCCCTACTTCATCTCTCACTCAACTAAGTGGTCCTTGGCCTGAAAACGTTGAAGACCCCTGCCCTAGTGAAATGAAACATATGTTTGTCACACTTTTACCGTGGTCATAATGAGGACATTATCTATCAATAGATGCCAAATGAGATATCAATTTAAAAGTCCTGGACATTTGATTTTAATGACTTCCCGTAAATGCTAACGTGATGCAAGATGACATCGATAGGCATTCATGAATATTAAGTCATCTTGGTTTCATTCACCTGCTAAATTCCCATACCTCGCGTTCTTCCACTCGACCGTCAGGTCGCAAGTTACTATATGAAAAGCTCCACTATCTGTCAGTCAGTCAGTCACGTCACGTCACACTTTTGCCCTACTAATATCTATGCCACCGTTGTTCCGTTGCCAAACTTTGCACACACACTCCTTGGCTGCCAAACCACAACCTCCACCCCTCATTTCTCACATGGCCCTCTTCTAGCGCCACCAGGAGGCCGATTCTTTCAAAACACATTTTTGGACACTGCTCTTACAGACTTTGCCCCAAAATCACTCAAAGCAGTACACAGTGTTTCTAGAGTCATGTCATCAACATGGATCTGTCTCATTTAGCGAAACCATGAGGCCGATTTTTTCAAACAGATTTTTGGACACTGCTCCTACAGATTTTGCCCTAAAATCACGCAAAGCGGTACACAGTTTCTCTACAGTCATGTCATCAACATCTGTCCCATTTCCGATATTCCCTCCTGATTGGCTACCATTGCCTTCTAAAGTTTGTGTATGCGACGTGACGGTCGCTTATCTCCCGATAAGGGAGTCTTATCGGGAGTCTTATTAGGGAGACACAATCGGGCTGCTACGCTCTTTATGCAACGTAACATAACGGCCAGACGGTGCATTACTCATTTCTATATTACATAAACATAATATGTATCTGAAAACGCTGAGGTTAGAAATAAGCAGTGTAGTAACTAACATATAGTAAACATGTTTCATGCTGCCCCTCTCTCTCTCCCTCGGGCTGCGTGAGATCCAGGCTACAAACATGGCACTCTCTGGCTAATGTGTTCCCATAGCCCCCATTTTGGGGGGTCGCCAGATGATTAGCTTAATGTGCAACATTGTTTTCTCACTCAACAGTAAACAAAGCAACATAAAGTTTAAGTGTATAGAGGGTACATGCACATTTCTAAAGTGACAATTTAAGGACTTTTAATACCTCTAAAATGACAAATTAAACATTGGCCAAATTGTCAAATAGTAGAGGCAGAAATTGTGAAAATAGCAGATGTACACATGCATGCTCACAACGCCTCGTGTTACGAACTTGCGAGACGTCGTGAGCATGTAGATCTGCTATTTTCACACAATAGAACCATGTTATACAAAATGTAATGCCTCAACTCTTAGTGCTCGTCAGGGTGTGTGTGTGTGTGTGTGGGGGGGGGGGGGATCCCCTGTTAAAATATGATTATTTTGAGGGCCGCAACCTGAAAAGGTTGAGAACCACTGCTCTACAGGGTTTAAGTCATGTCTTGCTCTGGAGCAGGTCTGGTACACATTGCCGGTGCGGGGAATCGAACCCTGGGAACTATTCCGTTACACTCTGCCCGTTCAGCTCGGGGGGTTGCGGAGGGGTGTGTCATGTTGGAACCCTTTACGGCAGGGGTCTTCAATGTTTTCAGGTCAAGGATGGTCGCCGTCGGACCCTGTAGTTTAGAGAGAGATGAAGCAGGGACCCCCAAAAGCTGTTCATAGATTCCATATAGTTTCATTGTTTGACAGCACAATCATCAGTGTATTTTGGATTTGTCAATTTGTGTTTTCAGATATTTAACCAATTGAACCGTCAATTCTTAATAAACTTGACCTTTCACTCTGTACTTAGTCTGCTCTTTTTCCCCTCTAGGCTACATCAAACCTCTTTGCTGAAAATAGCGCTGCGAGGCGTTGTGAGCTTGTAGATCTGCTATTTTTGGCAAAAAGTTCTCAGAATAAGGACGTCAGGGTTAGTGTGGTTAAAAAAAGGAGAAAAAAGGTTTCTATCACACAAAGATTTGGAGGACCCCCTGTTGTAACTCTGAGGACCCCCTGGGGGTCCCGGACCCCCTGTTGAAGACCCCTGCTTTACGGAGCTCTGCCTCTGGGGGGGGGGGGGGGGGGGGGGGGGATACATGTTGTCCATCTGTAGGACAGCTGCCCCCCAAGGCTCCTGTCAACACGAGTTTACATCACTGTGTGTGTGTGTGTGTGTGTGTGTGTGTGTGTGTGTGTGTGTGTGTGTGTGTGTGTGTGTGTGTGTGTGTGTGTGTTACAATACTTGTGAGGACATTTGCAGTGGTGTAAAGGGACTAAGTACATTCACTTAAGTACTGTACTTAAGTACAATTTTGAGGTATTTGTAATCTACTTGAGTATTTCCAATTTCCAATACTTCCACTTCTACTCCACTACATCTCAGATCCAAATGTTGTACTTTCACTCCACTATGTATTTTAAAGCTTTAGGTATACTAGTTACTTTGCAGATATGCATTTTAATATTATAAAACAGACATGAACCACTTTAGCCCTATTTTATACCTTGGCTTTTTTGAAAATAGCAGATCTACCAGTGAGACTCCCTAATCGGGAGCTAATCGACTGTCAGGTCACATACACAAACTTTAGAAGGCAATCGTAGCCAATCAGGAGGGAATATGGGAAACGGGACAGATCCATGTTGATGATATGACTTTAGAGATACTGTGTACTGCTTTGCGTGATTTTAGGGCAAAATCTGTAGGAGTTTTTCAAAAATCGCCCTGATGGTGGCACTAGAAGAGGGCCATGTGAGAAATGAGTGGAGTGGAGGTTGTGATTTGCCACGAAGGAGTGTGTGTGCAAGGTTTGGCATGGATAGGGGCAACGGTGGCAGAGATATGACTAGGGCAAAAGTGTGACGTAAAGGACAGACAGACAGACTGACTGACAGACTGACAGCCGGTGGAGTTTTTCATAGTAACTGCGACCTGACGGTCGCAACAAGATCACAACGCCATTCAATTCAAAGAACTTTATTTTCATTTCGGAACTTTGTTTGTGCAGCGGTTAAAAACAGTGCAGTCTGGGCACACTCATTAATTCATTCATACATTATTCATACAGATAACTTTCTGTCCCATCAGGTGTAATAAGGGAAACATAATAAAATCTGCTAACTAAATCGTTACCAAGAAATTTCTTCACCAATGTGTTTCTAAAGGTGTGTAATAATATGTACTAAAAGGTTGAAATTCAACTCCCGGGGGAAACCTCATAAGAAACGGATGAAAGTTTGTGTCCCATTAACTTTACTATATACTGTACAGGAAAAAAACACAGAAAAATAAATCTGCTTTAAGTAGCATGTGAGGGGTCAAACTAGGGGTTTTTCATGATGCTGAATCCATGAAAAACATTCTGTGGGCTACAAATGGCCCCCACAAAACGGTGAAAAGTGATGACTCATCACTAAACCATCGTTTTGGGGGTCCGTTTTTAGCCCAAGGAATGTTTTTTTGTGTAAAACAAATGCTTGCAATGGATTCTGAATAATTTAAAACACCTAGTTAGACCCCTCACATCCCACTTAAAGCAGATTTATTGGGAGTCATTTTTTCGTGTATAGCAATTTTCGTGTATTTTTTAATGAGGCTGTCAAAGATTCTCCTAGGGGATGTTGAATTTAAAACATTGTTAGATGTGTTACTAGACAACTTTACGAACACATTGGTGAAGAAATCGTTTGGTAAGGAATTTATTCCCAGCTTTGACAGGTACTCTGATAATTTTCCCTGACTACAAATACCATCCGGAGGCTGCAGCCACACCAAAATACCTAGAGTGGAATCCGCCGATGCATTTCAATGAGAATGGAGCGTTTTTTTTTTTGTTTGTTTTTTGCAGAAATCCTCTACCTGCATGAAACCGCTCCATCCATTCTCATTGAAATGCATTGGCGGATTCCACTCTAGGTATTTTGGTGTGGCTGCAGCCTGACAAAGGACTGTGGATGTGTGTAGTTGTGATGCAGCAGGGTTATACTGCATCATCCATGCCTCTCTGCCGCTTCTATACAAATTGGAGAGGGTCTGTGAACCCCCTGACCTCCCTCTGTAGCTGGGCTAGAATGAGACGCACAAAGCTCTGCAAGTCACGTTTCACCATGCCACACGCTGTGAGCTTGTAGATCTGCTATTTTCAGTATTATATTTTTAAGAGCTATGTTAACAAACAGAAAAAGATTCAGGATGTGGTTAGGCTTAGGCTTAGACGTTACGTTTAAGGGAATAGAGATATAGTTGTTGTGCCGGATTTACACTTTGTTTGCACGCATCATGCAAGAAACAGCTGATGTGAACCTCGATTCCTCTGCTTTAGGCTTGTGATTAAAATAGCAACAAGATAAATAAAAATTGCTTTCGTAAAACCACTGTCTTAAAATGTTGATGCATGTACTAACAAGTGTAGTGTGTGTGTGTGTGTGTGTGTGTGTGTGTGTGTGTGTGTGTGTGTGTGTGTGTGTGCGTGCGTGCGTGCGTGCGTGCGTGCGTGCGTGCGTGCGTGCGCGCGCGCGTGTGTGTGTGTGTGTGTGTGTGTGTGTGCGTCTCTATGGGGTTAAATTTAGGCCAATTCAA
>NC_137827.1:7597555-7662555 GCF_963921795.1 Nannobrachium achirus
GAGCTGCATTTCATGTCATGAAAGGTGCTATACAAATAAAGTTTTATTATTATTATTAATGTTTTAAATGTTCTTCAATGTTTTCTGTTTTATTTTTTTCTGCTTTATTGTAATCATGTGTACAGGACTTTTGTCTGTTAAAAGCTTGTGCTTCATGTTCTGCTCTGTAAAGCGCTTTAAGCATGCATTTCATGTCATGAAAGGTGCTATTATTATTATTATTTTTATTTATTTTTAACTTTTAAACGACATGCCTGTGTAGGTTTTTTTTGTGACAATTATTTTATACCGATTGAGTAACGGTTGATTGATTGATTGATTGATTGATTGATTGATTGATTGATTGATTGTGACGGACACTTTATTCCTGGCATATGAAGAGAAACTAAATTGCGTGTCTGTCAACTAGATTTAGTTTGGAGCTTCAGAGACATGTTGTCTCAGAGTGACACATCAGACATGTCATCTGCCGCAGGGCACACATCTTCTTCCATATTCATAGTAGGCTTATGGCCATGATTCATGGCACCAGGAATGAATGCCCTACTTTGCAGTGTGCCTGCATTGATGGGAGAAGTACTCAAGTTTTTGGCTTAGAGGAGTAGTTCACCCACAAAATGATGTTTTTTTTTTCCTATTGATTACTCACACCATAGACCATATTCATACCGTGGCCATCGTGGATCACATGACTTCCTGGGATAGCAGTCTGCATTACAAACCATTGTGAACAATGGAGTGATGGTCCCAAAATATGAGTTCTATTCAACCAATTTCTTTTTACCAAATTGACAAATGGGCAGATGACAACATCAACATCCCCAAAATGATTGAATAGAAGGGTATATCCACAATATTGATGGTAGTTAGGTTGCAGTGTTACTCTGTACAAAGACTTGCTACAGTATGCAGACTAGTGCTTGCTCTGTCATCATATGATGACTGACATCATATATGTCTGATGTCATATTAGACCACATGAGACTGACACAGTATGTCCATACATGGGTATTCCAAGATATGGGCTTAATATTGATGACATCAGGGATCTCCATATATGAACATGAAAGGGACAAGGACTGACACAGAGATCTCCATATATGACCATTAATTTATAAGTGAATACATTTTCGACATTTACTTGAAAGGGTAAAATTCAAATGGTAAGACGGACTTCATTTGCAAGTGTGACTCGCGTCACGGCAACCACACTTTACTCATCTGTGAAGAGAAAAGCCTGGTTACGACGTGAGGCTGATATGGCAACGAACGGTGCTACTTCTGCCGGGAGAATTTCTCCGGATGTTATTGTTTTTTTCACAGTGTGGCGTTCCCGCAAACGTATTCCCTGCTGGCTAAGAAAACTGTTCTACTTCTCCCGACCCTTTGGTTGCGCTCATAATAAACAATATCCAAACAAAAACATGGATTCTCACAAAGTTACACCTATTAAGAGCGAGTTAAGAGCTACAATCTATTTAGGTTTGTTTCGCTGGCAGATGTAAACAGACCTGCACTGTGTGACGTAACTTCCCTTAACCGCAACACTTCCACCACTTCGGTTATGCAGCCAACAGCGGATATTGTGGCCAGTGTGGTTTCAGGTAATATTGATATTAATCTATCCATGGTTTATACAGTATATGGTTGAGTAACATTAGATGTATGATGTAGGGCTGTTTGTAACAACCCACCCCCGCCCCATATAGAACACAGTGCTGGTTGTTTGCCTGCAAGGGAAGTGGCACACATTGTCTCCAGGGGTCTTGTTAGATTTGATTACAATTCCTGTTTTAAATCCAGGGGTGTTATTGTGTATTGTTTTAGCTGAAGTGGAGCACTACGCTGTGTGCATGCGCGATCATCGATTGAAGTAGTCTCTTTACTTAGACCTTAGACTTGGTTCCTACCGTTCTCTCCATTTGTTTTTCGGTCCCTAGCGACCCTTCTTGCTCCATGCCAGCTGACACCCTTGTACACATTATAGTGTATTATTATTTTATGCTTTAACTATTGAAAAATAGCAGATACACAAGCTCACAGCGCGGCACTGAGTGCCGCGCTGCGAGCTTGTAGATCTGCTAATTTTGAAAAGTCGTGAAAATTTGAATTTTGACCCGATTCTATAATGGTCTTTTGAATCCTTCTAAGGTTTTTTGAAAAAAACTATGTTTCTATGTCAGCAATCTGGCCAGCTATCGTCAAAGAAAAGGCCCTTTTCACTTAACTGGAGCTCAGTTAGTCTGTTCGTGAGAGACTACTATGTCAGTGGTTCTCAAACCTTTTCATGTGAAGGACCCCCCAAAATGATATGTATTTGGCCACGAACCCCCATCTCAAAATATTTAGTTCCAGGGACCACCCAGAAGCAAAATTTGAGTTACAGGCGTTCGCTTTAAAAATACAAATATTCAAAGATTTGCACACATTTTCACAACTTTTTCAAAAATAGCAGATCTACAAGCTCGCAGCGCGGCACTCGGTGCCGCGCTGTGAGCTTGTAGATCTGCTATTTTTCAATAGTTAAAGCATTCAATAATCCTAGGCCTAAATGGGTTAAATGCAGGGGTGTTATTGTGCATTGTTTTAGCTAGTGGAGCACTACGTTGTGTGCACATGCGATCATCGATTGAAGTAGTCTCTTTACTTAGACCTTAGACTTATAGTTCCATTCCATTTGTTTTCTGTCCCTAGCGACCCTTCTTGCTCCATGCCAGCTGACACCCTTCTCGCTTAAGTCTTCCTTGGCTGTCTGTAGATGTGCTATTTTCTGCTATTTTCACAATGTCTACCTCTAATATTTGACAATTTGGCCAAAATTTAATTTGTCATTTTAGAGGTATTAGGAAGTCCTTAAAGTGTCACTTTAGAAATGTGCAGATACCCTCTATTCACTTAAACTTTATGTTGGTTTGTTTACTGTTGAGTGAGAAAACAATGTTGCACATTAAGTTCATCATCTGGGGACCCCCCAAAATAATTTGGGGACCCACAGTTTGAGAACCACTGACACAAAGGACCATTAGTGCGCATCCAGCCAGGTCAGTTGTTCCTGTAAATTCACACTAGCCTGTGACACTCAGCGTCGGAGGAGGCTTTTGTGGGCGAGGTGCGAAAACTGCGGGTGGCTGATGTTGTTTCTGATCGATGCGCGAGGCAGACGCGCACGGCTGCGAGCGTGCACGGCTACGAGCGTGCACGTCCTTCAGAGCTGTGCTCCACTTGGCTCTAAAGGCAGTACACAGGGGTGTCACAAGGGAGGGGGGGGGGGGGGGGGAGTGGGACTGAGTTACTAGGGCCCAAGGTGGAGGGGCCTTAATTATTTTATACTTTAGCTATTGAAAAATAGCAGATATACAAGCTCACAGCGCGGCACCGAGTGCCGCGCTGCAAGCTTGTAGATCTGCTATTTTTTGAAAAGTTGTGAAAATGTGTGCAATTCTTTGAATATGACATTTTTTTAAGTGAACATTTGTAACTCAAATTTTGCTTCTGGGGGGTCCCTGGAACTAAATATTTTGAGATGGGGGTCCGTGGCCAAATACATATAATTTTGGGGGTCTTTCACATGAAAAGGTTTGTGCACCACTGAAATATTCAAAGACTTGCACAAAATGTTCACAATAAAAAAAAAAATAGCAGGTCTACAAGCTGGTGCCGCGCTGTGAGCTTGTATTTCTGCTATTTGTCAATAGTTAAAGCACAAAATAATGTGTGTTCCCAGTCTAAATGGGTTAAAGGAGTAGTTCACCCCCAAAATGACTTTTTTCCGATTGATTACTCATGCCATGGGGACTTCAGTTCAATAATATTGTTTTCGTATTTGTCGCATTCCTAAGAGAATAATTTGATTATAATAAATGTATCCCCCATTGATTCCGGATGGGGACCCAAATGCATTTGGGTCTCCATCCGCAAACAATGGGCCTACAAAGAGTCTCCTCAAAATATTGGCTTAGGAATGTGACATAAACAAAAAAATATTATTGAACTGAAATATCCATGTTGTGAGTAATCACCAGGAAAAAAAGTCATTTTGAGGGTGAACTACTCCTTTAAACCCCCTCCCCCTATGAAGAACATTCATATGGGGGGCCCACAGTGAATCCTTGTACCCAGGGCCCAGGATTTGGTGTGACGCCCCTGACAGTACACCACTGTGTAACTCCCCCGGGACAGCAGCTGTGCTTGTTCACACAACATGAAGGGATTCATTAACTCCTATAATACTCCCCAAATCACACCTCAGAGCCTATGTGGGATATTGATTCTAATGAAATGTTAATGTATTGGCCCGTGATTATTTCTCACATGAATTATTAAGAACATGTATAAATTCAAGCCGGAACAAGTATTTTCTTTTCTTTTTTTTAGGGAGACATTTCCATTTCTAAGCTGCACTTCCATGTTGTGGAATTGTTGGAGGAGAACAGATACATATTGTGAAAATAGACGATCTACGAGCTCTCAGCGCCTCGCCACGCGCCTTGAGCTTGTAGATCAGCTATTTTCAATCATTTGACAATTTTACCAATGTTCGACCAGTTTTTGTATAGTTTGTTACTTTTGATGCAGTATTTTATCATTGAATTTTGTTTCATTGAATGTGTATTAAAATAGGGGGGGGGGCGGGGGGGTTCCACACACACGCACGCACGCACGCACGCAGGCACGCAGGCACGCAGGCACGCACGCACGCACGCACACACGCACACACACACACACACACACACACACACACACACACACACACACACAAATATTTTCAAGAGAAAGAGCCCCATAATATATTTCACCACAGAACCTGACTATGAATATAGATAAACATTAATACATATTCATGGTTAGTAGTACATCATCATTATTATTATTACACTCTTATTACTATTATTATTATTATTATTATTAATAGTAGTAGTAGTAGTAGTAGTAGTAGTAGTAGTAGTAGTAGTAGTAGTAGTAGTAGTAGTCGTAGTAGTGGTGGTGGTAGTATCCATATCAGGCAAACCCCAGCCGTATCCTACAGTCCTGTAGAGTAAATATTGTAACAGTAGGCCTATATTTGGCATCCATGTCTGAAGCAGAATCATTTCTATCTATTAATAATCTATCTATGAAGAATTGATGAGAATGCTGTTAACCTTCCTGAAGCTGACATCATCCATGATTAACCACTGGGTCAATATGTAGGCTATACTCCCTTCTGTAAATTAATCCACCACTATTATACTGTCCCACAGAGCCAAAGCGCAGTAACTATGTACTAGTCTAGGACACACTGACTTATTTGTGTATCCTAAAGCTGGGGTCTTCAACGTTTTCAGGCCAACGACCCCTTAGCCGAGAGGGAGATGAAGCAGGGACCCCCTCTATCTCTGTCAAGATTTTCGTCGATTTAATCGATAGTCGTGTTTGACAGCATGCAGTGTCATCAGTCTACGATCTACAAGCTCTCAACGCCTCGCACTGCGAGGCTTGTAGATCTGCTATTTTTGGCTAAAGTTCTCCTCAGAATAAGGATGCAAGGGTTGAAGGTTGAGTTACTATGAAAACCTCCACCGGATGTCTGTTAATATGACTGTGTGTGTGTGTGTAGGCTACAGTATGTGCGTGCATATATGCATGTACCGGTAACTCACCGTGTGTGCAGCACAAGGAAACAAAGTAAGGCCAGGATGAATGGATGGCTCCGCTGTCCTCTCATAGCGAAGCCTGGAGAACATAAACAGCAGCGGCCACTTTATAACAATAAACCTATTCGTGATCATTGACACATCCAGCTGTCTGTTAGGCCAGGGGTCTTCAACGTTTTCAGGCCAAGGATGCCTTAGTTGAGAGAGAGATGAAGCAGGGACCCCCACTACCTGTTCATAGATTCCATTCATTGTTTGACAGCACAATCATCAGTGTATTTTGGATTCATGTTAATTTGTGTTTTCAGATATTTAACCACTTGAACCATAAAGTTGACATTTCACTACTTAGTCTGCTCTTTTTCCCCTCTGCACCAAACCTCTTTGCCAAAAATAGCAGATCTACAAGCTCACAACGCCTCGCAGATCTGCTATTTTTGGCTAAAGTTCTCAGAATAGGGACACTATAGGGTACAAGTGGTTAATATAAAAAAGGTGAAACAAGTTTCTATAGTAACTCTTAGGACCGCCTAGGGGTCCCAGATCCCCTGTTGAAGAACCTTGCTGTAGGCCTATATGAAAAAAGCAGTGGTTCCCAAACTTTTCGGGTCACCTCCCAAAAGAGAAATTGGACATTTGCCAGGGACCCAAAAAAGGGACCCATAAAAATCTGTCTGCATGCGACCCAATGTTCCCCACTGTTTGGGAAATACAACACAACCTGTTTATAAGGCAATGGAACGAGTTGGACTATATGCTATATTCTATATACTACGTCTACAAATTGCTACAAAACCTGTGGATATTTTCATGGACAGATGGTTCATGTTCAAATCACTTTACATCATTTCACATCATTTCCCATTGCATTCTATATTCTTTTAATTGGGCTTGTTAGGCATTAGGTCTATAGGCTACACATTCTCTGTCTATTCTGAATATAGCTATTTTCGGGATTGTAAACATTTAAATACATGTTAGCATGGGAATAAAACGTGTTAATAATAATAGAAGGTATGCGCGACATCATCATCATACCCGGACGTTATGCGGGAAAACCTACTGAGTGGCAAAAAAAATTCAAAATAAACTACTTCTGGCCTTGACAGCCCATACATTCAAACAGAAAATCTGATTTATTAAAAAACGTTAAAGTCACTTTGACTGTGCCACTCATTTTGCCACTCGATTTGCCCCTCTATAAGCATCAATAACCACTCAAACCATTTTGTCTTGCATGGGGGTCCTCCTTGACATGAAAACGCTAGAGAACCTCTGCTAGAGAACCTCTGCTTTAGATCGGTGCATGTTTTCAGCCAGTGGTCCCTGGAGGGATATTCCAGGTGGTCCCCATGCGCCATGCTAGACGATGGAGAGTTGGTAACCATGTGGGATCTGTTACGCTCTCTAGAGTTTAATTATTGTTAAATATCTGCATTACTTCATTTACAAGAAGTCTAGAGAATGTAGATTTTTTATTTTGATCAACGTTTTATCTCCTATGGCAGTTTTGTGTCTGAGAGGCTAAATCTCATCAAATGGAAAAGGACCTTTATTTAAAAGGGTTGAAATCCACCGCTTTAGATCAGGGGTCTTCAAAGTTTTCAGGCCAAGGACCGCTTAGCTGAGATGAAGCAGGGACCCCCACAACCTGTTCATAGATTCCATATAGTTTCATTGTTTGACGGCACGGCACAATCATCAGTGTATTTTGGATTCATCACTTTGTGTTTTCAGATATTTAACCACTTGAACCGTCAACACTTAATAAACTCTACACCAAACCTCTTTGCCGAAAATAGCAGATCTACAAGCTTGTAGGTCTATACAAGCTCTGCTATTTTTGGCTAAAGTTCTCACTTCTCAGAATACGGAGGTGTGTTGCGACGTATAGGGTTCAATAGTGGTTATTGGTTAATATAAAAAGGGAGGAAAAAAAGGTTTCTATCAAACAAAGATTTGAAGGAAGGAGGACCCCCTGTAGTAGCCTAACTCTGAGGACCCCCTACGGCCGCGTCCCGGACACCCTGTTGAAGACCCCTGCTTTAGATGAGGATATCATTTAGAGATTGCATGCACGATAGATATTATTCAAAATGAGACGGTGTATTACCTTGGTGTTTTCCCGCAGGTGTCCAGCCTATAGGAACCGAAGCATGCAGTTTCCAAAAAAACGGGTGTGAAAACAAACTAAAAACTAAAACAACAAAACAACAAAAGCTCGACTCCTTTGCAGCTATAATAGATGCTGTCCAAAACGCACCAACTGGCAACGTGTGCCGCTATGCGTGCGAGAGCGTGGATCTGTCACTCACATCTCTCCTCACAGTGCGCGCACAGCAAGACGCGCAGATGTGATCCTTCTCTTACGCCTCAAAAAGAAGAGAGAGAAAGGAGAAAAGAAAGCCAGGTTTTATATTTCGCCGTACGACGAAACGAACGCGACGAACATTGATTGGCCCGATCTACAAGCGCATGCAGCGTTGTGTGTGGGGGTTTGCAGATCGGGTGAGAAGATGCCAAATCGTGCGCGTTTATTGAACCGTGAGGCTGAGCGCACATCACATCACACAGTGACATGGGCGGCTCTTAAAGCTGCAGTAGCAGAAATAATGTTAAATAAGCTTCATGTGTATAGCCCCTTTTCGACCGCATGGATGGCTCAACACCTCACCACTCCACACCGTCCACTTTTTGTTGCCAGGTTTTCCACTACAAAGACCTGGGAAGTGGTGTGAAAGTGGTACTAAAAGTGGTACTAAAAAGTATCCACTCCAGATAGGACTGCAATTATTTCAAACTTGCCTCGCCTGGATTAAAAAACAGGGAAATAGAACATGTGTTAATGAAGGGAGGGAAGTGTGTGTGTGTGTGTGTGTGTGTGTGTGTGTGTGTGTGTGTGTGTGTGTGTGTGTGTGCGCGCGTGCGCGCGTACCTGCGTGCGTGCGCGTGAGAGAGAGAGAGAGAGAGAGAGAGAGTAGCTGCTGTCACTTTCTATTACTTGAATTGTCATATATTGACCTTTACTGGCTTGCATGGCATGCATGCACACACACACACACACACACACACACACACACACACACACACACACACACACACACACACACACACACACACACACACACACACACACACACACACACAGAGATGCATGCAACATCCTTGTTCTGAAGTCGGCCTTGTACACCTTTACTCATTTTAGTCAGAAACACTCACATCAAAGTAGCTTTAGATTTAACCATTTATTGCAACAATGGATGCTTCGCTTTCACAAATGTTCCCCGCGTTTTGTTCAAGCAGCTTGCTATGCAAACTCAGGGAATGTTAAGCAAAACCCCCATAGGGATACAATAACAGCAGCCTGGGCTTCCAATTTCGGGCTTTTGATCCGGTCGGGAGCGGATGGCGTCCTACGTGGTTCTGTAGTCAAAACGGACTACACTTTGGCAGGAAACACCAAACCGGAAACAGTTTTAACCCCTACTTGCGCATGCGCTAACTACTTGTGCATGCAGCTGCAGCTGCGGAAATACAGACTGTCGAGGTCCATGATGACCCAGTTCTACACGGCCATCATTGAGTCCATCCTCACACATTCCATCCTCACCTGGTTCCCCGCTGCAGCTGCAAAAGATCTCATCAAGCTGCAGCGGGTGATACGCTCTGTGGAGAGGGTGATAGGCCGTCCCCTGCCCTCCCTCAAGTCCCTGCACGACTCCAGGGCGCTGAGGAGGGCAAGAAAGATCATGGCTGACCCCTCCCACCCTGGCCACGGCCTGCTCACCCTGCTCCTCTCTGGGAGAAGGATGCGGCATCTGGGGGCCCTTTCCCTTTTTCCCCTGCCCCTTAGGGACATCAGCAATATGTCGCACTACTGAACACTACTGCACTTTATATTATATTATTTATTATTTATTTTCTGCACGGTGTTGTTTTGTGTTTGTTGGTTTCATGTTATTTGTGAAAAAAATATTGAATGCACACTAATGTTGCCAAAGCAAATTCCTATGTGTGATACACAATGGTAAATAAAGGGATCTGAATCTGAATCTGAATGCGCTAACTACTTGCGCATGCGCAAACTACTTGTGCATGCACTAACTGGGTTGAAACTGTTTCCGGTTTGGTGTTTCCTGCCAAAGTGTAGTCCGTTTTGACTACAGAATGACGTAGGATGGCATCCGGTCTAGACCGGATCAAACAACCTGTTTAGTAAACGAAGACCAGGCTTTCTGGTGACGCGAGGTTACAATAACAGTACAAGCCCTGGTCTTCTCCGCAGCTGAATACTGTACCCCAGCCAGTCTGGTGCAGAAGCCCACATGGCAGGAAGGTCGACGTTTGACATAAACAACACTCTTAGGACCATAACCGGCTGCCTGAAGCCCACCCCTGTGTTCCACATGCCACTAGACAGGAATTGCCCCGGCCGGCCTCCGACGAGAGGCTGCGACCCTCGCTCTAGACCAGGGGTCTTCAATGTTTTCAGGCCAAGGACCCCTTTGTGGAGAGAGAGATGAAGCAGAGACCCCCACGATCTTTTCATAGATTCCATATAGGCTAGTTAAATTGTTTGACAGCACAATCATCAGTGTAATAAACTTGACCTTTCACCCTGTACTTAGTCTGCTCTTTTATCCCTCTAGACCAGGGATGTCAAACTCAAATGCACAGGGGGCCAAAATAAAAAAAAAATGGTACAAGTCAAGGGCCGGACTGGTTCAATGTTTATTTAAACCCGGGCTTGCGGTCACGGGTCCTCGATACCTGCCAATGCACTAGCAGTGCATTGTGGGACTTGTAGTATTATCGTGGTAGTGTGTAACAGAGTGACTCATTGCATCAGCCTGATGGCATCAAAAGTCTAATATCTCCCCCAGTCCATAGGGATATCCCTTTGGCCTGATGGGTAAGATGTTGGACTATCATGCAGACCTTGGTTTGAATCCCAGGCATTGCATGTGCAATATACCAGTGGCCAGAGGGGCCAGTTCTAATAGTAATTAAATATCATCCCGCGGGCCGAAGATAATTCAATCACGGGCCTGATTTGGCCCCCGGGCCTTGAGTTTGACATATATGCTCTAGACTAAACCTCTCTGACGAAAATAGCAGATCTAGATCTGCTATTTCTGGCAAGTGGTTAATATAATAAAGGAAAAAAAAAAAGTTTCTATCACACAAAGATTTGGGGGACCCCCTGTTGTAACTCTGATGACCCCCTGTTGAAGACCCCTGCTCTAGACGAGGAAAGCCCAGCGACATGACTGGCATATCCTGGATAATACCACCACAACAGTGCTGCCTCTGAATAGACTCAAGTCCCGCCACCCGTACAGCAGGGCGGCACGAGATCTGCTCAGGTCCACCCCTTAGGACCCGTCTACAGAGGCATGGTTGGCAGGGGAGCGTGTCCATATTGCGACATTACATTTGCATTGCATTGGTGATTCAATGTTTGGGTGGGCGGTCATTTAGGCTATACTGATATAAATCACGATTATTTGAGCCTATATGCCAGACTCTGATCCAAAGGTGGAGGCTGGGGTGGAGGAGGCAGCTAAGCAGTAGCGGATCCGAAGCTTCGGATCCAAGACAAGCAGAGTCGTAGTGAATGCAGGCCGTATCTAAAGAAGCCTCTCTTGAGGAATAGGAAAAGATTATAGCTGAGGTGGTCGAGACTCTTGTGTCCTGCATAAACCTAACGCTAAATCTTCATTTATTAGATTTATATATTTTGTATTTAGGCTATTTACTTAATTATTTATCCAACTATTTATTCAGAATAGTGCCTAAAGTATGCTTAAATAAAATAGCCGATCTACAAGGGATAGGTCCCTTGCACTAAATATTTATTTTGGGGTCCGAATCAAATACATATAATTTTGGGGGTCCTTGACATGAAAACCATTGCATTAAAGCATATAATCACCACCTTCGCTTTTCTGGCTTGGCCTTGGCCCCTAAAAAAAGCAGATCCACAACAATCTGACAACCGTCTGAGCTTAGCAAAGATATTTGGTGTAGAGGGAAAAAGAGCCGAGCGCACCAGGTATAGAGCCAACTCATGTCCACGGTTTCCGGAGGTAAAGCTTGGGATCAAGCTGGTCAAATTTGACTAATATAAGTGAAAGATGCTCTGTACATTTGTATTGGCTCTGATCAGCTATATAATGGAATATTTATTTATTTATTATGAATTCAGAAGTAGTCTACAAATTATAGTCCTATATTTTACATCAATGCATTTGCTGTAGGCCTATTAAAATGTAGCTACTAGAAAACATTTTATAGTTTCCAGACATGTTCAAAAGATTTATGAATAATAGTGAAAATAGCAGAAAATAGCAAAAAATATAGGCTACCTTTTCCCTTACAAATGTTGTTCAATCAAAAGTAGGCCTATTAAACCTATAAAATTCAGTGGAGAGAAAGTTATAAGTAGACAAAAAATACTTGAAGTAAAATGAATGCACTCATTTTACCTTCCAGCACTACATAAACATAAAATAATGTGTGTCCCACAGACAGATCGAGCTCCAAGCTGCGATTTAGACCTCCACCAGCAGATGGCGGTAGGCATCAACTCACCGCCACAAAATTTGTAGGTTGTGCCTGACACGTGTGCGGGTTTCCCAACTGGTCTTGGGCCTGAAGCTAGATGCAGAATAAATCCAAATTTAGAGTGAACATGTTTTTATCTCAAATCTTTGCTTCTGGGGATCCCTGGAATAAAATATTTTGAGATGGGGGTCCGCGGCCAAATATATATCATTTTGGGGGTCCTTAAAGGAGTAAGTAGTTCACTCCAAAATGTTTTTTTCTTTTTTTTTTCTCCTCCTATTGATTACTCATGCCATGGAGACTTGAGTTCAATAATATTTTTTGTTTTTTTGTCGCATTCCTATTCCTAAGACAATAATTTTATTTTTTTATTCTTAACAGTGCGACAAAACTAAAAAAAAAAAAAAAAAAAACTAAAAATATTATTGATCTCAAGTCTCCATGGCATGAGTAATCAATAGAAAAAAAGTCATTTTGAGGGTGAACTACTCCTTTAAGAAGACAACGTTTTAGAACCACCATATGGGAACATACGTTTTTTTTCTTTCTTTTTTTCTTCAGAACGGATTTCAAGACATTTGTAGCCTATAGGCCTATCAGTGGGTTAAGGACTCCGCAAAATGATATGTATTTGGCCGCGGACCCCCATCTCAAAATATTTTGTTCCACGGACCACCAAAGCAAACATTAGCGTTAAAAATCTTCTCTCTGAATATGGGGTCTTGCCTTAAACTAAATTAACCTCGCCCACCAGGCTTTAAAGCTAGATGCAGAATAGATACACGCTGCTCAGACCCGTTGGGAAAAACCCGCACACGCCGGCTGCCGGCCGGGTTGCTCGTCAACCCGGAAGTAGTTTGCATTGTTTATATCGCTGTTTCAGAACGAGAGAGTGTTTTTTACTGGTGATTCAGTCAGAGTGTATGAAAGGGTGCGCTCGTTTTATTGTCCACGACATTGCAAGCGGCGCGAAGGCCAGCGGACCTTGGTCCTGCTCTTCGCCCCCGAGCGCCGCAGGCGCGAGTGGCCGCGAAGAGCGGGCCAGGGCCGCGCGGCCGGCGGAGCGCCGCGCGAGTTACGAAGCCGTGGTGAATGCAATCGTTATATTTATGCCCAGGCCGTAAGGCCTGGGCAAGCCCACGATAAACGCCCGCGCAGTCCGGTGCGCATTTCCGAACGCACCCTTTCCCCACACTCGGACTGAAACACCAGTAAAAAACACCATCCCGTTTCAGAACAGAACGGGGGAGAAAACGACAACAACAGAACGCAGTGGGATAAACATTAATAAATATTAACAGTGTATTTGCATTGCTATAAAGACATGACTCTGTGCGACATGGAGACGTTGAGGCTGTTCGTCAACGAGCGTCTAACGGCCGTGGCGGAGGACATTCTGGCGGTGTTTGTTACAACTATAGTCCAGTACCAGCAGCACATAGAGATACTGCAGAACACACTCACCAACACTACACCAGGTTGGTACCGAGAAACCCTGTTATTGTACCTGTGATTTGTGCTGCAAGTGCAGGGGTCTTCAACGTTTTCAGGCCAGGGACCCCCTTAGTAGAGAGAGAGAGAGAGAGAGAGAGAGAGAGAGAGAGAGAGAGAGAGAGAGATAGAGATGAAGCAGGGACCCCCATAGATTCCCTAAGTTCATTGTTTGACAGCACAATCATCAGTGTATTTTGGATTCATGACAATTTTCAGATATTTAACCACTTGAACCGTCAACACTTAACAAACTACTTGACCTTTCACTCTGTACTTATAGTGTTCTCTTTTTCCCTTCTACACCAAACCTCGTTGCCAGAAATAGCAGATCTACAAGCTCTTGTAGATCTGCTATTTTTGGCTAAAGGTCTCAGAATATAAACGCTAGGGTTCAAGTGGTTAATATAAAAAAGGAGAAAAAAAGTTTTCTATCACACAAAGATTTGGAGGAACACCTGTAGTAACTCTAAGGTTACATGTGTACCCTCTCTCAGAGTTATAGAGGTTTTTGAAATTACACATTTTGAGAACCACTAGTTTAGAGTAGCCGCAAATGGCAACACTAGATTTTTTTAAATCGGTTGAATCGAGGGTTGCAATTCCTCCCATAGGCAGCCAATATATCAAAACAGTTTTTGCTATCTGATTGTATTAAACGACGTCAAATTCACCAACATTGGGGCTCTATGGAAAGCTTGGAGTATCCTCTTTCTATCTGCAAAGTGTTTGTTTCATAAAAGCGTAGACATGTTATGAGCTGCTTTCTATAATTTTGTGCTGGAAGCGCTTGTAGGAAGTCACCCAGTGGTCCTGTGTACCACCTGGTTCTAAATGTCACATAGCCTAGTGCAGGAGGCAGCGGGACATGGCGTTATAGAAGACGAGGGCTTCCGAAGTTCAACACTTAGAAAAAAAAACATGTCTTCTCGGATTTATTGACGGATATAACTCATAAATGTCTACGCTGGGTTTTTATGAAACAAACACTTTCCAGATAGAAAGAGGATACTCCAAGCTTTCCATACAGCCCCAATATTGGTGAGTTTGACGTTGTTTAATACAATCAGATAGCAAAAAAGTGTTGCAATTTGCGGCAGGAAACCCTGTATTGTACCAGTGATTTGTGCTGTAATGCCGAGGTCTTCAACGTTTTCAGGCCAAGGACCCCTTGGCTGAGAGAGAGATGAAGCAGAGATTTTTTTTCAGAGATTCCATTCCAGGAAATAAATGGCATTCGCAATGCTTTGTCGGAGTGTAGTTTCTGCACTTTTGACAAATAATATTGCACAGTGTTGTAGCCTGCCCTTTTTTCACCGCTTTCTAATTAATAGTTGCAGGCAAAACAATGTGTTTATTGTCATGATTCGTCAGGACCCGGGTTGACTTTGTCAGAGTAACTTTGAGGACCCCCTGTTGAATAGAGATTTGCCATAGAGATTTCCATTTTAAGCCTGGAACCAAGCCATCCAGGCTCCTGGTGAATGAAGACCATGAAACATCTGATTCTGTGAACAAAATGTTTTTTAAAGGGATATATCACTTTCAAAAAAACTTTTGGTAATTTTATCATCTAATCAGGCTTTTATGAATACCCTGAACAGTTTTTAATTAGCTTGATTGAATATTTAGATATTTGATGTAAATGTTACCAGGCCCTCCAGGCCCAGGGCCTCTCCCCACACACACCCATTGTAACTTCAAACTTCATTTTAACCATGATAGATTAATTAGAAACACCCATTATTTTTTTCTGGTGACTCATACTACCCTCCTAATATGTGAGCAGGCCGTGTTTTTTCGATAACATTTTTCATTTATTTTTAATACATATTTTTTTGTATTTCATTTTTTCCATTTTCCCAAATAATTATTAAAAATAAATGAAACAAGTTATCGAAAAAACACGGCCTGCTTACGTATTAGGAGGGTAGAGAAAAAATAATGGGTGTTTTTAATGAATCTATCATGGTTAAAATGGAGTTTGAAGTTACAATGGGTGTGTATGTGGAGAGAGGCCCTTCCACTGCTCCCTGTTGAAAGTGGAATATCCCTTTAAGACAGCAAAACAAAGCGTATTAATTAAATATAGTATACCGGTATACGTATATTATACTTTCAGTTTGTGAATCGTGACCCAAAAGAGAAATTAGACATTTTACCCTGGTGGCTATTTTCACTACATTTTAATTATTATTATTTATATTAATGCAATTCTTTAGATATGTTTGTCTGTTTGCTTAAAATGTATTAAATAAGAAGAACGTTTTTTTGGGGGAGGGGAAAATCTTGAGATGCCGGTATCTCTCTCTATCTCTATCTCTATGTTGAAAAAGAAAATGGGGCACAAATAGGTTCCGACCCAATGTTTGGGAAACAGTGGTATGTCGTATAACACAGGGGTCTTCAACGTTTTCAGGTCAAGGACCCCTTAGTTGAGAGAGAGATGAAGCAGGGACCCCCACAACCTGTTCATAGATTCCATATAGTTTCATTGTTTGACAGCACAGTTATCAGTGTATTTTGGATTCATGTCAATTTGTGTTTTCAGATACGTATTTAATCACTTGAACCGACAATACTTAATAAAATTGATATTCTTTTTCCCCTCTACACCAAAATCTCTTTGCCGAAAATAGACGATCTACGAGCTCACAACGCCTCGCAGCGTGAGACATTTTGAGCTTGTAGATCTGCTATTTTTGGATAAAGTTCTCAGAACATGGACGCTAGGATTCAAGTGGTTAATATAAAAAAAAAGATAAAAAGGTTTCTATCACACAAAGATTTGGAGGACCCCCTGTAGTAACTCTGAGGACCCCCTAGGGGTCCTGGACCCCCTCCCCTGTAGAAGACCCTTGCTTTAATTTAAATACAATCATGTCTGTTTATATGAAACTATCTAATTGACCACGGCTTCTTCCTCTCAATCTGCATTTATCTCTGTCCAGACTTCCTCCCTGCGTGTGAAGAGGAGGATCATTCCATGGAGCGGCAGAAGAGGAGGAGCCCCAGTCTGCTCCTCCAGGAGGAACCAGATCCTCCACACGTCAAAGAGGAGCACCAGGAGCTGCTGGGGAGGCCAGAGGAGGAGGGGTCGACGTTACAAGCGGTGAAAAGTGAAGACGGCGCTGAGAACAGAGAGACGGAGCCCGTCGCCACCACCTCCACTGAATACGCCAAAACACAACAAGCCGACGGAGAGGACTGTGGAACGTCACAACCAAACAGCGACGTCCAGCTCCTCTCTTCGCGCTGTTCCGAGTCCGGCACCGAAGACAGCGACGAGTGGGAGGAGACCAGGGGAGATCAACAGTTGGCTTTAAACGCACTGATATCGCCGCAGACGACTCACTACGTGGACGGACAGGGGCTGTCCTTCGGCAGCGCGCTGTTCCAGGACCTGACGTCGTCGTCGTCGTCGACGCAACAACCGCCGTCCATGAGTCACGACGCTGCGGGGGAAAAACCGTTTAGTTGTACCGTTTGTGGCAAAACGTTCAATCAGAAGGGACACCTGAAGAGGCACATCATGATACACACGGGAGAGAAGCCCTTCACGTGTGCAGTTTGTGGCAAAAGCTTCAATCAGAACGGGAGCTTGAAGATGCACATGAGAATTCATACTGGGGAGAAACCCTTCGGCTGTT
The DNA here is from genome assembly GCF_963921795.1 of Nannobrachium achirus. Taxonomy (NCBI): domain Eukaryota; kingdom Metazoa; phylum Chordata; class Actinopteri; order Myctophiformes; family Myctophidae; genus Nannobrachium; species Nannobrachium achirus. Next base: position 7,614,897 of record NC_137827.1, read on the forward strand.
CAGTTTGTGGCAAGATTTTTAATCGAAATGAATATCTGAAAATACATATGAGGATACATAGTAAAGGATACATACAGGATGGCAACGCTCTAGATTTATAGTTTGAGACAAAAAAAAAGAAAATAGCATACATATACTCACCCTCATTCCCCTCGCCGACAAAATGACATCAAATTACATAGATATTCAGAAAGGGGGGGATATGATTATATTTGTTCTGCACCCCTTTCCCCCAATACCAATTCTCCTCACTGAAAACAGACATCTACAAGCTCAAATCACATTTGACCACAGTGGGCCCGATTCATCAAGCACTTCACGGCCAAATTACGCCCATATTTTGATCTTACCGGCATTTAGGACAATTCCCAAGAAAGGGTCAGATTCAGCAATGTTTTTTTTTTCTTCTGGGATTTTGAAGGTAAGACAGAAATATAAGCCAGATTTATTCATTTTATGTACACTATATTTACGAGCAGATTAATGAATCGGGCCCATTGTGAGGTTGTAGATATGCTCACCATAAGGGGTTTTCTAATGGGAGCAGAGTTTTACCCTTCCGGCTCTGACACACATGGTGTTCCTTCTGACTTCACAGGAGTTATGCAACGAACAGATTGGGTTAGGACACCCAGTGGTTCTCAACCTTTTCAGGCCGCGACCCCCAAAATAATCATATTTTAACTGGGGACCCCCCATCCTGACGAGCACTAAGACTTGAGGCATTACATTTGTATAACACTGTTCTATTGCGAAAATAGCAGATCTACAAGCATGTAGATCGTCTATTTTCACAAATTCTGCCTCTAATATTTGACAATTTGGCCAATGTTTAATTTGTCATTAGAGGTATCAAAAAGTAATTTAATTGTCACTTTAGAAATTTGTATGTAAAGTGTAAACTTTATACTTTTATGTAAACGCTATACACTTAAACTTTATGTTGTTGTTTTTTTTTACTGTTGAGTGACTGAGAAAACAGCATTGCACATAAGTTAATCATCTGAGGACCTCCCCAGATAATTTGGGGACCCGCCTGGGGATCCCGACCCACAGGTTGAGAACCACTGTCCTTACCCAGCGCGAGGGAGGGGGACAGTAATCCTTATTATCGTTTATCATGATTAAAAACACTGACAATAATCAGTATCGTGGAGATTTTAATTATCGTGAAATTGTCCTCATAAACTGTCATAAACTAGTTTGTGTTAGCCTTTGTCAAGCTGCAAATTCATTACCACTTAAGCCCTGTATACTTAAAAGAAAAAGGAGGAGGTGCATTTGTTTCGCCAAAAATAGCAGATCTACAAGCTCACTTGTTGAACGTTTCCCCCCTGAATATTAGGGATGCTGGGGACTGCATTTTAAGTTTTAAACATATTTAGATGATCGCGATAATATCGTTAATCACAATTATTGTGATGTGTAATTTTCATATCGTCCCATCTCATCAGGCACATTAATGCTCAGCTAAAATGTCAAGCTATGTGAGCTTGTAGTTCTGCTGTTTTCACAATTTTGGAAAGACGATGTGAATTGTGAATTCAGAACTGTACTTAGGTTGCAACAGTTAAATAAAACAAATTAATTAAAAAAAAATGTTTTCTTTGATTGGGAGCACAGTGGCACAGTCGGTGGCACTGTCACCGCACAGCTAGAAGGTCCCGGGTTCGATTCCCGCCGGGGGACGCTGTGGCCTTGTTCTCTCCTCCGTGTCATCAGTGCCCAATCTGCCCATACCCTAGGTGGGGTTGGTGAAAGGGCCTTTCTGTGTGGAGTTTGCATGTTCTCCCTGTGTCCCCTAGGGTAGATACCCTCACAAAAAACATGCAGTAATCCTGGTCTCTATACTGCCTCCTCCTGGTCAGCCGGGGGAATGGAACTGGTTGGAATAACGTTTTCTTCCACGCGCTGCGTCCTACCGTGGAAACTCCCCCATGTCAGGTGACAGGAAGCGGCCTGCTCACTCCTCATGCACTGAATGAAGCATGAGCTCAGATCGAGGCTCTCCATGGTTTATAGCAGAGGGAGAGCAGTCACTTTTCACTGGGTGAAAAATGGGTTACACATTTTGGGATGATACATATTTTTTAAATTTTAGTACGTTTATAACACTCCATAGAATAATCGTGAAGGCGATATTTGGTATATTGTTGCAGCCCTCAAATATGTTTTTGTGTTCTGTTGCTTTCACCTACAATATATGAATAAACAAAATAAACACTATTGTGCAGACTAAACATTTTAAGTGGCTTACTGATAATATCCCCGGACCACACTTTGAGAAACCATTGCTATATATCGTTCACCATTGTGTTTATATTATACAGAGACCATGGAAAATCTATAATAATGCTGTAACCAATCATTTACTACTGTTGAATAATCAAAGAGATGAACAGTTGAAGGAACGCATTAAGAAAAGAAAAGTCAATCTGCTCTCTAACAACAACAAACTCTTTTTAACAGTGACACATCTCACTTGCAGTATTCACCTTGTCCACACGAGGGGGACAAAGACCACCTCCGTGAAACAATGCATTTCCTTTTTTTTTTAAGTCTCATTCAATAACTAGATTCTAGATAGAACATGGGCTCGCTCTGTACTGTCGGGCAGTTTTGAGGAGAATACCTTACTTAAGGTATTCTCAGTTCCCCACTGTGCCTGGGGAACTTTGGTGTGCCCCTGAGAAGGGTCAAGTGTGCCCCTTGAAACTGCTTGAAAGCCAGTATTGTATTTATCATTTTAAAAATGATTTAAACTAGTGAAAACAGCCGATCAACAAGCACACCGCAAGGCGTTGTGTGCTTGTAGATCTGCTGTTTTCACTACTGTTGCGCGACAGCCTTGTATGATGAATCAGGGCTTTGCTTTGCGAAGAAACGTTCTTCCCGACAGTGACGATATTTACACCCCCGTATTATGTTCAGTGATGCAGTGGTGGTTCAATGTTTGGGGGGTCGCGAACGTCGCTCGACACCTACTATACAGGTCTATTGATATGCAAATAGGCTAGTTTCTTTGTTAAACGGTTGTCGAGGTGTGAACTTCGGGGGATGCGAAACCCCGGCTCAAAAAAGATATGGGTCGTCGGGGGCGCGCGACCCAAGACCACTGCAACACTGATTATGTTGGTGTGCCCATGGATTCTTGGGACATGAAAACTGTGCCCATGCAGAAAAAAAGGTTGAGAAACACTGCCTTAAGGTGGTTGCACACTGCTGCGTTTTTCGGGCCGAATATCGGAGTGAATTTCGGAGCGCGTGAATAAAGAAATCAACCTCACGTTATGTCAGTCACGTTTGCACACTGCCGCCCGTTTCGCGCACCACTCTGTCCCTTGCTCTCTCTATCTCTCTCTCTCTCCTTGCCCTGAAAAACGCATTTCGCAACGAAAAACGCAGCAGTGTGCAACCACCTTTACTATACAATATAAAGATTTGGGAGAACAAACTGACCAAGAACACTTCTCCCTCATTGCGCCCTGCCTTTGTACTGTTGGTCAGTTTTGAGGAGAATAATCTTACTATATAAAGATTTGGGAGAACATACATACTTCTAAAGATTACTTCTGAAACTCCTACAAAGATTTCATGTGGGTGTTGTTGTTATTTATAACAGGTCGTACTTGTTGGTGGTGATGTCATCAAGAACGCTCCTCATTGGCTAAAGGCCATGCCTTTGTACTGTCAGTTATTCTTTTTATTTTATTTTATTTATTTATTTAGGAGAAAAAACTTTACATAATTATAAAGACAGAGGGGGCGTAAAGTATAGCATAACATACTGATATAACATACTGGTCTCAAGCCAACGTGTTATCATTTATATCAGGTCGCACTTGTTGGTGATGATGTCACCTAGAACGCTGCTCCTCAGTGGCCAAGGGCCCTGCCTTTTCTACTGCCTTTGTCGGTATTTCTTTGAATAAACTTGACCTATAAACTAAGATTTGGTATAACATACTGGTCTCGCCTTTCAGCGAGCCCACAATAATAACTCATGTTTCTGTTGCATCACATAATCTTCTCTTCACTCCTCTTGGACTCAGGTTCTGCTTGGATCCAGGCTCGGTCTCAGCTGCAGTCATTTAAACAAACAAATAAACAAATATATATGGGGCATAAATAATAATAAGAGCCATGTACAACTGCTACTTGCACCTCAGAAAGATCATGTTGAATATTACTAGTAGTCCGTGTGCGATGAGGGATTGATATAGGAGTCTCATTTTGTTGGATAACCCAGACCGGTGCCCGTTGGGCAGAACAGTCACCATCCATGTCCAATCGTGCAATACTCGTTGTATCCGTCTGTCTGGCTGGCACACTTGGAACACCATATATGGTGTTCCGTGTCCAGGCCAGTCAGTGAGTTAATCTCCAAATTTGGGCACTGATGTCAGTTGGGCTTTGTTGTCAAGTGGGCTTTGTTACCATCATGGTGGTGGCGACACTGTTTAGTATCAGTGATCGGAATTAATCTGTCAGGGCTGACGGCCCATGATGCATCAGTGACACACGGTGCAGTCGTCACAAGGCGGGGCATCAAATGATCCAATGATCCCAAAAGGTGATTTTTAGATGAAGTTGTGTCCTGCATCTCCTCAACCAGTGATAACTACTAAAAACCTCTGACTAAACAAGTGACATCGTTGCTGATGCCAACTGGTTTGATCCAGTGCAGTGGTGGTTCTCAAACATTTTAGGCTGTGACCCCCAAACTGGGGACCCCCACTCTGACAAGTACTTGGAATTGTAGGTATTACATTTAGCGTTACTCAGCTCCATAGATAAATATTGTGAAAATAGCCAAACTACATGCTCAAAACGCCTCGCACTGCGAGGCGTTGTGAGCATGTAGATCGTCTATTTTGACAATGTTCACCTCTTACTTACTTATTAATATTTGCCAGTTTGGTATTAAAAAGGTCTTGAAAGTCCTTAAATTGTCACTTTATAAATGTGCAGATACCCTGTACACACTTATACTGTATGTTGGATTATTTGAGTGAGATCATTTAAGCTAAATCATCTGGGGACCCCACATAATAATTTGGGGACCCCACTTTGGGTCCCTACCCCAAGTCACTGGTCCAGTGACATCAGCAATGATGTCATTCGTCCTATATAAGTGGCGAACCAGAGGTACAGACCTATAAGATACCACTACCAGAGACAAGGTGATGAGATGGCAGGACTTGTAAAGAAGACCACAGGTCTGGTGGGCCTGGCCGTGTCTCGGAACCCACATGAGCGCCTGAGGATTCTCTACGGTAAGATCCTGGCGTCTCTACAGACGATGCCTCGAGACGCCGCCTACAGGAGGCAAACAGAACAGCTGGTCAACGATCGTTTCCACCTCGTCAAAACCGAGCCCGATGTCGGGCGGTTGGAGCAGAAAATAAACTGTGGTCAGATCGAAGAGGTGATTTTCCAGGCCGAGTGTGAGTTGGCTCTGTCCAGGAAGATGGCTGAGTGGGAACCGTGGAAACCACTGATAGAGCAACCCCTTCCCGACCAGTGGAAATGGCCCGTCTAAATACCAGGGTTCCCACGGTCATGAAATTCCTGGAAATATTTTGAAATTAGAAAAATATTTTTCCAGTACTGGAGAAGTTTTGGAATTTATCAAGGGTCCTGGAAGAAATAGCTATGCTTTGTCTTTGGTTATTGATTTTGTTAATACCTCTGAAATGACAAATTAAACATGGGCCAAATTGTCAAATATTAGAGGCAGAAATTGTGAAAATCTAGATCTACAGTACAACGCCTCGCAACGCGATCAGCTATTTTCACAATAGAACCGTGTTATACAAAACTCCTCAACTCTTAGTGCTCATCAGGGTGGCGGGTCCCCAGTTAAAACATGATTATTTCGGGGGCCACGGCCTGAAAAGGTTGAGAACCACTGGCATACACTACCTGTCTTTGAGCATTGCGCATAGGAGTAAGAGACCTGTTATTGAGCTGAATTATTGTTATATAGTCCTGGAAATTTGGTTAAATATTCTGGAAAAGTTTTGGAAATGAATAGGTAAAAATGTGTGGGAACCCTGAAATACTGATCTACTTTATAAGTGTGTTTGCAGTGTATAGTGCTTGAACGACTTTATGTTTTCCATCTTTCCGGATATAAACCTTTATTTGCAGCGCTATACTCCTCCCACAGTTTTGATGGCACGCACTCGGGCCATAGTATTATGTCAAATAGACCGGCTTCATCAGGACTTATCTGGGTGTGTTTTGCTAAGAGATACGTCACATGGGAGCCCGCTGGCCTACTGGTCCACATAGGTTCAGTGTAGCCTGACAGCATGTCGCTGGTTCGATTCCCGATCCAGCCTACTTTGGCTGCCTGCCAGTCCCCATCTCCTCCATTTCCTGTCAGTCTACTGTCATATCAATAAAGGCATACAAGCCCAAAACACATCTTAAAAAAGAGATATGTTGTATATTAATTGCATTTTCCATTGACTTGAATGGGACAATGCTAAAATGTAACTTCTCAAATATGGAGATGACTGACATTATAGACCACTTGAGATTGACACAGTATGTCCGTATATGGGCATTCCAAGATATGGGCTTAATATTGATTAATATTGACAGAATGGTTAGCACCACTCAAATAGGGACACTGACTGACAGATACAGACATATCCATATATGGGCATAGTTGTAATATTATTTCTGTTAATGTATGAAAGATCCATGTGCCACTTTTAAATAGACATACAAATAAAAATGAAGGGTCATTGCACACAGCTCCTGCGGTTAATCGTTTCCACCACGTCGAAACTGAACCTGGTGAGGCTGCATCACGTATTCCAGATATTGAGACAGCAGCAGCAGCTATAACGGTATGACGGTGGCAATGTCTTGGAAGTCAAGGACTCGCAGCCTGCAGGTGATTGACACAGAGCTGAGTGCTGACACTGTGGAATGGTGCCCTGTTCCGCAGTGGCACAACATCCTGACATGTGGAACGTATCAACTTCAGCAGAGTCCAGGCGGGGCAGTGGAGGAGTCCGCCACTCCCCGCCGGATCGGTCGTTTGTACCTGTTTGAATTCGGCCAAGAGTGCTCCCTGACCACGCCCCTCGCTGAACTGCAGCGCGTGGACACTCCGGCTATTCTGGATTTGAAATGGTGTCATGTACCGGTGTCGGGGAAGCCATTGTTGGGGATGGCCACTGCGGTCGGGGACATCCGGTTGTACACGCTCACGGAGAGTCAGGAGAGCCACTGGGGCCTAAAGGCTCTGAGCAGCCTGGGAGTGGGAGCTGATGACAGGCTGGCGCTCTCACTGGACTGGTCCACTGGCAGGGGGGACGGCGGTGACGTGCGGCTGGTGTGCAGCGACTCCGCAGGCTGTGTGAACGTACTCTCCCTGGGTGAAACCGGTCTGACAGCCGTGTCACAGTGGAAGGCCCACGACTTTGAGGCCTGGATCTCTGCATTCTCCTACTGGGACACTCGGCTGGTTTACTCCGGCGGGGACGACTGTAAACTCAAGGGCTGGGACCTACGGGCCGGTCCCGTTCCCACGTTCACCAGCAAGAGGCACACCATGGGCGTCTGCAGCATACACAGTAACCCGCACCGGGAGCACGTCCTGGCCACGGGGAGCTACGACGAGCGGGTGCTGCTGTGGGACGGCAGGAACATGGGGAAGCCCCTCAGTGAGAGCCTCCTTGGGGGAGGTGTGTGGAGACTGAAGTGGCATCCCATCCACGATCACCTGCTGCTGGCCGCCTGCATGCACAATCACTTCCACATCCTGGACTGCCGGCAGGCGCTGGAGGGCGAAGGTGAAGGAGCCTCGTGTCCCAGCCTGGCCTCCTACACTCTGCACGGCTCCCTGGCGTACGGAGCTGACTGGTCCCAGCTCACCCCGGAAGGGGGCGCTCTGCTCTGCTCCCCGCACGCGACGGAGACCAGGGAAAGCCCTGTGGAGACCGGTGGCAGAGGAGGACACTCGAGGATCCAATATGAATCCCCTGTTGCAAGCTTATTAGACCCCTCAGTGGAACGTGACAGCGGTCACCTCATCCCAGAGACCCTGATGCTGACCCCGTCCACCACCGCCTCCAGCTCTGCTGCTGTTGTTCCACCCCTCGACGCTGCAGCGGACGGAGACGGATTGTCCTGTTTGCTGGCCACGTGTTCTTTCTATGACCATGTGCTGCATGTGTGGCGCTGGGACTGGGCTCCTGAGAAGGCCTGTGCCTCCTCCCCCTCCCAGGCCCAAGAAGGGAGTGAGTCAGAAGACCCGGAAGGAGCTCTGACTGAGTTGACGCTATCGGAGACTTGAAGTAGTGAAAAATCATACCTAGTGTGAAGTGAGCGGTGCTATTTATGAGTTAATTGTGTCTTAAGCCCCTTCTCGACTGCAGCTTTAGCACCACACCGCGCCACATACAAATATCTACATTTTCCATAACACAAAAGTACCCCTATCGATAAGCTACAAATTGACCCTTTTAACTGTGATTATAATGAATAGACTTTTTGGTTACCACCGCGCTCTGACTCTACTGGTGCGGTATCCCTTTAAATCAACATGTAGAAGGAGGAGGATGGATCGCACACAGTGGCAAGAGTTGTTTTTTCTTTATTGTTGCATTTGCATGGATGAGAAACAAACGTTTCGGCTGTAAGCCTTCTTCAAGAAGGCTTACAGCCGAAACGTTTGTTTCTCATCCATGCAAATGCAACAATAAAGAAAAAACAACTGTGATTATAATACAATAATACATTTGTATTACAATATCCTAATTATAATGCACTATAATGGATTATAACTGTGATTATAATACACTATAAAGTATCAAAATATTACTATTATAATTATAATACACTATAATAGATTATAACAGTGATTATAGCACAATATAATATTTGTATTACAACTACATGGTGGTCTAAATGAAAAGTCAGCGAGTGATCAGTCATTATGAAGTGTTTGGCCCTGTTTGGCCTAGCTCAGACCTACTCTAGATTGGATACTTTTTAGTACCACGTCTAGTACCACTTTCACACCACTCTACCCAGGTCCTTGTAGTGGAAAACCTGGCACAAGTGGGCGGTGTGGAGTGGTGTGGAGTGGTGTGGTGTTGGGCCATGTCAACGTGTTCAGCTTCACACAGTCATCTCTGCTTGTATTTTTCTCGTTACAAATTTTGATACTTTTTGAGATAAAAAATAAATAAAAAACTGTTTCCCAGTGAATTCCTATGGGAAATGAATTCTGTCATGTATACTACTGCTTGGTTACGAGTGCACAAGATGCAAGTTGGAACCTCAACATTTTGTGATTGGCTACACAGACATTGAGGCAGCATACAAAATCACTGAAACACAGCCCTAGTGCACTCTGCTGACGCAAGTAATAAATCCTACCAGCACCAATGTCGGGAGTATTTTTTGTCTACTCTTGTGTGCATCCCAGACAGCTTTTAAGTTGCTTGATTCAATATTTTGAAAATAGCCATTTGATCAGACCCTCCAATATAAAACTGTTGTAACTTTTAACACATCCTTGGTTCTGGTGACTCATACTGTCCTAATACATGAGAAGGCTGTATTTTCAATTACCTTTTTCTATAGAATTTTGGGGGAAATTAATAAATAATAAATACATAGGCCTAATAGTGCATTTATATAGCGCTTTTTTATCCAAGGCACTTTACATAGATTGTGCATTACATTCGCCCATTCACCCACCCAATACATGAATAAACACACACACATACACATTGATTGATTGACTGACTGACTGACTGACTGACTGACTGACTGACTGACTGACTGACTGACTGACTGATTGATTGATTGATTGATTGATTGATTGATTGGTTGATTGATTGATAGAAGACTTCATTTGAGTTTGCATAGGAAAAGATACAGTTTCATGACAGTACAGTTCACTGGTACAAGGTCTCATAACTAAAGATGTTGCATAGTGCTGTTCTATCACAGACGACAGTAATCCAGAACAGTAGATGGCGCTATAGCCTCCTTTGTTGGCAGGTCCTCCCGCATGCAATAACTTTATGCAATAACAAACACCACTAAAAATCCCATAGCCCACAGGGACGGCCCGCCGTAGTGATTGGCTGCTTTGTTGTCAGGGTAGACCGAGCCAACCTATAGTGTTTGCCTGGCAACCAAGCAGCCAATCACATCGCGGGGAGGCCGTCCCTCCGGGCTATGGGATGTGGCAGCACTGACCTCAGCCTGTACAGTAGTTATTACAGTACATTGGGGACGACACAGAGAGAGCAGCGGTGTGTTTTTGCTTGTCTGACGACACATTATATTTGTTATATATAATAATATATACACACAAAACAAAATGTCTGCTTTCCTGAGGACCATGATGGCGACCCGCCTGGCCCCCGCTCTGCGGTCCACGGCGCTCCAAAGCCGGGCCAACGTGGGCCACGCACCGGCCAAGGACCCTCTGGGCCCCGTGGTAAGTCCACTGTTAGCTGTTAGCTTCCATGTGCAGCGGCGTCAGTTGGGAAACAGCTAAGGTATGGCAACATGGCTGGTGTCTTGCACGCGTGCCCTCGCCTTATACCTTATAGCAACAGGCACGATTACAGTACATTTTATTATTTTGCCCGCTGTAGTCAGCTGCCATAGCTTGCCATACCCAATTGACGCCTCTGGGTAAGTCCCTGGTAGCTTTTATTTATTTTCTCGCGAGGAGCGTCGCGATTCTCGTTTTAAAAAAAAGGACTGATCTGTAAGCAATCGACGCGTCGCGCCGCAGCGGCGTTGACGGCTTGTAGATCTGCTCTTTTTTTCTTTACCATCAAGGTCAAGGCAGTTTGTTTTAGATAACTGAATGTGATCAATAATGAGATATTATCAATGTAATTTGTTCAAAAGGGCCAATGTGTAAACGATTATTGTATTAATGGGTGTCTTTAAATTCCTTTATTTTAGATCATTGCTTCGTAGCGTTTACTATCTAGTAGCCTATGTAGCCTATTATGTTTTACAGTAACATACGTTGCCGAGTAGCCTACACAGTGATCTATTGAGTAACACAAGGCAGGGGTTTTCAAAGTGGGTGACCGGGGCACCCTGGGGTGCCGCGGCGTGACGGCAGTCCAGGGGTGCCACGATATCATTTGATAATATTTGGAGTTTAGTTGGACACTCATAATTATAGTTTGTATCAATTTAAACTTGAAGTAGGCTACAATGTTATTTTCAGTCAGTTCTAACCAAAATGGCTGTTTTCCCAACGTTTTCCTCACAACATAATCGCTAAAATATGCTATAAATATAAGGTGCTGGGAGTGAAAATTCTGAATATAATGTTGGGGTGCCTCGGATGAAAAAAATATGTTTAGGCTGCCCTGAGCCAAAAGAATGTGGGAACCCCTGACATAAGGTGTAACAAGTTACAACATAGTAGTAGGCTGCACTGTTTTCCTATGGAACATTGTGTACTTCCTTCATAGAGAGTGAGTTGCCTAATATAAGTACGACAGTCTCAATTGTTACATTATCACAATTAAGTTGAGGTAATCAATATCATCATAATCATTTCCATGTTGAAAACGTGTCATACATTGACATGTTCTGAACTTGTAGATCGGCTCTGTCCTATATTTTTTAGATTATCCAATATGTCAGTCAATTGTTCATATTTAGTTATGTGTCATGTCTGCCAATGTGCAATGTTTTTTTTTTTTTGTATTCATATGTTCCAATGTTCAATGCCAAAATCCGGACAACCTTTGCCGCGTGTCGCTCCACATCTCTCCCCCCATTTCCTGTCAGTCTACTGTCCTATCCAAATAAAGGCATGAAAGCCCCAAAACAAATCTTTAAAAAAAAGGACCCTTTAGCTGAGAGAGAGAGATGAAGCAGGGACCCCCTCTACATATTGTATAAATGTGTGATGCAGATTTTCATAGATTACATAGATATCATCGTCGATATTTTGTAAACCTGACCTTTCACTATGTACTTGGTCGGCTCTTTTTCCCCTCTACACCAAACCTCTTTGCCTAAAATAGACGATCTACAAGCTCTCAACGCCTCGCAGCGCGAGGCGTTGAGAGCCTGTTGATCTGCTATTTTTGGCTAAAGTTCTCAGAGTAGGGATGCTATCATGCAAGGGTTGTTAATTTAAAAGAATGATCCTATCACACAAGGATTTGGTGGATCCCTTGTAGTAACTCTGAGGACCCCCTAGGGGTCCCGGACCCCCTGTTGAAGACCCCTGCCCTACGTTTAGTTTAGTTTAGTTTAGTTTAGTTTAGTTTAGTTTATTTGATCATCTCATACATTTATACAGGTCATACATTCATATAATCATTGTTACAGGTGATCAAAAGGAATAGGCAGAAGCTGAAAGCTTGTGAATGCCTATCCTACGTATTCATAAGACATTGATTAGTTATACGTGTTCAGATTTTTTTTTTCATTATAATAAAAAGAAAACAAAAGAAGAAAAAAGGAAGAAAGAAAGAGAAGAAGAAAAACAAAACAAAAACAACAACAACAAGAAAAACAAGAATGTATCTGGATAAAAATACCCACAAGTACAAATAAAGAAAAAAAAGTGATAATAATAATAATGGCTAAGTTTTGCTGTATTTAGCCAGGATATTTAATTTGAGTATCTTTTTAAATTGTAAAATGTTCTTACTATGTTTAATCTCTTCTGTCAAACTATTCCAAATCTTTACTCCACAAACAGAAATACACATTATTTTGCGGGTGGTCTGAACAGTTGTTTAATTCAAATTGAGTTCCCACCTTAGGTCGTAGCCCCCCTCTCTGTCACTAAACATGTCAAGAATGTTAGCTGGAAGCAGTTTATTTCTTGCCTTGAACATCAGTTGAGCAGTTTTGAACTCGACTAGGTCAGGAAGCTTCAGTGTACAAGACCTCAGAAGTAGATTATTTGTGTGTTCATAAAACCCCACTTTATGTACTATTCTTATTGCCCTCTTTTGTAATATGAATAAAGGATGAATATTACTACTGTATGTGTTTCCCCACACTTACAGGCAGTAGGACAGATATGGCAGTATAAGCGCGTTGTACTGGGTTAACAGGGACAACGTCATTCTACAGTGTCACACAAAAGTTGTGAAAATAGCTGATCTACAAGCTTGCAGATTGTTTTTTCTTCTTTTTTTTTTTGGACATGATGTTTCCATCCAATAGCATTTAAAAGCGTAGTTGTTAGATTTGAGCCCCACAGATGAAAACCTTGGTAGGGCTGTCACGATCATGACATTTTCATGACGATTAATTGTCACTCAAATAATTGCGATTAACGATTTAATTGTGTTTTTGTCGTTGACAATTACATTTCTGTTTGGCTTGTAGGCTTTGAAGTTGCACATGGCAGATATGACACATAGCATGCATATACAAAGAAATGACTGACATATTTGACAACTTTATACATATAAAAAACTACATTGATAGTGGAAATATCTACAAGCTCATATCCACAAGCTCACAACGCGCCACGATGAGCTTGTAGATCTGCTATTTCCACTATTTTGAAAATGCTTCAAAATATAAGAAAATGTTTCTACATGGAACCGATGATGACAAAATTATTGTGATCAGTGGTTCTCAACCTGTGGGGCCCAAATTATTTTGGGGGGTCCCCAGATGATTGGGGGGTCCCCAGATGATTAACTTAATGTGCAACATTGTTTTCTCACTCAACAGTAAACAAGCCAACATAAAGTTTAAGTATATAGAGGGTATCTGCACTTTTTAAAACTTCTAAAATGACAAATCAAACATTGGCCAAATTGTCAAATATTAGAGCCAATCATTTTGAAAATAGCCGATCTACATGCTATTTTCACAATAGAACTGTGTTATACAAAATGTAATGCCTCAACTCTTAGTGCTCGTCAGGGTGGGGGGTCCCCAGTTAAAATATGATTATTTTGCGGGTTACAGCCTAAACGTTTGAGAACCACTGTATTAGACGACGATGACTAAACCCTCTCTTTGTCTCTCTGTTCTTTAGGAAACAGTCATTGGGATTAGTGGCTTTGCTTTGGCCATCCTGGGACCAATGTCATGGATCCTCTGCCACCTCGAAGACTACAAGAAGAAGGAGTAAAGATGAACACTATTTGAACCCTCTTTTAAAAGGGCGTGGGGGTCCATTAGAAGTAGAACCCTCCTTCTGCAGGGGGTCCAGCTACGCACTGGGACCACCGTTACCAGAAACCAACAACAACCCCTCCGTCTTACAATGGATCAAACCGAGACTCTACCTCTAAAAAATGACAGTTTACTTTCATGTCTCTGCCATGTGTGTGTTTTCAAGGCTTGCTGGTCTTCTGAAAGACTGGCTGCACTGCATCAGTGAAATATTTACACGGAGGGGGTTACTTACAATATTATTAAATCTTATTTAAAACCGATACAGTTTGGCTTCAGTTTATTTGATGGTTTTGCTTTGGTTGTCCCCCAAGCCAGGAGTTCAGTAGATTACAAAAAACTAAAAACGTGTCTACGTGTGTTGCTAAAATAGTTTACAAGCTTACCTGCTATGTTTGCAAATTCTTTTTTAAACTGGGCTAAATTATTACAGGGGTCTTCAAGTTTTTCAGGCAAAGGACCCCTTAACTGAGAGAGATAAATCAGGGACCCCCTCTACATATTGTATAATGTGTTATGCTGATTTTCTGTCATCAGTCTTTGATGGATTTGTGTTAATGTATTTTCAGACATTTAGCCACGTCGTCGTAAACTTGACCTTTCACTCTGTACTTGGTCTGCCCTTTTTGACCTCTACACCAAATGTCTTTGCTGAAAGTAGCCGATCTACAAGCTCTCGAGAGCTTATATTTGATTCCTCGCCCACCTCTGGAATAACATCATGGCAAGTTAACTGCACAACCACCCGGAGGCTCAAACCACATGCCAAGTACATGCGCTGGCACTGCCTTTTCCAGGCCTCCACAATGCATCACGACACGTGAGCTTAATAGGTGGGCTATTTTCGGCAATCGGCAATCGTTAAAAAACTATATCGTGATAGTAATCATTGCTATATAGAGTTTGTTCAGTAACGGAGGTGACTGACCCCTTCTCCTCAGCTCTTTAAACAGCTATATTGTGATAGTATCACAATATAGTACGCCTCGTGCTGTGAGGCATTGAGAGCTTGTAAATCGGCTATTTTTAGCAAAGAGGTTTGGAGTAGAGGTCAAAAAGAGCAGACCCAAGTACAGGGTCAAAGGTCAAGCTTACTACCTTGAGTTCAATAATATGTTTTTGTATTTGTCGCATTCCTAAGACAACAATGTGATTATAGTAAATCTACCTCCATTGATTCTGGATGGGGACCCAAATGCATGGCCCTGGATGGGGAAACCGTCAGGTTACTTTGTTTATAGGGTTACTATAATCACATTTTTGTCTTAGGAATGCGACAAATACAAAAAAATATTATTGAACTCAAGTCTCCATGGCGTCAGTAATCAATAGAAAAAAAGTCATTTTGGGGGTGAACTACTCCTTTAAGTTTAACTGTAACATAAGATGGTAACTTATCTTTGTGGGTCTCTCTCCTCATTGGATGGAATTGGTAACCCAACCTGAAAACATAACTTAACCAGGGACAGGGACCCCCTTACAAACATAACTTAACCAGGGACAGGGACCCCCTTACAAACATAACTTAACCAGGAACAGGGACCCCCTTACAAAATGTGCGTTGTCAAAATGTCTCACGTTGTTTTTCCACAATTATTTGCACAGTTCTTGTAGATTGGCTGTTTTCAAATAGCCGCTGGTTTTTGATGCTATATTTATCTAATTTAACTAGGGACAACTTGAACCCACCTCAAGGGCCCCTTGGGGGTCCCTGGACCCCAAGTTTGAGAACCACTAACTTGCACTACCTTTTAAATGGTTAAAATCAAACTCTCTTTTGGGCCCAGATCAGCATTAAATGTCTTATGTCAGCCTCACGTTGGCAGCAGCTCCGGTTCCATGTGACAGAGGCAGCTAATCTGGGTTGTTTGGAGCCAGTGTCCATGTTGCATACCAACTAACAAAGTATGTCCTAATCCACTGATACTCAAGTGTTGGTTAGGGCACTGGTTCTCAATCTGTGGGTCGGGACCTTGGGGGTCCCCAAACTATTTTTTTTTTGACAGATGACTAACTTAATGTGCAACATTGTTTTCTCACTCAACAGTAAACAACCCAACAAGAAGTTTGTGTATAGAGGGTGTCTGCACATTTCTAAAGTTGCATTTTAAGGACTTTTTAACACCTCTAAAAGGGCAAATCAAACACAATTTGTCAAATATTAGAGGCAGAAATTGTGAAAATAGCAGATCTACTGTGCATGCTCACAGCGCCTCACAACACAAGGCGGGTGGAAAACAAATAGTCCCTTACAGTTCTCCAAGGTGGAAAGAAATGTAACAAGTTTTGTTTTGTGTGGATGTGCTTTTTTTCCATTGCATTCAAGCATTCAAGTGTAGTCGATCAAGTATTACTCAAGCATTGCCTGTGTAAATAATGCAAGTGTAAAGGCACACACTAGTTAAAATGGAACAGCATTTATAAAAGTGTCTTAAATGTACTTTAAATTAAGCGCAGTAATAGCCTACTACTTTTTCACCTGGACTGTAACTATTGAGGGTGTACAAATGGAACCAAATGGATTTAGAGTTGCAGACCCATAAGGGTTCATTTTTGGACCCCTGTTTGGTCCCCAGACCCCACGTTGGGAAATGGTCCTAATCTTCAGCACACAAATCCCCCCCCCCCCCCCCCCATTTGGAAGCCCCCGAAACCCACGTTTTAGGACCACCCAGTACCATTCAGTAACAACACTGACAGATTAGTTTCTTAGTTCCCCTTGTGTTCTCCACTATTTTCACAATTTTTTAGCTTTTCATTTTGTGTAGTTTTTTTTAAGGCCGCAAACGATATTAATTTACAGCTTTATGTTCTGTTTGATGTTAGTTTAGCTTTAAAACCTTTCTGAATAAGTTCCTTTCGTGTTTGAGTGTATTTTCAGTCTTTATGAGAGCCACAAACTTCAGTTTGGGTGATAGTTCTTAATTCTTTGCAACATTTCTTCGTTTTGCGTTTTTAGGGTGGTATTTTCTTCACTTTAGGTTCTATTTTGGCTTGACGTTTTGCCTTAAAAACATTTTTTAAAAATGGGTCTCGACTCTGGAGTGAACACGTCCGAACCGTACGGCGGGAAGAGTGCCTTCACACAAACGGAACACAACATCGTGGCGGGATACCTCATCACTGCAGGTGAGACATGTTAAACATAGTAGCTGGATACCTCATCACTGCAGGTGAGACATGTTAAACATAGTAGCTGGATACCTCATCACTGCAGGTGAGACATGTTAAACATAGTGGCTGATACCTCATCACTGCAGGTGAGACATGTTAAACATAGTGGCTGATACCTCATCACTGCAGGTGAGACATGTTAAACATAGTAGCTGGATACCTCATCACTGCAGGTGAGACATGTTAAACATAGTGGCTGATACCTCATCACTGCAGGTGAGACATGTTAAACATAGTGGCTGATACCTCATCACTGCAGGTGAGACATGGTAAAAGATAAGATAAGAAAACGTTATTGTCCATCACATTTTGCATAAAATGGAAAGTTGTCAGTGTTGTCAGTATACAACAATAAAACATACATAAAATACACAATGCATTAAAAACTATATAAAATGCATCCCATGACATAGCAACAGTGCAACAGTGATCAAGGGGTGTGGGGGTTGGAGCTATTCAAACATTTTCTTATTTCAAATCTCCACTGCAGTTGGCACAAATGATGTCTTATAACCCTTCTTCTTTGCTAGGGGTGTTAAACCAGGGGTCTTTCATTTTCAGGCCAAGGACCCCTTAGGCCAAGGACCCCTTATCTGAGAGAGAGAGATGAAGCAGGGACCCCCCTCCACATATTGTATAAATGTGTGATGCAGATTTTCCTCGATTTCACAGATAGATTCATAGACTTGTTTGACCGCACTGCCATCAGTCTATGTTGGATTTGTGTTTTAGTTAACTTGAATTTCACTCTGTACTTGGTCTGCTCTTTTTTACCTCTACACCAAACCTATTTGCCAAAAATAGCCGATCTACAAGCTCGTAGATCTGTTATTTTTTGGCTAAAGTTCTCCTCAGAATAGGGATGCGAGGGTTCAAGTTGTTCATTTAAAAGAATGATCCTATCACAAAGATTTGGAGGACCCGCTGTAGTAACTCTGAGGACCCCCTAGGGGTCCCGGACCCCCTGTTGAGGACCCCTGTGTTAAACAGTGGTGTAAAACGTACTTACATATTTTAAGTAAAAGTATCAATACTGCAATATAGAAAAGTCCGGATTTCAAAATGTACTTGAGTAAAAGTATGAACGTGTTGGCATCAAAATGTACTTAAAGCCTACCAAGGGTAAAAGTCCATAATGTTTGAAAATATTGCGGTCGCATTTACTATCAAAACCTCCACCGGCTGTCCGTCTGTCCGTCCGTCTGTCTGTCACACGTCACACTTTTGCCCTGCTCATATCTCCACAACCGTTGCCCCCATCCATGCCAAATTTTGCACACACACTCCTTACCTGCCAAACTACAACCTCCAAGGACCCCCGGAGCTCCAGGGACCCCCAGGTCCCTGGGGGACCCCCAGGTATAAAAAATGACCAAATGTGCAAAAATTACCACCCCAACGGGGCTGCTCACGGGTAATTCCTGGGGACCACCCACTCCTGGTGCTCCAGAACGGATGCAAAAGTGGTGGCGCCCCCAGTGGAGGACCCCCTCCACTGCAGCTCACATAAAATGCCGTACCTCGGGCTAGGAGCGTCCGGGAGAGACGGGGGCGGTACCTATTCGTCCACCAAGGCAACGCGGAGACCCCACCCCTCATTTCTCACATAGCCCTCTTCTAGCGCCACCTTCAGGCCGATTTTTAAAACACATTTTTGGACACTGCTCCTACAGTTTTTGCCCTAAAATCACGCAAATCGCTACACAGTATGTCTACACTCATCCCATCAACATGAATCTGTCCCATATAGCGCCACCTTCAGGACGATTTTTAAAAACACATTTTTGGACACTGCTCCTACAGATTTTGCCCTAAAAACACGAAAATCACCACACAGTATGTCTACACTCATGTCATCAACATGGATCAGGAAGATTTTGGAAAAACACATTTTTGCCCTATTTGTGGCAATAAGCGACCTACGGTCACTTATCTCCCGATTAGGGAGTCTTACTGGTGTATGTTTTATAATAGTATAATTTATATCTGCAAAATAACTAGTAACTAAAGTTTTCAAATAAATGTAGTGAAAGAATGTGGTATTTACCCCCATAGAAAGATGTGTCCACAACCCAAACATGAGTGCTTTATCTGTCGGGGGTCTACATGTTTATCCACCTCTTTAATAGACAGGAAATATGTTCAGGTTTGGATACCATGATCCAATCAGGAGAGAGAACTGGCTATACAGGAGGATGAACACATGACAATGGAAGTGATGACGCCAAAGAAATGAGCAGACACAATGTTTCTCTCTTGATTGGATGAAATTGGTAACATATCTGGAAAAGTATTTTCTGTATTAAAGAATGGCAGAGACAAGGAAGACTCCTGTCACTGAACTCTATGAGAATGATTAATATGACAATATAGTGCTTTAACTTTATAACAAACCAAAAATCACAGCATCTTTAATTAATATGAAATCAAGTGGTATTAAGCCTTATAATATTAAAATATACTTGAATGCAAATAGCCTGGCATGGCCAGATTAAATTATTATCACTGCGTAGACATTAGTGTGGAATATCTGTATGGAAGCTGCATTTCCAAGGGGCGGGTTAAAACATAAATAAATAAATGCCTCTGGTAATAAACATGCCCCATATTTGCATACTGAGCCCTGATTGGTCCCTCACTACTTTGGAGGGAGTGAAATCCAATCACAACTGAGCTGTTTGCAATGGCACATTTGTCTGGTTTCCAGGTTAAAATGCAAGTAGGTTACAGTATGTGTTGCTATTATTTGGGATTGACCCAAAAATGTTTGGAATGATTCTCAAACATTTTCATACCAAGGACCCCCAAATGTATACAGTATGTTACAGTGTTTTTTTTGGTACCAGTGAGATTGGGCCTGGAGCGCTTGTTTTGTAGTTCACCTTATGGGCACTGGGCAGTCCCCGGAAGGAGCCGGTGCCATGGCATTCGGTTCTTAAGCCGTGACGTAATTTTGTAGTCAGACAAACGCTGCGAGGCGTTGTGAGCTTGTAGATCAGCTATTTTCGGCAAAGAGGTTTGGTGTAGAGGGGAAAAAGAGCAGTGTATACAGGGTGAAAGGTCAAGTTTATTAAGTATTGATGGTTCAAGCCAAAATATCTTTTGTCTGCAAAATCAACTGTAGATTTAGTAGTAGGTGGGGTTGGCCGAAATAGCCTTTCTGTGTGGAGTCTGCATGTTCTCCCTGTGTCTTAGGTATACCGGTAGGTACCATTACAAAAAACATGCAGTAATCCTTGGCCTGAAAACATCGATGACCCCTGCTTGAAACGCTGTTTTATCTCTCCAGACTGTGTGTTTCCCTTGTTGTTCCAGGGGTCATCAGTCTATTCAGCAACATCGTGGTGCTGCTGATGTTCGTGAAGTTCAAGGAGCTGCGTACGGCCACCAACGCCATCATCATCAACCTGGCCTTCACCGACATCGGGGTGGCGGGCATCGGGTACCCCATGTCCGCCGCCTCCGACCTGCACGGCAGCTGGAAGTTTGGGTACGCCGGCTGCCAGGTGGGTGCGACGTGTAAAGTAACTAGTAAGACGCTAGCCTGATTTCAGACTCTGCGCTGAGCTTGAGTCTGACATTGTCCCATTGACAAGAGATTTCAAAGGGGAGGGGATTTGAAATGTGAAATTCCCAATCACAAGAGATCTGGTGGGAGGGGTTGTGTTTGACTTGTGTGTACACAAAAACATTCCCCCCTCCCCCTCCCCTCTATGACAGGCATCAAACAGGTTGTTGTCTTTGATGCTAACGAGGTAAGCCCAAACATGCTTACTCAGTTATTCGTTATGTGAAAGTCCTATGACATCTATGACATCTGACATCATACATACAATCGCTTTTATGCCCATAAATGGAGATGCTTGTCTGCAGAACCAGCCACACAGATATGGGCTGTCATGGCCATCTGTCTTGACCATATATGGATTCTGTTAGTGTGGTATGTGGCCGATGTGGCCTCCATATATGGGCATTCCCATATGAAGTCCTGTTAGACATGGGCCTAATATTGATGACATCAGGGATCTCCATGTATGGGCATAAAAGGGATTCTGTTTGTGTGACATCACAGTGAAGTCAGAGTGTGATGTCCGAGCGGTTCCCCTGACATCACAGTGATGTCACAGTGATGTGTCAGGGGAACCACAGTGTCAGGCGTTATAGACAGAGATACGGACAAGCTGTGACTGTTCACATACTAAACTGATCAGTGAGCATGTAAATCGGCTATTTTCACAATTTCTGCCTCTAGTATTTGACAATTTGGCTAACCCCCCCCCCCCCACAGGTTGAGAACCACTGACCCAGCGAACACACTGGGTCAAGCATCGGAACGCTGAGGCACAGCTCAAAAATGCTATAAAAAATAGAGAAAAAGTAGTGGACGGAGTACAGAGCCCTGGGGGACACCGGTCAATGAAGTTAAGTTCCGGGTAGTTAAAAGCAGAACAACAGCACATACATGACTATGTCACATGATTAAAGTATGTTTTGCTTCAAATGCAGATTCTTTCAGATTACCTCACAGTTATTTGGCCCATGTGACTTTAATCTGGCCTCAGCCCTTGAGCTCACGAACCAGTTGTTTTATTAGAGCCTTGGGATTGGACAGGGTTTTCATTGTGCAACGCCAACGTTAGCATTGTTTATTTACTGCAAAGTGGGGTTTGAAAATAGCAGATCTACGACGCGTCGTAAGGTTTTAGATCTGCTATTTTCCAAAGGATTGTGAACAAAATAAAAAATAAAAAAAATAAAATAAAATAAATAAAAATGAAAATGATTATGTCCCATGAACTATATTTATGCAAATTAGTGCTGCATATACATGATCATACATGTTTCGTGATGTTTGGTTGTGAACCCATGAAGACATTGAGAATGTTTTCTAAAACAGATGTATTCATTCATATCACTGCAGTTTTAACAAAAAAAGAACGAAAAGAAAAAAAAAGGTTTGTAGATCTCTGCAGCTCTGAACATCTCCTTTATAATGATTGTTTTTCTGCATGTTGTTTTGTAGATCTATGCTATAATGATTGTTTTTGTGCATCATGTTGTCTTGTAGATCTACGCAGCTCTGAACATCTTCTTTGGAATGGCCAGTATCGGCCTGCTGACGGTGGTGGCTATCGACCGCTACCTGACCATCTGCAGACCAGACCTCAGTAGGATACCAGTGTTCATTTCCTAGACCAGTGGTTCTCAACCTTTTCAGGCTGTGACCCCCAAAATAATCATATTTCAACTGCGGACCCTAACCCTAACCCTAAATAAAATTAATAATTTGACTAAAAACTAAAAACAAAAGAAAGTAGTCTATATCCTTGTTTACAGATGGCTGGAAGTGTTCCACAAGTGTTGCGCTGGGCGTCTCCCCAGCACGACACGGTCGCCATGGAAAACAAGGAAGTGCTGATTAGATAGAATCCATTTTATGATACTACGTCGTCTATTTCTCGCTTAAAATATTTTTAAAAACATTCTTAAGAGCAACGTTTAGTTCTAAATGTCGCTGTGTGTTTGTTTACATGGCTGACATGTTGGATACAGCACACGATTCACGCAGTGCAGCTTGACTGCAGCAGGTGCTCTGAGTCTTTGATTAGGCAGCGGTCTGTTATAGAGCGGAGCGGTCTGTTATCAGGGAATATCAGACCTCTGATTTAATCGATTGACCAATCAGAATCAAGCATTCAAACAAGCCGGGTAATAATAAAAAATAATAGATACTAATGAATTCATATTCCAGGTCAGGTGACGACAGTATGTGCACACATAACAACTAATGATAAATAATACATTATTAACCCATTTAGACCTGGAATTATTTTATACTATAGCAGATATACAAGCTCAAGATTTTAGACCTGCTATTTTTGAATAGTCGTGAAAATGTGTGCAAATCTTTGAATATATGCATTTTCTTTAAGCGAACATTTGTAACTCAAATTTTGCTTCTGGGGGTCCCTGGAACTAAATACTTTCAGATGGGGGTCTGCGGCCAAATACATATCATTTTGGGGGTCCTTCACATGAAAAGGTTTGAGAACTACTGACATAGAAACATGCTCTAGAAGACATTTATAGAATTGGGTCAATATTTTCAAACACTTTTTTCACAATCTTTCAAAAATAGCAGATCTACAAGCTTGAGCTTGTAGATCTGTCTATTTTTCAATAGTTAAAGCATAAAACAATGTTTAAAGTGCTAATGCATTGATATTCCAGGTCAGAAGATGACGGTGCGGTCCTATGCGCTGCTCATCGTGTCAGCATGGATCAATGCAGTGTTCTGGTCGACCATGCCTGTTGTAGGCTGGGCAGGCTACGCTCCCGACCCCACCGGAGCCACCTGCACCATCGACTGGAGGAACAACGATATGTGAGTAGTGATAGATTCTCTGCCTATAATAGTCAAATACAGTGGCGTCAGTTCAACGAAATGTTGCCTAACCTAGCAACAGGCATGATGAATTTATTTTAAGAAGTACATTTTATTTTATTTCCCTCTGGAGCCAAGGTACCTTACCAATTGATGTGGTAACCGGTCACTTCAGGATGATTGGCAATTACATCTACTATGTTAAATATTTTCTGGGGGAGGACCCCCAGATGAGAAGTCATTATTAAGGATGTCTTACTTTGCTTCAGTCATCAAATTTGTTGTCATTTTAAGGCTGAAATTGTACCCATGCTAGTAAAGCCTGATAAAAGTATCAAACATGCACAAAATGCAACAGAACACAGGAAAATATATATGTTAAGAAGTTTTGGGGGAGGTCCACCAGACTCCGGTTGGAGAGTTCCGCGCACCCCCTAAAAAACAAATATCCTGGATTCTCCTGGACTGGTCCAATGTTGACAGGCCTGCTCATTGGCGAGGTGTCCTAGCAAGTTGATTTGGCGAGTTGGATTTATGGCGAAGTTCATTGATGTACAACAACTCAACTCCTCTACAATAACAAGTGCTTGCCAGGGTCAGGGGGGGGGGGGTCCCCAGTTCAAATAAGATTATTTTGAGGGGTCCGGAAAATGTTGACTATGTCACGTCCGCACCGCGGACCTGGGACAGTGACTGTCCACTTTGGACTATAATGATATGTTTCTGACGACTGTCCATGTTATTCATTGGACTTATAATGCTATGTTTCTGTCATTCAGCATATTCTGGAGTTGTCACAGACTTTGGGCATTGACTGTCCTTATTTAGGTTTTGGAGTCTTAAGTTGTTTCTGACCTATCAGTATGTTCTGTTCTGTAGTTCTGTATTTGTCTAGGTTTACTCTTCTGTTTGGTTTTGGTTTCTGTAAGGCCGCGCTCACACATGTGCGTCACGCATCATCATCTTATCGTCTGAGAATGGCCACTGGGAGCGCCGTACTAATGCATTGTCAATGGAAGGTTGTTTGGTTTTTTGTCGTTGCCGTGTCTCTAGCTCAACCACAGCCTGTACGCTCTTGAAGAGACACGGCAACGACAGAACACCAAACAACCTTGCATTAAGAATGCATTAGTACGGCGCTCCCAGTGGCCATTCTCAGACGATAAGATGATGATGCGTGACGCAGATGTCTGTACGGCGCCTTACTGTTTTACCTCAGTACTCGTCTGTATCTTATTTTGTAGTATTGTTCTGAGTCTTCCTGTCAGTCCCTGTAGTTTTGTTTACCTGCCTTGTCTCACCTCCCTTTGATTAGTTATGTTCTCCACCTGTACCCTGTTGGTCCCTCAGCCAATCCTAGTGTTGATTTGTCTTTGAGTTCACCTGTAGTTACCCCCTGTCTATTTAAGTCCTGTGTCTGCATAGTTTCCCTGTTGGTCCGTAGACCTGTGGTGGTGTGAGTTTGTGCCTGTGGAGATGTTTAGTTCTGCTATTTAACTCTGCTTAGTTATAATAAATCCTTTGAGTTGAACTTCCTGCCTTCTAGTCTGCTTCTGGGTCCTGCCCGTTACTCATTCCTGACAGACTACCTTTTTATCACTGACGAAAACGAAATAAAAACGAAGCTATGATGACTAGACTAAATATGTTGACAATTTCGTGGCAAATACAACTATATGCTTGTAGGGACTAGTGGAGACTCTTTGACGATAGCAGATCTACAAGCTCACAATGCGTTTGCTCTGTGACGCGTTGTGAGCTTGTGGATATTTTCAGCACGCAACCAAGTGTAAAATCTGCCATGACAATAAGGCATGCCAAAATAATGATTTGTTGACAAAATCAACTGTAGATTTAGTCGACTAAAATGTTATGATATTTAGTTGTCTAAAACTAGACAAAAAGTACACATTTTATTCAAATGACTATAGTAGAACAACATTAAAATCTGTAGTCAACATGAACACTGCATTCCAGTGGTGTAGATTTAAATGGTAAATGGTGCATTTATATACAGAATAAAATGATGCATTCATTTACAGAGATTGTGCATTACATTCACCCATTCATACACAGATGGCGGAGGAAACCATGCAAGGCACCAAACTGTTCACTGGGAGCAACTAGGGGTTCAGAGTCTTGCTCAAGAACTCTAAAGGCCCATTCCCACTGGGCCAGATAACAGAGAACAATCTCTTTCTCCAGATAAAAAAAATCTTTCTCCATTCAAGTGGATGGTAAGATACAGATAAAAAAAAAAAAAAAAAACTGTCACAGATATTTTATTTATCTGTAACTTACCATCCACTTGAATGGAGAAAGATATTTTTTTATCCGTTATCTGGCCCAGTGGGAATGGGCCTGGACTCACAGAATCGAATTGGGAACCCATAGGGAACCCTCTGTGTTCTCATGACGGTTTCTCTACCCCTGAGCCACTGCCGCCCCCATTTACTCAAGTACTGTACTTAAGTACAATTCGGAGGTATTTGCACTTTACTTGAGTAGGCTATTTCCAATTTCCAATACTTTTACTTCTACTCCACTACGTTTATTTGAAAACTTTAGTTACTAGTATAGTTTGCAGATATAAATGATTGCATTATAAAACATATATTAACTCTTATACTGCTTTGGACGTTCCCGTTCGCCCCAATTCTCGAGGTCGCGCCGCGCCAATACGGCCGTTCGTTCGTTTACCTTTTTGATGATGTCCATAAGCTGATGAGGAGTCGCGCCGCCGTGTACTGTAATCACATCGTCCGCAGTGATGGTCTTAAAAATCCATTATTTGTTAACATCAACGGAGACCAATTATCTTCTGTGTTGATTTTCTCTGGCCCTGAGGCTCTGTGGCCATAGAGTGCTCTCAATGTATGGCAAGTGAGACCGGCCAAATTCACATTAATGGCATGACGCCGCCCTCTGCTGCCTGGTCTGCGAAAGTGCAGACCAGGCACTTCAAAAAAAAAAAAAAAAAAAAAAAGAATGTCTATCTATCTACTATAACGTCGCAAAGGTAAGCCGCTTTTTGATGGCACCAGACCCAATAAATAAATAAATAATCTGGCAGGGAAAAAGTTAATCCACTTTAGCCCTATTTTATACTTTGGCTACAAGCTCACAATGCGTCACAATGCGACACGTTGTGAGCTTGTAGATCTGCTATTTTCAAAATGTTGTAGCCTACTTTTACTTTTGGTACTTTTGCACTTTTACTCAAGTACATTTTGAATTCCTGACTTTTACTTGTAACAGAGCATTTCTACAGTGCACTGCAGTATTGACACTTTTACTTAAGTAAAAAAAAAAGTACTTTTCTCCACCACTGCCGCATCCAACAGGTCCTTCGTCAGCTACACCATGGCAGTGATAGTTGTGGGCTCGCCTATAAGGCGAGCACACTTTAGATATTGTCATTATTTCTATACTAGGCAGGCAGTCAGTGCAAGTATCAAAAAACTTCGGTTCCTTTCTACTCCTACATACTTAGTGAGAAAATGAAAATAAAAACATCAATGTGTTCAGCTTACTGTGGCGACGTGTGCTATTACTTTTTACAGCAATCGGCCAAATGGTGGCGCTGTAGGAAGCCTTCGAAAGTGCGAACTTTGAACAGGTATAGCTCATGCTGTGTTTGAGGTAAAGCCATGAAACCTGTATACACGTATGCGTCTCCTCATGCCGAACAACTTTTACGCTCTGACTTTTGACCTTTGACCTTTAGATCTCCCACAATTTGGAATTATATGAAAAACAGTAAAAATCTATCTCCTCCTGGGTTTTTTTCGTTACGCGCACAAAACTTTTTTCACATGAACTTTGGACCAATACGGTCAGATTTATCTCGGCGGATTTCTTTTAAAGTGAAATATCATTTTTTAATAATTCAATAAATATTGCGGTTTTATGCAAATTATTCTTCTGCCTCTAAATCATGCATGCAAAGTTACACGTTCATGGCATTTGGCAAAGATGTGGAGGGTTAGTCAAAGTATCACTGAAACCAATTTTATTCCAATCGGCCAAAGGGGGGCGCTATACGAAGCGTTTGAAAATTCAAACTTCAAACGGGCATAAGTCATGACTCGTTTCGTTTGAAGACATGCAACTTGTTACACGCGTGCTTTGACTCAAGCGGAAGACATCTGTGTCGTTGTTAAGTAAGCTCCGCCCTTCGATTTTCCGCCACTTTGAGCAGTTTGTAAAACGCGTAAACCCGATTTTATTCTGGAATTTTCGCGTCACGTGCACAAAACATTTTTTTACATGAACTTTGGACCGATATCTAAAGATCTGTCAGATCGGATTTCTTTAACATTGAAACATGCTTTTTTAAATAATTCAAACAATATTGCATTTTTATGCAAATTATTCTTCTGCCTCTAAAACATACAAGCAAAGTCACATTTTCATGACAAAATAGTGTAGAGGGTTAGTTCAAATATCACTGAAACCAATCTTACCCCAAATGGCCAAAGGGGGGCGCTATATAATTTTGAGCAGTTTGTAAAACGCTTAAACCCGTTTTTATTCTAGGATTTTTTTGGCAATTTGCATGAAACATTCTACACGCAATCTAAGGACCTTTATCTAACATGCCTATGAAGTGCACACAAAAAATTATAAAATAATAATAATAAATATAGCTGCAAGCAGCGATAAAGTGTCCAAAGCCAAAAACACCTCAAATCATGAACACAGCCTGGGATGTGCGTGAAATCTTGCAAGCACATTCCCAATAGGTCAAGGAACAGATACCAACCTTCTCACATTGGCCTGTTATAGCGCCACCAGCGGGTCAACTTTTGCACAACACATTTTTGGAACAAAATGGACCAATCTTTGACGTCAGTAACGTCAAAGAGAGCACTGCCTGCGATCTTGACATTTTGTGCTTTTATAGCCATTGTTTTCCGGCTTGAAGCGAGCCCACAATTGTTTCGAAGGAACAATATTGTTCTAGTTATCTATTATTATTATTCTATTATCCAACAGGTCATTCGTCAGCTACACCATGGCGGTGATAGTTATCTATTATTATTATTCTATTATCCAACAGGTCATTCGTCAGCTACACCATGGCAGTGATAGTTATCTATTATTATTCTATTATCCAACAGGTCATTCGTCAGCTACACCATGGCGGTGATAGTTATCTATTATTATTATTCTATTATCCAACAGGTCATTCGTCAGCTACACCATGGCAGTGATAGTTATCTATTATTATTATTATTATTATTATTCTATTATCCAACAGGTCCTTCGTCAGCTACACCATGGCGGTGATAGTTATCTATTATTATTATTATTATTATTCTATTATCCAACAGGTCATTCGTCAGCTACACCATGGCGGTGATAGCGGTGAACTTCGTGGTTCCTCTGTCGGTGATGTTCTACTGCTACTACAACGTGTCTCTGACCATGGCCAGGTTCAGAGCCTCCAACTGTCTGGACAGCCTCAACATAGACTGGTCCGACCAGATGGACGTCACCAAGGTAAGCCAGGGGGTTCTCAAACTATTTTTACTCGGGGAAGGGGAACCCCCGTAAATAACCTTTTCATCCACGGCACCCCTGGTCACGTTGTGACGCGTTGTGAGCTTGAAGATCTGATATTTTTAGTTGGCTGTAGATGGAAAAAGAACTCGTCAAGTACAGTGCAAATCAGGTCTGTTTTGCTAAGCATAGAGAAGTGATATTGATGAATTCCAAATATTATCAGATTATTCTGAGGTACCCCTGCTAAAAATAGCCGATCTACAAGCTCACAACGCCTGTGCTGTGAGGCGGTGTTAATGCTTTAACTATTGCAAAATAGCAGATATACAAGCTCACAGCATGGCACCGAGTGCGATTTTCTAAGTTCAAAGTTTTTAATGAGTACCTGAGACGAATAACAGTCTAAGTCCATATTTTTAAATTTTGGATAAAGATATTTTTTTGATTTACCAGACTGTAAACCACAAGCTAGAAGTTTTTAATCTTTTAAAGTCTTAATGTACTCCCCTCTCATTTTGTTGAATTAGATTTGTTTTACTTAAATCATATATATTTAAAAACAGTATATCTCCAGCTGTTTGTGGAACAACAAAAAGTCCGTACAAGCAATATTCAGCAGACAAAGGAAGCAGATAACATTAAAACCGTCAATTAAACAAAATGAGGGGAGATTGCATTAACAATTTAACAGATTAAAAATTACTAGTTTGTGGTTTACAGTCTGGTAAATCCAAAAATATATATATTCAAAAAAATCAAACCTCGGTTCGAAGTGAAGCGGTGAATCTTAGTATAGAATTGTCTGGAGAGCCGGTATGACAGCCGGTAAAAAAATATATATAAAAAATCCTGCTTGCTGGTCTTTTAGTTGTTTGTCAACTGCATCCCTCTATAATTATTTCAGTTTCCCAGGTCTGTTATCTGGCCCTGCTGCTTTCCCATTTTTCAGCTGTTGTACAGCTTTCCTGATCTCCTCTCTTCTGGGTATGTCACAGGTGATGGGGAAGTCGGTCTGTGCTGGTTGGATTAGCATTAGTTGTGGATGCAGTAGGTGAGAACTATTGGATGTTCAGGACAGATAAAACCTGAAGGCCAAATTATCATGTGAAGCTTGACCATCCTCAAAGTATCCATTCATCTGACTGGGAGGGACACCGCACACATATTCTGGACGTACAGGACAGATAAAGGCTATTCATTCTGAACTGAAATGACCATATATGGACATGGGACACACATTTTGCTTTTTGAAAAAGCCTATTCATTCTGGACTGATATTGTGCACGTACGGGACAGGGAAAACCTGTTCATTCTGGCCTGGAGTGGCCATATATGGACATGAGGTGACATACATTGTGTTTTTGAAAAACCCTGTTCATTCTGGACTGAGATCACCATATATGGTAATTAAACGGACATTCTGTTTTTGAAAAAGCCTGTTCATTCTGGACTGAAATGACCATATATGGGCGTGATATACACAAAGCCACTCATAGGAAGCGGTTTTCACCGCTTGAAAAATCAAATATGGACTTGTACTGTTATTCGTCTCAGGTATTTTGTCGAAACATTTTAAGTGCCCCAAATCTTGTGTGGGAGTCCCTGGCACAGCACATTTTCAGAATCATATTATCATTAATATTATTATTGTTGTTGTTGTTGCTGCAGATGTCCATCGTGATGATCGTCATGTTCCTGGTAGCCTGGTCTCCTTACTCCATCGTGTGTCTGTGGGCCTCGTTTGGAGACCCCAAGACCATCCCTGCCCCCATGGCCATCATCGCCCCGCTGTTTGCCAAGTCCTCCACCTTCTACAACCCCTGCATCTACGTTGTAGCCAATAAGAAGTGAGTGTCCATAACCTGCGTCTATGTTTTAGCCAATAAGAAGTGAGTGTCCATAACCTGCATCTATGTTGTAGCCAATAAGAAGTGAGTGGCCATAACCTGCATCTACGTTGTAGCCAATAAGAAGTGAGTGGCCATAACCTGCATCTATGTTGTAGCCAATAAGAAGTGAGTGGCCATAACCTGCATCTATGTTGTAGCCAATAAGAAGTGAGTGGCCATAACCTACATCTATGTTGTAGCCAATAAGAAGTGAGTGGCCATAACCTGCATCTATGTAGTAGCCAATAAGAAGTGGGTTTCTATAACCTGCCTTTTTGTTGTGGCCAATAACAAGTGAGTGTTTACGACCTGTATCTATTATACCAGTTACCAATCACTGGCCAGATGGCAAAGAATTGGCGCGACCTCGCCCTTTAGGGCAAGGTCGCATGTCGCCCTGAGGCGTCTTACTAGTAATAATAATAATAACATTGCAGCCATTTGGAACACAGGTTCTTTTCCCTATTTTCTGAAAAGTATCAGTGGTTCCACCCAACAGCAACAATAGAAAGTATGTGGAGAGGCTGACAGTGTTGTATCCCATCCTTGGCAGGTTCAGGAGAGCCATCACAGGAATGGTCCGATGTCAAACCAGACAGCGAATCACAATCAACAACCAGGTTCCCATGACAACAACCTCCTCCCAGCTTCCTCTGACCCAATGAGCAAAGACTGCCTCAGAATGTCATATTTAATATCCACCCTCAGGGGGGTCACAAGGGGGGGGGGGGGGGGGGGGGGGGGGACTGAGTTACTAGTGTCCAAGGTGGAGGGGCCCTAATTATTTTATACTTTAGCTATTGAAAAATAACAGATATACAAGCTCACAGCACAGCACAGAGTGCCGCACTGACTTTTTTGTGCAAATCTTTGAATATATGTATTTTTTAAGCGAACATTTGTAACTCAAATTTTGCTTCTGGGGGGTCCCTGGAACTATAAATATTTTAAGATGGTGGTCCGTCACATGACAATGTTTGAGCACCACATAGAAACATAGGTTTTTCCAAAAACCTTAGGATTTGAAAAATTCAAAGACTTGCACAAATGTTCACGGTTTTTCAAAAATAGCAGATCTACAAGCTTGCAGCGCGGCACTCTCGGTGCCGCGCTGTGAGCTTGTATATCTGCTATTTTTCAATAGTTAAAGCACACAATGTGAGTGAATCCTTGTACCCAGGGCCCAGAACTTGGTGTAACACCCCTGCACATCAGTGTTTTTGTTTGTTCTTGCAGTTTCAACTTCATGTCTGAAAAGTTGTACTGTATTTTATTTGTATTTTTCAATGTCAGGCCAGAATTCTGAGATGTTGTCTTACAATTGAAACTTTATAAACTCTTTGAGTTAAAGAGTCAGATTTGCTAGCGAGAGAGCTGTATTGGGCTGGTTTCCCAAATATCTTACTGTACTAAGCTAAGACCATTGTAAGTCATACCATTATATAAGTAAGGCCATAGTAATAGATAAAAATAGCTTGATATGAATAATTTAACCACATGAACTCTCGCATCCATGTTCTGGGCATTTAATAATAGGCAAACACGTTTGTAAATCTTTGGCTAAGTTCTCCATTAACCACCTTGTTTACTTTGTTATAGCATAGCCTATCTAACATATAACACCACGCGTTGCAGTGCGACACGTTGTGAAATATTTGCTATTTGTCATAAGCTATAGTGCAAGCTAACAATGTGGCACAGTGTGACACTAGGTGCTTGTACATGTTTTTTTCCTTTCTTTTTTAAGTTTTTTTTTCTTATTTTTTTTTTTTTAGAATGTTCCCCTATTTTGAATATTTGCATGTTTTTGCAGAATGTTTGCCTATAGATCTATCTGCAGAATGTTGGTATATTAGTGAACTTCCCAGAATAGGGATGCTAGACTTCTTGTATCTAAAGTTGTGTGTGTGTGTCAATTCATATAACCCTACACCCCCCAAAAATTACACAGAAAATAGATGTAATCTCATGGTGCCCCCTTCTGGTTTAACCAGTTAGTGCACATACCTGAAAATAGAAGATCCAAACACCTCACATCATTGCTGTGAGCTTGTAGATCTGCTATTTTCACTACTTTAGTGCAACACTCTTGTTGTCAGTGATAGAAAAAGTACTCAAATATTTTACTTGAGGAAAAGTATCAATACTGCAACTCTGTAATTTAAAGTTTATTTGAGTAAATTGAAGTACTTAAATTAGTAAAGTAAATTATTGGTATCAAAATGTACTTAAAGTACCAAAAGTATGCAGATTGTTCCATTTCACACGTTTCCACATGTATGAAATGTATACAAATCTTTTGCAAATAGCAGATCTGCAAGCTCACAATGTGTTGCATCACCACAGTTTTCTACCCAGTGAGCACAAGGTCTTGGGTTCAAATCCAACACCCTTCTTTTCTCATGTGTCTCCTCTCTCTCTGCTCTTGGTTTTCTGTCACTGACATATGTGAAATAAAACTTTAAAAGTTAAAATAAAAGTAAAAAAAAAAAAAACTAAATGTAATCCTCAGGCATTTTGTGTCCAAAATCCGTTGCTGTGAAACCATTGACCCAGTGGGTCAGTGTAAATTTGAAAAGCAAAAAACAATATATATATATATATATATATATATATTTAGTTGGTTTTAGACATATTTGAGTCGTCTGAAATGTTTTACATTTAGTGTAGTTTTAGTCGACTAAATCTACAGTTGATTTATTCAACTAAAATGTATGTTGACGGGCCTTGATGCCATCGTAATATCTGATTTATACTTAGCTACGTATGTGTGCCGAAAATTGCCGATCTTCAAGCTC
Organism: Nannobrachium achirus; assembly: GCF_963921795.1. Lineage (NCBI taxonomy): Eukaryota > Metazoa > Chordata > Actinopteri > Myctophiformes > Myctophidae > Nannobrachium > Nannobrachium achirus. Next base: position 7,648,823 of record NC_137827.1, read on the forward strand.
ACAACGCGCCAACACGTCTTTTTGACATTCTTTGACAAAGTTAACTTGACCTTTCACTATGTACTTGGTCTGCTCTTTTTTTTTACCTCTACACTAAAGACCAAACCTATTTGCTGAAAATAGCTGATCTACAAGCTCTTGTAGATCTGCTGTTTTGGCTCAGAATAGGGATGCGAGGGTTATAGTTGTTAATATAAAAGAATGATCTTATCTCAAATATTTGGCGGCACCCCTGTAACTCTGAGGACCCCTTAGGGGTCCCGGACCCCCTGTTGAAGACCCCTGCATCTTAAATTATATTGTTTTAGTCTAGTTTTAGTTAGTAGTAGTTTAGTAGACTAAATCTACAGTTGATTTAATTCGACAAAAATGTATTTTAGTTCTACACTGGATCTCTTCTCCACTAGTCCCTCCCTCACATTTTAGCCTAGTTTTTATCTTGTTTTCGTCACTGGAAAAAAGGGTGGTCAGTTTTATTCAACAAGATTAACACTGCCTGTCGCGAAGGCTTTATTCAATCACTTTCTCAACAGCATTTGAACATGATATCAGTGTTCATTTCATCGACAAAACTATTGACGAAAAATGTCTGTGTGTGTGTGTGTGTGTGTGTGTGTGTGTGTGTGTGTGTGTGTGTGTGTGTGTGCGCGCTTCCGCGTGTGTGTGCGTGTCTGCATGCTTGCCTGCGTGCCTGCATTTGTGTGTGCATGTTTCCGTGCGTGCGTGTGAGTGTGTGTTGTCCATTGTAAAAGCAATACCAATACCAATACCATATCATCATTTTTGACACATTTATTTGTTTTCTTTCTATAATACAGCACATTTGCATTGATTCTGAGAGCATTTACAAACAAAATGTGCAAGTCGCTTCATTTAGTTGAGACAATTAAAATAATACCTGAGTTTTACAGTGGAAAATATGCTTTTTTCACAAAAATATGTTTTTTTTGCATGTACAAGTAAAATGTCTTCCTTAAATTACTTTACCCCCTTGATTTCTATGGTCTGTCTCAGTTTACCCCGGTGCTGGGGTAAAGTGAGACACAAGACCACCTTTTTAAAAACAATCATATTTTCACTGCCTTTTGTCTTGAATACATTCTGATAACTTCCATTGTTAGGAAACATCCCACATTACTGGGAAATGTGTACATTTTTACTGATATATCTTTTAGTTCGCCTAGAGAGGAGCAAAATGTAAAAAGTGTCTCTGTGTACCCCACTCTCCCCTAGATTTTGGAATATCTTTGCCCTATACAGTATGATGACTAACCTATTTAGGCCTAGAATTATTGAATGCTTTAACCAGTGAAAAATAGCAGATATACAAGCTCACAGCGAGCACTGCGAGCTTGTAGATCTGCTATTTTTGAAAAAGTCGCGAAAATGTGTGCAAATCTTTGAATATAATTATGTATTTTCAAAGCGAACGTTTGTAACTCAAATTTTGCTTCTGGGTGGTCCCTGGAACTAAATATTTTGAGATGGGGGTCCGTGGCCAAATAAATATCATTTTGGGGGTCCTTCACATGAAAAAGTTTGCGCACCACTGACATAGTAGTCTCTCAAGAACAGACTGTTCAACATAAAGTGAAAAGGACCTTTTCTTTGACGATGGCTAGCCAGATTGCTGACATAGAAGTAAGCCATTTACCATGAGAGTGGGTTGTTGGCTGATTTACCACTGTTTCAGGGTTGTTTGCCACTCACAACCCTGAAACAGTGGTAAATGCACACAACCCACGACCTCGAATGGTAAATTGCTTTTCTATCACTTTTTCCATATACAGTATTTTCTGGACTATAAGGCGCACCTGACTATAAGGCGCACTGTCAATGAATGGTCTATTTTCAAACTGTTTTCATATATAAGGCGCACCTGACTATAAGGCGCACATAATAGACGCTACCGTTGCGTTAGCATCCAACAGATGGAGCTGTGCTAAAGGGAATGTCAATGTCAATGAATGATCCATATATAAGGCGCACTGGACTATAAGGCGCACTGTAGTTTTTTGAGAAAATTAAAGGCTTTTAAGTGCGCCTTATAGTCCGGAAAATACGGTACCTGTAAATTAAAGAAAACACAGTTGCAACTTGCAAGGATCTTTAGTTACAATCATTAATTGTTTCAGTGGGCGGGGTCCATGAACCAACTCAAGGTTGTTGGCCTATTTACCACTGTTCTAAACCAATCAGAATTCAGTATTTGAACATGTGACTAGAAAAAGTGGTAGAAACATAGGTTTTTCAAAAAATCTTAGAAGGATTCAAAAGACACTATATAGAATCGGGTCAAAATTCTAATTTTCACGATTTTTCAAACAAATGAAAAATAGCAGATATACAAGCTCACAGCGCGGGTGCCGCGCTGCGAGCTTGTAGATCTGCTATTTTTCATTATTTAAAGCAGTCAATAATCCTATAGGCCTAAAACAGTCCAGATCAGTCTCGTGACGTGGTTGCAGCTGATGTCCTCAGACCACGTTGGCGTCCAACCACGTGCTGATCTCCCCCTGGTTCCTGTTGACCCACTGGATGTTGTTCTTCACCGTCTCCAGAGCCTGCTGCCTGGGCATCTCTCCCGCCCCGGCCTCGGGGGTCAGCTTGAAGAAATGCTCCATCTGAGGAACACAACAGGTACACGAAACACAGGTCAAACTCTATCTGAAAACAAGCAAACCCCAATGCAGGTCAAACTCTCTATTTTATTCACTCGCGGTCCTTAGATTGTGTGTAGAATGTTTCATGTAAACTGGTAAAAAAAGGGTTTAAGCGTTTCACAAACTGCTCAAAATGATATAGCGCCCCCCTTTGGCCAATTGGGGTAAGATTGGTTTTAGTGATATTTGGACTAACCCTCTACATCTTTGCCAAATGCCATGAACATGTTACTTTGCATGTATGATTTAGAGGCAGAAGAATAATGCCATGAACATGTTACTTTGCATATATGATTTAGAGGCAGAAGAATAATTTGCATAAAACTGCAATATTCATTGAATTATTAAAAAAGCATGTTTCAATTAAAAAAGAAAAACTGTGTGTGTGTGTGTGTGTGTGTGTGTGTGTGTGTGTGTGTGTGTGTGTGTGTGTGTGTGTGTTATCAATTCATCGCTAATCGATCGATGAGGTTATCAACTATTAATTAATTCATTAATCGATAATTTGCATCCCTAGTTTGCGTTGATTATTGATATTGTATTATTGTATCCCCCCTATCTTGACAAATGGTTTATTGCCCGTTTCAGTAGGTCAGCACAGCTGCAATGTATTATTGTTAATTAGCAGCAGCGGCACATTTTTTCAAGTGCGGAAGTCAGTTGTTTAACTTGTTTGCTTGTGTCTGCGGTAACATAACACTATCCACTGATAGTGGCCTGTTGCTGCTAAGGTATGGCAACATGCAGCCAGCATGGGGGAAATCACGGGGGAAACAGCGAAACTAGTGGCCATTCATATGAACTGTCACTTCCTATATGGCCTCAATGTAGAACCAGGACGCTGGCCCCTTGATCTAGCGTCAGCCTGGGTGCAGTGGAGCTGACCTTCCACAGCTGCAGCTCCGTGTTGTACGAGGTGCTGATGCGACCCAGCAGACGACCCAGGCTTCTGTCCGTGATGGTGTACCTGCAATACAACACACCTTTTATTTTAGAGTGTTTTCATTTGACAATGTTCACAGTGTGACACATAATAATAATAATAATAAAATAATGTGACATCATGTGTTCCTTCCCTATCTAAACCAGTAAGACTCCCTAATCGGGAGATAAACGACCGTCAGGTCGCAGTGTGATTTTAGGGCAAAATGTGTAGGAGCAGTGTCCAAAAATGTGTTTAAAAAAATCAGCCTGATGGTGGCGCTGTATGGGACAGATCCATGTTGATGAGATGAGTGTAGACATACTGTGTATCGTTTTGCGTGATTTTAGGGCAAAATCTGTAGGAGCACTAGCAGTGTCCAAAAATGTGTTTTGCAAGAACCGGCCTCATGGTGGCGCTAGAAGAGGGTCATGTGAGAATTGATGGGTTGTGGTTTGGCAGGCAAGGAGTGTGTGTGCAAAATTTGGCTTGGATCGGGGCAACGGTTGCGGAGATATGAGCAGGGGAAAAGCGTGACGTGTGACTTGTGACAGATGGACAGCTGGTCGAGGTTTTGATAGTAACTGCGACCTCAATTGTACAGGCTTCCATTGACTCCAGTGCATTCTACTAAACTTCCAGCTGCAGTTATTGGCACCCATGTTGAGACGCGAGGAAGCTATTTGCAAGCTTGTCTATGAAGGGAGCGCTCGTTTTATGGTTAGATGTCACAGTTATTGTCCACGACGCTCAGTTATTGTCCACGACATTGCAAGCGGCGCGAAGGCCAGCGGACCTTGGTCCTGCTCTTCGCCCCCGAGCGCCGCAGGCGCGAGTGGCCGCGAAGAGCGGGCCAGGGCCGCGCGGCCGGCGGAGCGCCGCGCGAGTTACGAAGCCGTGGTGAATGTAATCGTTATATTTATGCCCAGGCCGTAAGGCCTGGGCAAGCGCACGATAAACGCAATGATAATTGGGTTTTGGTGCACCTCGCGCGGTCCAAGTGACTACAACCGAGCGCTCCCTACGTCCGGTTCAGCCAATCACAGGGGGCTTGGGGGAGACCGGAACCAGACCGGAACAGGGACAAGCTTGCGTTTCGGCCAGACGCTGTTGAGACGAATCTGCCGTTTGGAATTGCGTGATAGCGAAAATTACGTTGGTGTCCCTTCCTCTAAATTCCTTTGGCAGGTTCTCGTTAAGCCAGGCTAAGGCCAAATCGGGCAGAAACCTTTTATCTCCAAGTTTCAAATGTGTAGGTTTTTCCGTAAAAGTAAAGTCCTGCTTCATCATACAAGGCCATCACACAAAGGTAGTGAAAACAGCAGATCTACAAGCACACAACAGATCTACAAGTTGTGTGCTTGTAGATCGGCTGTTTTCACTAGTTTAAATCATTTTTAAAACGATAAAAGAGTTTTGGACATCGTTGTTGTCAGGTTTCCACCCGACAACAAGGATATTCTGGTTTCATCATAACCATAAATAAACCCACCTGTCCACCAGGTAGTTCCAGTTGAGCGTGGTCCAGTCCCAGGCCATCTCCTTCCCCAGGGGGTTCTGGGAGACGTACTGCACCACGGTGAACAGGTCCTGACTCCTCACTACGCTAGCATCCTTAGACGCCTCCAGCAACCTGCAGGACAACATCACCTTTTATACAGCCATAGTGTGTATAACCTCCATTTTAGTAGTCTTTTTTCTGGTAGCTCTGTTAGTACTACGTTTCCCAGAATTCAACTTTATTTTTTATTTTTTATCCCACAATTTTGTAACCCAATTTTTTCACCCAGTGCCAATTGCCTATGTAATCCTGGGCTCTGCTCTCCCTCTGCCGCGCCTGGGGAGACAACGGACTGACCTCATGCTTCCTTCTATGCATGAGGAGTCCAAGTTGCTTCTTTTCACCTGACAGTGGAGATTTCCCTGGTTTGGACGTAACGCGTGGAAGGAACACGTTATTCCAACCAGTTCCTTTCCCCTCCATCAGGCGCCCCGGCTGGCCAGGGGGAGGCATTATAGAGACCAGGATTACTGCATGTTTTTGTGAGGGTATCAACCCTAGGAGACACGGGGAGAACATGCAAACTCCACACACAAAGGCCCTATCGCCAACCCCACCTAGGGTGTGGGCGCTGATGAAGCGGAGGGAGGAACACGCCCCCAGCACCCACAGCATCCCCCGGCGGGAATCGAACCCAGGACCTTCTACCTGTGAGGCGAGAACACTGCGCCACCGTGCCCCCCCCCCCAGAATTCTAAAACTAAAACCACAGAAGTACTGTGTTAAAGACAAAATAAAATAAATAAATAGGCATACACCCCCAAAAGGCGTTTAATAATGTGTATAGAGGTTATCAAAAACCCATGCATGTGGAATGGTAAATTGTGAAAAATATACCAGTGAAATATTATATCAAAAATATCCAAGTGGAAATTTTTTGGCATAATGAGTTAGTATATTTTTATGCCATTATTGCTGTATTTACTCGAGTAAAGAATTTGATACTAGACTTTTACTTGTAAGCTCTACATCGTGGTAATGATATATAAAGGAGTTTGTACTGGTGTAAGGCATGGATTTCTACACGGAGAGGGCAGTTCTTTGGACAAGGCAATTCTCTTGAATGGTGCTGTCAGGTATGACACGGAAAGAGGGGCATTTGGCATTTCTATCACAATAGTAAAACTGCATTCATGGTCTGGAGAGGGCACTTTTTACAGACAGATAAAAGGGCAGGGGCTCAAGACCCCTTTGATGTCTACGTGTGCATCAGCGGTGTAGCCAGGATTTACCAACTTGCACAATCTGGGTGGGCACAGATGTGAGGCTATTTTAAAGTTATACCATGTAACTTTTTTTATAAAACATATCTTAAAATTGTCCTAACTATTAAATCGCTAAAGTTTTAGAACCCCCACTCCGTTAATTTCAGCCCCAATAGCCTTTTCTTTATATGTTTTCTACTTAGCCTTGACAGGGGCGGGATTTCGCGGCAAAATGACGTAATCTGCATCATCTGTATACGTTGTGTATACGTTGGCCAATCACATCGCAGATCATACACACATGATACACTACCGGCCAATTACAGTGCATCTTGGGTCTCTTCAGGAAATAGCTTGCTTCAACAGCTTTGTTTACACTGGTCTAGGAGTCTAGCATGTATCTCCTCAACCGCTGCTCGTAGAGGCACACGAGAGACCTCGATGGATGCGTCTCGGCGAGGCGACGCGACCGCGGTTTGCTATACTGCTACAGACCACTAGTTGAGCAACTTACACAGTATAGCTTTAAAATAGCGAACTTTAAATATTTAGATGTTTTGATTTTGGAAATCGCTTCATAATTGACTAAGCTATGATCAAATCAAACTGTGGTGTCTTTCTTTGCTTCCTAGATAGCTGTGCATCACAGCGCCGCACTATTTTTTGGGTGGGCACAAAAACGAAATGGGTGGGCCTAGGCCTAGTCAGGCCCACCCGTGGCTACGACGCTGGTGTGCATCATGCATGTCTGAACAAACACAGTGAACAACAGTGCATGGTGTTTACTTGTAGAGCAGGTGGACGTTTTCCACAGAAGCCAGTCCATACAGCAGCTTGTCCTTCTCCTGGGCCAGCGTAGCAGCTTTGTATCGGTCAAACAGAACGTTCCACTTCTCCTCGCTGCCCGAGTTCTTCATGCCGTAGCGATAAACCAGCAGCCTCAGGTTGACCGCCACGCTGCTGCGAGAGACAACAAGAACACAGCAACATTTAAACCAGCAGCCTCAGGTTGACCGCCACGCTGCTGTGAGAGACAACAAGAACACAGCAACATTTAAAACCCATTCAGAACGGGTACACATTATTGTGTATCATTATTTTATGCTTTAACTATTGAAAAATAGCAGCTGTACAATCTCAGCGCGGCACCGAGTGCCGCGCTGCGAGCTTGTACATCTGCTATTTTTGAAAAATTGTCAAAATTTGAATTTTGACTCGATTCTATAAGTGTCTTTTGAATCCTTGTAAGGTTTTTTGAAAAACCTATGTTTCTACGTCAGCAATCCGGGTAGCCATCGTCAAAGAAAAGGTCCTTTTCACTTAACTGGAGCTCAGTTAGTCTGTTCTTGAGAGACTACTATGTCAGTGGTTCTCAAACCTTTTCATGTGAAGGACCCCCAAAATTATATTTATTTGGCCACGGAACCCCATCTCAAAATATTTAGTTCCAGGGACCCTCCCAGAAGCAAAGATTTGAGTTACAAACGTTCGCTTTGAAAATACATATATTCAAAGATTTGCACATATTTTCACAACTTTTCAAAAATAGCAGCTATACAAGCTCACAGCGCGGCACCCGGTGCCGCGCTGTGAGCTTGTATATCATCCACTAACCGCCACGCTGCTGTGAGAGACAGAAGAACACAGCAACATTTACATAGCCTGGTTCCAGACCCTGAATCGCTAGCCACTCCCATTAAAATATTTGTTTAGGCGAGTCTGGTGACTCTCTCAATGGAGAGGGTTTCTCGGTTGAAATTCCAAGCGGCAAATCAGCGTCGTCGGGGCTTCTGAGCAACATGGGTGGGGTTTTCCCACAACTTCCAAATAACGCAGCACCGGACCCAAACATAAACGCCGCAGCCCGCAGTAACATGCGATCGTATCAATCTCGCTATGAAACATCAGTAGCAGACATGTTATGTTGTGTTTGATTACTAGTTCGTAGCACTCCTATTCTGCCTGTTTCTTTGGTTAGCAAGTAGCAACAGGTTAGGTTAGCCAGCCACATAACACCAATAACAACTACATCATCTGCTTTGCTACTGTTGTGATTGGTCAGGCGGTGAACCAATCGCAGAAGACTGCCTCTTTGGCAACGCCCATCCCAGAGATGACTGTATGCAGTGGTTTTCAGACTGAATATTGGAGTGTAATGAGTTTCTGGGTAACATTTACCGGTAGGTGCCATAAACAACTTTCAACAACTTAAAGGTATATTCAGTGATTGTATTTCCTTCAAATAAAAATATAATTGGTACATTTTCCATTCATTCTCCTCACTAGAATGTGTGCTGACCATATAAGGACTTCCACCATGGCCCGTGTTACGAGCATAGCTAGATTCGGTTTTCAGAGGTGGCCAGCCAGTCCTCGACCAATCAGGGTAGAGTATGGCCGTAGTTATGTTATGATGTTTAGTTATGATGGTCAAAATAACTTTTTGAGAACCACAGTCGCTCTAAACACCACAGTCGCTATAAATTATAAATACAAATATAAATTATAAATCAGTATCATACATATCCTGAAGCTGGAGACGTAGGCCTACCGATATTCAGTGATTGGGTCTACTGATCAAAACGAGAACATTATAATGGTGTGAATAATCTATAAAAAAACTATCAAATGTCCACGCTGTAAGGGCAGTTAGGGACAAGATGACCCCCGGCCACTTTCATTATCACTGAATACACCTTTAACGTCACACATAAAAGAGCAGTGTTTAAAGGTAGATAAAATGTTAGTATGTGACGGAACGTCTCGCCAAGCGTCCGTCCATGGTGGGCCTCCATGCCACCACTGGAAAGATTCTTTATGCTATTTTAAAGGGATATTTCACTTTGAAATAAAACAAACATTAATAAACTAGAATGTCCTACTGCGTGAGGTGGCCGTCAGTTATCCATTACTTTTTCCATTCATATTTTTGTCTCCACCAGCCGAAGGCTTGGGGGAGAGTATGTTTTCGCCCCTGTCCGTCCGTCCGTCCGTCCGTCCGTCCGTCCGTCCGTCCGTCCGTGCGTCCGTCTGTGTGTCCTCCAGTTTGTTACCAGCTAATCTCCGGCGCCGCTGGCCAAACTGAGCACACTCCCTGGATGCCAATTCATTACCTCTGCCCCACATTTTTTATATGGGCCTGTTCTAGCGCCACCAGTAGGCCAAAATGTGCAAAACTACCTTTTGGCCAGTACTCCTACAGATTTTGTCCAAAAATCACGCAAATCGGTAGACAGTATCTCTACGGTCATGTGATCGACATGATTGTCCATATTCCATCCTGATTGGCTGAGATTGGCTTTCAATGTTTGTAAGATTGGTCAGTTTTGAACAAAATGCCTCAAATCACGAACACAGCGTGCACTTTTTGTGAAATTGTGCACGCACATTCCCACTAGGCAGAGGAAGAAATGCCACTTCAAACTTTTCAAATCAGCCTCATGGTGGCGCTATAACAGGCCGCCTGGCCTGGTGGAGACCTGTGCTCGGAAGAGCACTGCTTCTAGTTTTAATATATTTTCTTTGTTATGTTATTTTATTTGAAGAAGACATTTTGCAGGGGGACCCCCAGGAAGGAACCCCCCTGGGAAGGACCACCCTTGTATAGCATTAGCAGCAATACCTCAGTGATCCACTGATCCACTGGTCAAAGATGCGAGAGGCCTCGTCCAGGACGTCCTGGTCTCCCATTCCACAGGCGATGCCCAGAACCGTCTCCCTCAGCAGCCTGGCACACAAACACACAACCAGCACGCACATCATACATTGTTAAAAGTGTGTTTGTTCAGTAACAGTAACAATTACTACATGAGTAAGCAAACACACAGAAAAAAAGCCACATTTCCATCTATGAGGCCAAACCTCACTGAACAAAAAGATTGTCGTGGAATGATTCATGATGAAATGATGGAGTTTCTTTTAGAACAAACAAAATAGCAAATAAGTATTGCATAAAACAAGACAAAAATAGTTTCCTAGTGGTTTTGGAGAGAAACTGAAAAATGACATCAGAAATTATTTGTCCACACTGAAAGTAGACAAAATATATTTTTATTGGTATGACCATGACGGGCCGCATAGACATGCTGCAGGGGCCACATGTGGCCCATGAGCCGCAGGTTGAATAGCACTGCTATAGAGTGTTCAGGCAGTAACAGTGTTAAATAGTTCTATATTGTGATAGAAGTCATGGCTATAGAATGTTTGTTCAGTAACAAGTATTAAGTAGCTCTATTGTGATAGTAGTGTTTGTTCAGTAACAGGGATCTACCCGTCTCTCTCCAGCTCTTAAAGGACAACTTTCTTTTTTTACAACAAGGGTTCATATTTTAGATATTTTAGAAGGAAAAGTGAGTTTTAAAATGTTTTCATTTGCTTCGTTCTATTGTAATAATGCACCGGAATGGGGTTTGAACCCGGGACTGCCACTCGCAAGTCCAACGCACAACCAGTCATGCTAATAGGGCTGAGCCCGATTAGCAGGGCTGTTGTCGCTGGTTCATGGCAGGTACTAACTGTGGGGGCTACATACGCATGCCCCAAAATACTGAAATAAGAATCTCTAAAACAATAGAAAGAAGTAAATGAAATAGTTTTAACACTCATCTTTTATGTTCTTTAATTACAATCTAAAATATGAACCCTTGTTGTAAAAAACTAAAGTCGTCCTTTAAGAAAACAGAAAGTTAGCCCCAGAATGGGGACACTAGTGTATACTGTATGTTTTCAGTGGCATCGTGGGTGTTTCTGTTTCCTCACCTTTCTGTCTGGGATCCTTCATCGTTCCATCCCAGTCTCTTGGAGATGTCGCTCACATACCGCCGGAACAGCGTCTGCACACCAGCGAGAAGGAGACATGAGCACATGTACATACACAACAATATAGAACAGCGTCTGCACGCCAGCGAGAAGGAGACATGAGCACATGTACATACACAACAATATAGAACAGCGTCTGTACGCCATGGCAGCGAGCAGGAGACATGAGCACATGTACATACACAACAATATAGAACAGCGTCTGTACGCCAGCGAGCAGGAGACATGAGCACATGTACATACACAACAATATAGAACAGCGTCTGTACGCCAGCGAGCAGGAGACATGAGCACATGTACATACACAACAATATAGAACAGCGTCTGCACGCCAGCGAGCAGGAGACATGAGCACATGTACATACACAACAATATAGAACAGCGTCTGTACGCCAGCGAGCAGGAGACATGAGCACATGTACATACACAACAATATAGAACAGCGTCTGTACGCCAGCGAGCAGGAGACATGAGCACATGTACATACACAACAATATAGAACAGCGTCTGCACGCCAGCGAGCAGGAGACATGAGCACATGTACATACGTCTTATTTCGTCTTTGGCGGTGTGGGCAAAGGATTGACTTTCGTCATATTATGTCTTTGGCCGAGTGCCGCGTCGCGAGCTTGTAGATCTGAAACTTGGTGTACAGTGGGGGGTCAGACCTGAAACTTGGTGTACAGTGGGGTTTCAGACCTGAAACTTGGGGTACAGTGGGGGGTCAGACCTGAAACTTGGGGTACAGTGGGGTGTCAGACAACATCTCCTTCACGTAGGCGATGGATGTGCTCAGACGACTCCAGGCGATGTACTCTGTCTCGCTGGCCAGGTAGCGAGTCAGGTTGAAGGCTGTTCCATAATCCTCTACATCTGCCCTGTACCACACACACACGCGCACACACACACACACACACACACACACACACACACACACACACACACACACACACACACACACACACACACACACACACACACACACACACACACACACTCAACTGTTCAACTGTTCTTTGGTAAACAGTTAAAGAGTTTGGTCGGTAACCAAATTGACCAGTGGAATGTAGCCAAATCATTTGATATATATATACTGTATGTCACAGTGTTTTTGAGAATAAGTAAGATTGAGAACAGGATCGCTCGTCGTGCGGTGTGGGGCGGAACAAGCGGTCGCTTTGATCCACAACAAAGACAACGTAGCGTCGGCAGGAATGATAGCGCCTCACCCCACGGAGGTTAGGGTTAATAGGGTTAGGCATAGTTTTACTGAGTCACTTTAATTCTGCATTTAATGTGTCACTTTGTGATGTGTTGTAAGCTTGTAGATCAGCTATTGCCGCTATTTGCAAAAAGACATTTAAAGTAGGCCTATAAAATTATTAAATAGGTCAGTAATCTGCCCTGTGCAATTTATGATTATGAAATCTAGATGACAAACAGAAATCGCAATTATTTGTGTGACGATTAATCGTCAATTTAAATGTGTAAACGTTAATGTACGGCAGGGTTATGGTCTTACCTTGCTAGAGCAAACACATCATCAATGAAACTGGTTCGATCAGCTGCATTAAACACCTGGTAAGATCAAATGAGGCACACACACACACGCACACGCACACACACACACACACAGACACAGACACAGACACAGACACAGACACAGACACAGACAGACACACACACACGCACACGCACACGCACACGCGCACACACACACACACACACACACACACACACACACACACACACACAGTGATGTAAACTCATGTTGACAGGGGCCTTGGGGATATAAATACGTAAACACAGTGATGCTCTGGCAAATACATTGTATTTCTTTTCAACAGTATGGACAAGCCTGCACCTTGACATGAACACAGAGATTACACACATGTATTGATAGCCCAAAGTAGCAATATGGAATGGGAAAGTACCGTAATTAATCCTTTAAAATTTTCTTCTTAAAATTGTTAAATACAAGACAAGTATATCCATACAATCAATTATTTGCATTGTAAAACGGTACGATACAAAGCCAATCTACGGTATATCGATTTGTCGCGGTAGGTTGTTGATTCGATCTTTCTCACACAGCTCACTTGTAGATCAGCTATTTTCAGCAAAGAGGTTTGGTTTAGAGGGGAAAAAGAGCAGACCAAGTACAGAGTAAAAGGTCAAGTTTATTAGGTAGTGACTGAAAACACAAATTGACATGAATCCAAAATACACTGATGATTGTGCTGTCAAACGATGGAACTATATGCCATATGGAATCTATGAAAAGGTTGTGGTTGTTGTGGGTCCCTGCTTCATCTCTCTCTCAACAAAGGGGTCCTTGGCCTCTAAACGGTGAAGACCCCTGCCCTAGAACAGGGGTTCCCAAACTTTTTTTGTCTCAGGGCACCCCATAAATATTGTGTTTTAATCCGAGGCACCCCTACATTATAATTTTCACTCCCAGCACCTTATATTTATAGCATATCGCCGTTGTCGGGTGGAAACCTTGTATGTCCAAAACCGTTCGTTTTGTATTTATCATCTATAAAATGTACTAAACTAGTGAA